>NC_066584.1:248555493-248869868 GCF_024323335.1 Lathyrus oleraceus
GTATCCGGTATCCGCTTTTATTTTCTTTGCCTGTGGAGATTAGTGTAAGACCATTGAGTGGCATCTGACATCCATTTTTGTTTTAGGAGATTGGTATAAGACCATTGATTGGCATCCGATATCCGCTTTTGCTTACTTTGCTTGTTTGTTATTATTAATTGCTATTCCAAAGGACACACTTGAATCATCTGCTATATGATTTCAAGAAGTGAACCTTCTAAGGAGTTTTACTATCCATCCTTCATCCATTCATCATTCATTACGTCCTAGACTTTTTCACACTTTATCTTTTAAACTTGACATAAGTGTTGTGCAAACATCTTCATGTTTTCTAACTAAAAACCTGGACTCAAGTCCTTGACCTTTTTCAAAACTCCATTTCATAATACTTATTTGAATTGATCTTAATTATACTTTGACTTCACTTTTCATAATCACAATCAATTAACTTCACTCATTCACTTTTTTTGGCTCTGTCCATTGTTAATCTTTTCACATTAGCCATAGGTTTCAATTATCTTTGTGGTTGATGTAAATCTTGCCTATCCTTAGTGAGTCGACAGTAAGACTTCCGTACTTCAAACAGGGCTAACCCCTCTAGTACGTCGAAGCTATCCTCGCATGGTGGATGTTGTTTTTGGTCGAGTTTTCTCCCATTGATAATGAAAAGCCTCAGTGCTTGTGTTTAAAACCGAATCCACCAACTTTTGGAAATCTTTTAGCCGAACTACGGCGTTCTGATCCTTACCTTTGATGGAAGGTACGTAGGCAACGGGTTCATCCGTTCGAACCCAATACCCAATAACAATAAAACTTGTATATTCTTTTCTCATCATCCCAATCATGTTTGCACAACATTTATGTCATAACAAATAATAATTTAGCATAACAAGTGTGAAAAGGGCTCCCTAGGAGTACCTAGGACGTAGTGGGTGCCTAACACCTTCCCATTGCGTAATTTACCCCTTACCCAGAATCTCTGATCTTTTTATTGGTTTTCTACGTGTAAAACTTCTTAGGCTTTTGTTCGCTTTTTAGCCAATCCTTTGGATAAATAAAAGTGCGGTGGCGACTCGAAATTTCAACGTATCTCTTAGCTTATGATTTAATCGATAGATCATATAGCGACGAATACACCGTCACAGAAAAGTGGCGACTCTGCTGGGGAGACCTCACCAGAATCCCTGGTTGTATTGCCTACTTTTCACCCTTGTTGTGCTATATTATTATTGTTCACTTGACATATTTTTGTACAATTTGGGATCACTGTATTGATTGTAATGTGTGAATTGCTTGATATACAATTGCTGTTTGCTTTGGTGATCTGTGAGATGAGTTCTGTACCCGAACTCGAGTGCTCTCTAGGATAGGAGAATGGCATAGTCTTGTTGACTGGTGTGGAGTAGTCCTTAGCCAGTTGACTTGCGAGCCCATTCACTTGGTGGAGGTCATGTTGAACTAATAATGTCACACAAGTTATTTGTGGATAGGCATTATTCTTTCAATCATGTTCCGCAGAAGCCAAGGACCTTAGTTTACCAAACCCATCTTGGCCTATTTTTAGGACTGTAGTGCGGAGGTCGTTCAGATGTCAGTTCTGATGCGATTGTTACGCGATACTACACTCATAAGAGTTTCTCTTGAGAATATTCTTGGAATACGAGTATTCGTTCCTCCGAAAATATTCGAAAGATGGAACGATGATTATGGGAACCTCTGATAGAACATGTCTGGCAGGTTTAAACCCTAGTACACTCCCTTTGGGTGGTTCTTAACCGAAACCCCATGCTCGTGACTCTCAACAAACCCGTGATTCGTGGTTGAGTCGTTCAAACATTGTTAATATCAATGGATCCCGGATCAGGTGTAAAAACCTAAAATCCACCAAAGCGGCTGGTTGATATTAAGAATGTTAGAACCGGTTCATGTACCGTTAATATCAATGGAACTTGGGTGTCGATAAGGTGAAAACCTAAATCCACCAAAATGGATGATTGATATTAGGGATACATAGAGCTTTCCCACGACCTTTGTTTGGTGTGCTTTGCTTGATCCTTGAGTGTGTTTGTTGCATTCATACATTCACGCATTCATCCGCATTCATGTCATCAGAAAAAGAAAATTTTCAAGGAACTCAAAGGAGTTTATTTGCAAAAATTTTCAAAACATGAAAAAACCGGGAAAATTTTTTCACCTGATATATCTGATGAGATATTCTCATGTATGATCAAAATGCTTAAATCTTTCAAAGTTTGCAAATAAAACCCTCGGGTTCCTTTGAATAACAAACAAGCATATGCATAAACACTTCATGCATCATTCGCATCAACAGGTGTTTTGTTCCGGTCTCCCGTCCTGTGGTCTGACCCTGCGGTCTTCATTTATTTTGAAGACGCATCTCGCCGGTATTATACAAGAGCCAACTCTGCCAGATTGATGGATCATCTAGGGGCAAGAGAATTGTGAACTCAAGGAGATTTTGGCCAGCCTAAGTGCTTTTAATGGATTTATTCCTGTTGATGGATTTATTCCTGCTGATGGATTTATTCCTGTTGATGGATATATTCCTGGTTAACAATCCCGGGCTGGCATTGGCTACTGTTCTGGGGCACTTAACGAGCAAGGTTTGTTCACAAGTGGAAGATTCATCCATGTTGATCAACCTTAGAAAGCTGCTGCTATCATTGAAGAAGAAGGTGCAGAAGACTTGAACAATTTTGTCATTCCTGGTGGTGTCTTGCCACAATTGGGTCGCTGTGGATGTTCCTACGGTCATCCCTAAATCAGCATGATTTGTTCACTTTGCTTAAAACCCTTCTCCCATGCCAAAAGGAGAAGTGATGACATTGTTGGCAGCATTTAATACAATGATGTTTTCATTCAATTAATGCATTGTTTAACATTTGTTTTTCCATTTGTTTTCACTTTTTGCTTTTGCATGAAATCAGTGATCACAAAAAACCATAGAAAAACAATAAAACAGCTTTTTCATCTGCATAAATGATTTGCTTGTTTAAAATTCAAAAGCTTTTCATTATCCAGAATCATTATGCAGGGATTTCTAAACCCATTGAACATAATGATCCAACGCCATCTCCCAATCTTGAAGTCCTTGTATCTGAGGCAGAGGAAGATGATGTTGAAGGGGATTCCTGATGAGATTACCCGCCTTCTTGAGCACCAGAGAAGCTCATTCAGCTGTATCATGAGAATCAGCAAACCAGTCAAACTGGGGCAAAAAAAAAAAAAAAATCAAAAAAAAAAAAAAAAAAAAAAAAAAAAAAAAAAGAAAAAGAAAAAAAAAAAGAAAAAAGAAAGAGGGTGAAAAAGATGAAAAAATCAAAAACCAGGAAATTTTTTTTTCAAAATTTTTCCAAGGGAAAAAAGAAAAAGTATACCCTCAAGTCCCTAGTTGACTGATGCTGAATGGATTCAGAGTCGTTATGACCAGTTGAATTTGATTGAAGAGAAACGATTAACTGCCATGTGCCATGGTCAGTTATATCAGCAAAGAATGAAGAAAGCATTCGACAAGAAGGTCAAGCCTCGTGTGTTCCGAGAAGGTGACCTTGTGCTCAAGAAAGTTTTGTCTTTCGCGCCCGATTCCAGGGGCAAGTGGACTCCAAACTACGAGGGTCCATATGTTGTTAAGAGAGCCTTTTCGGGCGGAGCTTTGATGCTTACAACAATGGATGGGGAGGATTTCACTCGTCCTGTGAATTCAGATGCAGTTAAGAGATACTTTGCCTAAAAAAAAAAGTATATGCAAATGAAAAAACAAATGAAAAAAACAGAATAGCTCGCTAAGTTGAAAACCCGAAAGGGCGGCTTAGGCAAAAATGAGCGTCTCGGTGGAGAACCCGCAAGGGTAATCCAGGCAAAAATTAGAGACTTGAAAAAAAAAGAACATTTGCATCCCGCTAGATTGAGTACCTCACACTGGGGCAATCTAGGCAAAAATTAGGGATTTGGCAAGTAACTGCATCCTGACAAGACTTTCTGGTTCATCAGTCGTCATTTCGTCAGAAGATTCTCGATTCGTCGTCAACTGAAGTTTCGGATACATCGAGATTCAAATTGGTAGAGAAAGGATCATTATGTTCAATGTAGCCCTCTTCCAATATATATCACTGATTTCAAATTTGTACAGATCTATGGAGTCTTGCCATTTGCAGACTACCATTCTATCAAATCAATTTGAGCTTTTTATCCAATTATTTGCACTCTTATTTGTTTCAATTCAACAAATGTTTTGCATTGTTTTAAATTGATAAAATGTCATTGTTTTAAAATCAAATTTTTTCAAAATTTTTGTTTTAAACAAAGTGAACATTCACAAGATTGAAAGGATACTCAAGAATATCTCAGTGCTCTCCCGAGGGTGGCATGATTCCCAATAGGTAAGACATTTGTTCATATTCCTGGTTTGGTGGTATCTTCTTTCTCCAGATTTTTGTTGGGGTTATTCTTCAAGCAGAGTAGTTGTTGGGGTTGTTCCCTGGTACAGTCGCGAGTAGGTGTTGTTGAAGACTTCGTTCTCTCCAGCAGCAGTTTTTTCCCCAGCATGGGTGTTTTCTTGTGAAGTTTCGGTGGTTGATGGTTTGTCATCCTGGTGTCCCGTCACTTTCTCTAGTGGGTCGTATTCCCCGGACTTTATTTGTCCCCTCAGCACAGTCATGAGTGTAACTGATTGATTGATACTCCCCTCGGAGTCGCGAGTATAGCTGTTATTAATACCCCCACCAGGGTTGCAAGTGGAGTTGTTACCGCTTTTCCCAATGCAGTGTGCCAGCAGGATTTGTCTGTTCCCACAGCACGATCGCTTTCTTTTTTGAAGATTCGGTAAGTCAGTGGTTTGATACCCAGTACTTTACCTTCTCCCCGGCGAAGTCGTCTGTGGAAGTTTTGCTATCTCTCCATCAGAATTATTCTCTCCAGCAGAGCGGGATTTATTTTCCTACTCAGTGGTTATTTGGGTTGACGTCCCAGTATATTGCAACCATCTTTCCCTCAGCTTAGTCTGCAGATTGTTTGTTGCGGCATCTTTGCCTGTTGAATACTCCTTCAATCCCAGTATGGTCGGATGATGGCTTTAGCCTCCAGTGAACGGATTTGATTTCCTGACCGTCTGTGATCCCCAGTAGAGTGGCTTGTATTGCAGAATCTACTTGTTGTGATCAGTTTGCTATGTATATTCTCCCCAAGTGGAGTGATCTGTTGCAGAATCTACTTGTTTGATCTGTCCTCCTCAGTGGTTTGTTCCCAAGAGAGTAGCCGACAGTTTTCCCCAATAGAGTTGCTTATGCAGTTAGATTCTATCTGGATGATATCATCCTCCCTCAGTGGGTTGTTCCCCGGTGGAGTTGTGTGGATTTGCTTCTACAGCAGTTCGTGCTTGTGTAACGCGCTTGTTGTTTCTCAGTTGACACTGGGATCCCCTGCAGATATACTTTGGGATTTCCCTTGTTCCCCTACAGATTTGTCTTGGTGGCTGTCTTGCCCGTTGTGACCTTCTGTACCCTGATTGGGTTGTTCCCTGATATCTCTGATTCTCTGCTTCTTCAGCAGTACCTGCAGATCTTTGCTCTTCAGCATGTAGATCTCCGCAGATTGGCTCTCCAGCTGGTTTTTCCCCTGGAAGTATAATACTGGACGTTTGTTCCTGAACCTGTTTGTGTTAGAATTGTCTGTTTTGTCAGCATTCATCAAACATCAATCACGCATATTCATGCATATTCATAAACATTCAGATATTCATGTTGCATTTCTCGCCATATATCTTTTGTTTGTCGTGTCTCCTGCTATGGTGATATAGATCTCTTTACAGATCTCCCCAAGCAGATGTTGGGTGTTTAAAATCTCTCCATATAGAGTCAACCCCATAAGCAGAAAATGCGTTTGTCTTTCCTTCTGCAGTTCCCCACTGAGATATATCCTCGCGGATGACGGTTTCTTCCGTTTCCTCCCAACACATATATTGGGATGGATTTTTCCTATTTGAGTTATATCCTCATTAGGACGTGTCTTGATTCAGTCTGTCTTTCGGATCGTTCCCGAATTGGCTATTTGTCAGATGTCTTGTGTTTCCCAGTGGGTTGTTCCCCAGCGGAATGTTTTTGGGCCTCTACCCTCATGCCCGGTAGTTGTAAGTCCTATCTTTTCCTGGCTTTCTTAACAGAATTTGTGGTTATACACCTTTTATTCTCCAGCCAGAGTTTTTGGTTTTCTACCTATTACCCGGTAGTTGTAAAATCCTATTTTCCTGCTCTTCAGCAGTTTGTGGTTTGTTATAAACCCTATTTTGGTTTCCCGTGCGGATTTGTGATTTGTTCTATCCCCACGCGGAGTTGTTGGTCTTCCACCCCGTATTCGGTAGATGTAAACCCTAATTTTGTGGTTATCTTCATTCAATTTTTGATGATGATTTTCCTTTGCTTGTATAAGTTGCTTAGATCAGCACTTATATCTCCCAGCAAGTCTTTTGCGGATAATTGCCGTATGCTAGCAATTTTATCCCCAGTGGGTCTTTTCACCGTATGCTCGTGATTTGTTCCCCAGATCATTGGTTGTATACCAATGCATCCCCAGCTAGTCTTCTTTGGATAATTGCCGTATGCTTGCAATTTATCCTCAGCGTTTCGCCTTTCATTTACCCTTTCTGTTGGTAATGTCTGTTGCTCCTTTTGATTGGTTATCATTATATACCTAGTTTGGTATCCCGATGCCTTTCTTTTCGGTTGATTTATCCGTTGTTAACCCAGTAACCGGTTGTGGATAGTCTTCCATGCGAGTATATTATTCACGTTCTGACGGTAATGAATAGTATATCTCATGCACTCTTCGGTCGAAGCCTTTTGTGTTTCCCCAGTCGAGTAAGATTCGTTATTTCCCTTTATGGAGTCGAATATTTTCTTGTTGTTGGATAATTGCCGGATGCTTGCAATTTATCCCTTTGAGTTGTCTTTCGTTTACCCGTATGCTTGGTATCGATTGTCTCTCTTTTTGGATAGTCACCTATTATATACCCAGTAACCGGTATCTCTGGTGTCTTTTCCTTTCGAGTATATTATTCACGGTCTGCCGGTAATGAATAATATTTCTCATGCGCTCTTTAGTTGGAATCCTTTGTTGATTTTCCCCAACTGAGCAAGATTCGTATTCTTTGTAGAATCGAATAGCCATCTTTAACCAATTTGTGTTTTGGATGATGAGTGTTTTGGAAGTGAAAACCAATTCACGTTTCGGTAGATCACCTATTATATACCCAGTAACCGGTATCTCTGGTGTTTCTTACCATGCGAGTTTATTATCTACGTTCTGACGGTAATAGATAATATATCTCATGCGAGTATCTTATCCACGGTCTGCCGGTAATGGATATTATATCTCATGCACTCTTTGGGTTTGTGTCCCCATTTGAGTAAGATTCGTTTTCCCGTTGTGGATTCGAATGCCCATCCTGTAAGTCGATTTGCTTTTTCAAGCCCTCCTTCGGATGATGAGTGTTTTGGAAGTGAAAACCAATTCACGTTTTCGGTAGATCACCTATTATATACCCAGTAACCGGTATCCCTGGTGTTTCTTGCCATGCGGGTGTATTATTCACGGTCTGCCGGTAATGAATAATATGTCTCATGCGCTCTTTGGTTGGAGTCCTTTGTTGATATCCCCCAGTCGAGTAAGATTCGCATTCTTTGTAGAATCGAATGTCCATCCTTTAACCAGTTTGTGTTCAGGATGATGAGTGTTTTGGAAGTGAAAACCAATTCACGTCTTCGGATTTTATCCTATAAACAACCCAGTAACCGGTTCAAGATGATTTTCCTTTCGAGTATATTATTCACGGTCTGCCGGTAATGAATAATATGTCTCATCTGAGTATTCTATCCACGTTCTGACGGTAATGGATATTATATCTCGTTCGCTCTTGAGTCAATCTCTTGATTGTTTTCCCCTCAGAGTAAGATTCATTTTCCTTGTGGAATTGAATGTCCATCCTATAAACAAGTTTGCTTTCGCTCTCTTCAGGATGATGAGTGTTTTGGAACACACACCAATTCACGCCTTGGTCGGTCACCTATTATATACCCAGTAACCGGTATCCTTGGTGTTCCTTCCTGTTTTTGTTACCCTTATACCGATAACATCTCATTCCTTTGTTGCTTCCCTCAGTGGAACCTTTTGTTGTTTCTCCCCAGGAGTCAGCTTGTGTCTTTCCAATGGATTTATTTTCCTTTGGAATTCTTTCCCCAGTGTGAGTTCTTCACTCCCCAGTGGATTCTCCAGTCTGTTTTTCTGTTTTCTAATCAGAGTCGTGTTTTGTCCACGTTATGTCAGTTTTATCTTCCCCAGTTTGGAGTCGTGTTTTGTACACATTTCCATTTCTTTTATTATCCCCATAGAGTCTTGTTAGAGTCTCTGTTCCTGGTGAGTGTACTACTCCGATGGATCGTCTTTTCTTCTGTGTGAATCATATTCCCCACGGAATTTGTGTCTTTTGCATGCATACATTTGCATCATGAGGTCTCTTAGGGACCAAAATTTGTCTCATTACTGTTATTTAAGCCCATTCTACCGCGTCGAGATGAAGATTTCTAAACTTCACTTCTCCGGCTAGAATGACCTTAAATAGGGGCATCTGTAAGACCCCAATTTTGGGCCCTAAGATCCCTCATGGCCCATATCATTCATATCATAACCTCAAGGATCATTGCATGCCTTTGCTTTCCTCTTAGTGGATAGATTGCCTTGTGGGTTTGTTTCTTGATCACCAAGCATACTTTGCATTTGTATATGCTTGCTTTTCATGTGATTATCATTCAAAAAGTACAAAAATATTGTCAGTCTAACCTTTTTGCTTGCAGTTGAAGCAATCATCAGCAATTAGGTCAAAGTCAGTCATTGATCAGTCAAAGCAATGGATGATGGCCATTCTTGTGGAATTTGGGCATCATGATCAACAATCAAGAGCTCATACAACTTGAGACATCATTTGAAGTCAAGGTCTCAAGGAATTAGGGTTTGGAATTCATCAGAAGAGGATCAATCAGTCCAAAACCCTAGAAAAGTCAACAGACAGTCAACCTTGGTCAACTGTGGATTTAATCAAGATGTGATGGATAGAATTGATCTGAAGGAGCTCATTCATGCTTGTATAAGCCTCATATATCATGTTCAACCTCATCATGGAAGAAAATCAAGCCAATCAGAAATTTTTCCAGAAATAGAAAGTGGACCTGTAATTTCAACTGCCAAAAATGGAAACTGCTTGATCTTAAACTTACATCATGATACAAGCTTCAAATGAATTTTTGCCCAACATGAAAGTTGAAGATCTTGTCTTCCCATTTTCAAAAAGTCCAAGAACATCAAAATCCCATGTATGGTTGTCAAGATATGATCAAATCATTTTCACCAATTTTTGAACTTCAACAAGCCATATCTCTCAAACCATAAGGCCAAATTTGGTGGGGTTTTTTCCTACAAACCACATTCTTCATCCTCTTTCCAAAAATATAAATTTCATGACCTAAAACCTTACCATTCAAAATGGCATTTTTTGGACCTTTTGCATTTAAAATCAAAGTTTGACCAAACTTTGACTTTTGTTCCTTTGACTTTTTCTTGATTTTGCCAATTGGGAAATGTTCTAAATTATATTTGTGACTTGTCTCAAGCCTTAAACCATCATCATACCACCATTTTCCCATCATTTTGAATCAAAATGCAAATTTGGCAATGTTGCAAATAGAAGTACAAAAGAGTAAAACCAGTACAGCATGCTGCAGCAAACCACAAACAGCAATTAGAATGTGGTCTGTACAGCCTGTAGCAGGCCCAAATCTGTGCATACAAACACACCTCCACTTCATTTGTACATAACTAGCAATTTGGCAAATGGTTTCATAAAAAAGCAAAAGCAAGGACAGCATTCATGAAACAACCAAAACAGCAATTACTTAAATGATTTGCAGCTGTTTGCAAGGCCCAACTCGAGCCAGCTTGCACCTCCAATTCCACATTCTTCCACTTAGCAAAAATGCAATTGGTCTTCATTAAGCAAAACCAGCTTACCATTTAATTAAGTGATGTTAAACAGGTGATATATAATTGTTTTTTCTGTCCAAACAAACCCTAGTTTTTGCAGCAGCCACAACCAGAATTCTCTCTCACTCTCACATAGTGCATTTTGCTCAAAGTGATTTTCTGCAAAAATCCTAAAAAACCCTCGAGCTTCCTCTTGTTCCCTTCATCATCCATCATCATAGTAAGCCCATTCCCAGTGTGAAACCACACCTGTGCAGCTCTCTCTTGGCTCTGTTTTTCAATGGGCATGACAATGGTGAACTCAAGGTTTGAGAGTTTCAGGCAAGGGTGAGCTGGTTTTCTTCAAACATTCAGCATTGCCAAGCATAAGAGCCAGCTGTTTGCACTCATATCATCAAAAGCATCACTGTTTCACAACTTGCTTCAAAAACAAGTAAGTTTTCGAGTACCTTCTTTCTCCATGCCATGATATGCTTTAGCTAGTTTGAGTTGTGCTGATTATCATGAACTTTAAATGGTTTGAAATGGTTGATTATGCTGAGAGAAACATGGTTTTCATTTTGCATGCTTGAGGTTGTTTCCAATCGATTTGCTCACATTTGGTTGATTCGAGAAAAAACATTGCTATATTCTTGTTGTTTGTTGTTTGATGATGCTACTAGCATGGTTGATTTTCACTTCTGGACATTTCGAAATTTCCATGTTGAATATTGAATGATGAATGCTGCTGTTTTAATCCCTTGTCATGTCCAGAAATCCACCTTGGTTCATGTGCTGTTGTTTGTTGTGCTTGATTTGGTGATGGACATTGGATGATGAATACCTTTGCTGCTGTTAAACTACTTGCTATGCCCAAAATCTTTTTGTCATGCTTGTGTTGTTTTGGTGTTTATGACATGAAGCACATTGAAGTTTTCTGTTTGCTTGATGCCTACATGATGATTGCATGATGTTGCTTGGTCGAATTTGGCATGATGTTGACTGCTTGAATGTTGCAAATACCATGCTGTTGTTGAAACACTAGTGACTTTCCAGCAAACTTGCCCTGTTCACATACTGCTATTGTTGCCTGTTATTGTTGTTTGTATTTGCTGTTATGTTGAATTTCAATTGATTATGATTGATTTCCATGCTCTGCTGTTCAAACCTGACCCTGCCTAGAAAATCTATGTTACATGTTCAATACCATGTTGTTGCCGTTGTTTGTGTGCTGCTTTTGTTGCCAAGCCATGCTGCTAGAACCATGTTGCTGTCTTGAACTGGCCCATGAAAATCCATATGATTTGTTGGTCATGCTGATTAAACCTTGCTTGCTAAATCCATGCTGTTGTATGCTGTTGTGTGCTGTTGTCTGCTTTTGTTTGGGTTGCAGCATGAACATCCCCATGAGCATGCTTGTTCCAATGTTGGTTGATGTTCCATGATGATTGTTGTTTTGGCTTGTTGGATTATTGATGCTGTTTTGTTGTTTGGTCATGCCCTGCTGTTGCTTTGGATATGCCCATGAAAATCCATATGTTTTAAGCTGCCATACTAATTATGCTATGTTGTTGTATGCTTAGTCTGGTTTGGTTCATTGGATGATGAATATGCTTTGTTGCTGTTTTGAACTTGCTCATAAAATCCACATGCTGCTATTTGTTTGCTTGGTCGATTGGTTGATGTTGCTTGATGTTGCCATACCATTTCCATGCTGCTGTCTGTTCTGTTTGGATGTTAATGCACACATGACACTACTGCTGACAAAACCATGCTGCATTTTTTTGAAATCCCATGAGCATTGTCCTGAAAACCATGTATACATGCGTGCTGTTGTTTGATTGCAGTAGGAACATTACCCATACTATGCTGTTGCTTAATGTTTGTTTATAATGCTAACATGATGATGGTTGTTGCTGTTGTTTTTGAAACCAATACCCTGACAGTTATTTCCATGCCATGTGGTATGCTATTGATTGTTTGATGTGTAAACATTGCCCATGCCATGTCAGTTGTTTGCTGTTGTTTGTTTTGGTGTGGATGTTGGTAACTACATGTATACCCTACTGCTGTTTCGCATGAACATAACCATGTCCAGAAATTCACTTTGTTTCATACTCTGTTTGTTGGTTAACATTGCCTAATGATGATATTACCTTGTCATGATTGATCATTGATGCTGTTGTATTGTTTGATCATGCCTTTGCTGCTTAAACCTTAAAGTTTCATTTGAAAAAACCAGAAATTTGAACTTGTTTGGCCATGTACTGTTCTATTGGCTGGGAGCCAATCAGAACATTTCGTTTTGCCTTGCCAAAACGCAGTAGTTTTGATTAATGAACCCAGAATTACTAGTTTGCCACTGCGTTGACCTATGTTGACCAATTGCCATGCCATGTTCTTCATGTTTCCATTCAAATTTCATCCAACTTCCACAATTCATTTCTAATTCATTTTAACTCCAAAATTGTGAAATTTTTTCCTCATACTCATGAATGTGTCTAGAATTTTATGGTGAATTTTAACTAATTTTCCATTGTTCTGAATTTTAAATGATAATTATTTTCTTCACATGTGTGCATAAATGATACTTTGTGCCATTTCAATTGTGAAATTCTCATATTGTATCCAACGCCTTTGAAATTTTTTGTGGTGAAACTAGACACATTGACCTTCATTTCCATATAAAGTTTGTGCATTTATCATTTGTGGATTGAGAGCTTTGATTTTTTGAAGTTATGTGTTACATTTGGTGCTATACCATGATTATGCATTTTCCCAATTTTTGTTCACATACTTCCTCTTATCCAATTGACCCCAAATTTTGCATGAATCATATATCATATGTCTAGTTTGTGTATGAATTTTCTTGGAATTAATCTTGCTGTTTTCCATTTGATTGAGAATTTTCTTCCATATGTGGTCATTTGTTGACTTTTTGTGCTATGCATTGCCAAATCTTTTGTGAAATTCTCAAATCTTATTGTATGACCATGAAATTTCATATGTGATAACTAGACATATCAAGCTTTGCATTGGTGTTAATCTCATTCATTTCTCTTCTGTTTTCAATTTGATATGATTTTTTGAAGTTGACCTATGCTTGTTGACTTTCACCATGCTTACTTGAATTTGGTTTGACTTCATGATTTTACTTGACTGCCTTCCTCTCATCCAAATGCCATGAAATTTGACATGTATACCATGTTAGATGTTAGGATTGAGTGTGATTTATTTCATAATTTTTGGGATTGTTTGAGTTGACTTTTGAATGAAGTCTTTGCTGTTGACTTTTGTATGCTTCTCTTGCCATGCTTTGCATCCTTTTGCATATGAAATGACCATGATGCATGATTTGGTTATGAATCCAATTGAGAATACTTCTTGAATGTTTAGACTTGGTTTGGGTTGGCTTTTCCTTGCTGCCTTGACTTTTTCTCTCATCTTTGACCCTAGGCTAGCCCTAGTGGTCTTCTAAGCTTATGTTGAGTTCATCTGTTTCAGGTTAAGCACCAATGCCTTGAGGATCATTCAAATATTTGTTTGAGTTGAATTATATGATGTGCTAACATTTGTTTTGTAGGTGACTCATATGCTTGAGTCTTTGTGCCTTGCACAATTGGTCCCTCTGTGGTTGACTTTTGGGTTATTTCCTTTGATTTTGACTGTTGAACTGTTTACTAATTGGTTTGACTTTTGCAGGTGCTTTAGTTGCTTAAGTTCTTTGAACTTGCTTGCTTTGCTATTTAGCATTTGCTTTGAGGTATAATTACTTCTTCTTCATGTAGTCTGGAGACCCGGTCTGTTATTTGACCGGGCAAACTGTCTGAAGTCCTCCTTAAGAGGCAATGCCTGTGTGTGTTTATATTTGTCCTAAGCAGGAAAAGTCCTTCAAGTAAGGCAATTGGTGGAAGGTAGGGATAAGTAATCTATCCCCCACTATTCAGTGTGTCCTCTCTTTGCTCCCATTACATGGTTGAAGCAATGAGATAAATACCCAAGATCTAATCGAGTCAATAATGTGGAGAGAGTTCCTACTTTCTGAACTCCCACACTTTCTTTGATGCTCTCTCTGATTTGAGATAGAAGCAATGAGGCACACCCCTCATTCTCCTTTTCATCTGCTTCACCTGAGCCCCTCAATGGCCAGGTTAAGAGCAATCCTTACCTATTACAGTGGACTGTTAAAGTCAAACCCTCTTGTGTGAGCCCCCCATTGTTTGGCTATAGAGTGTGCTGTTTGATATTCATTGATTGACTGATTGCTTCATATGCACTTGTTTGCCTGTATGCTATGCATTTATCATCATCATCAATTGCCATTAATGCATGATCATCTCATTTATCTTTGTGATGCTATCATTGTTGTTTGCCCATTGAGGACAATTGTAAGTCCATTGCTTTGGCATTTGCTCCTATGATATGGAAGTGAGTTGTAAGACCATCATCTTGGCCACTCATCTTATCTTCTGTTTATCTGTTTGTATGTGAGGATACAGTTATAAGTCCCTGTAAGTTGGCATCTGCTTTCCTGTGATCATAGTTTGTTCATCTGTTTGTATGAGAGGTTGCAATTATAAGTCCCTGTAAGTTGGCATTTGCATTCCTGTGATCATATTGTTGCTATTGCTCTTGTATGTGAGGATCCATTGTAAGTCCCTGTGATGTGGCATTGGATTTCCTGTGAGCATACTGTGAAGTTAACCTAAGTCCAGACAGATTGGCAGTTGACTTCCATTTCCCATCTTTGTTTTTCTTTTGAGGAGATTAGTGTAAGTCCATTGAGTGGCATCTGACATCCATTTCTGTTTTAGGAGACTGGTGTAAATCCATCTATTGGTATCCGGTATCCGCTTTTATTTTCTTTGCCTGTGGAGATTAGTGTAAGACCATTGAGTGGCATCTGACATCCATTTTTGTTTTAGGAGATTGGTATAAGACCATTGATTGGCATCCGATATCCGCTTTTGCTTACTTTGCTTGTTTGTTATTATTAATTGCTATTCCAAAGGACACACTTGAATCATCTGCTATATGATTTCAAGAAGTGAACCTTCTAAGGAGTTTTACTATCCATCCTTCATCCATTCATCATTCATTACGTCCTAGACTTTTTCACACTTTATCTTTTAAACTTGACATAAGTGTTGTGCAAACATCTTCATGTTTTCTAACTAAAAACCTGGACTCAAGTCCTTGACCTTTTTCAAAACTCCATTTCATAATACTTATTTGAATTGATCTTAATTATACTTTGACTTCACTTTTCATAATCACAATCAATTAACTTCACTCATTCACTTGTTTTGGCTCTGTCCATTGTTAATCTTTTCACATTAGCCATAGGTTTCAATTATCTTTGTGGTTGATGTAAATCTTGCCTATCCTTAGTGAGTCGACAGTAAGACTTCCGTACTTCAAACAGGGCTAACCCCTCTAGTACGTCGAAGCTATCCTCGCATGGTGGATGTTGTTTTTGGTCGAGTTTTCTCCCATTGATAATGAAAAGCCTCAGTGCTTGTGTTTAAAACCGAATCCACCAACTTTTGGAAATCTTTTAGCCGAACTACGGCGTTCTGATCCTTACCTTTGATGGAAGGTACGTAGGCAACGGGTTCATCCGTTCGAACCCAATACCCAATAACAATAAAACTTGTATATTCTTTTCTCATCATCCCAATCATGTTTGCACAACATTTATGTCATAACAAATAATAATTTAGCATAACAAGTGTGAAAAGGGCTCCCTAGGAGTACCTAGGACGTAGTGGGTGCCTAACACCTTCCCATTGCGTAATTTACCCCTTACCCAGAATCTCTGATCTTTTTATTGGTTTTCTACGTGTAAAACTTCTTAGGCTTTTGTTCGCTTTTTAGCCAATCCTTTGGATAAATAAAAGTGCGGTGGCGACTCGAAATTTCAACGTATCTCTTAGCTTATGATTTAATCGATAGATCATATAGCGACGAATACACCGTCACACCCTTGAGATGAAAACCGGATGACAGATGCTCTTGTAACATTGGCTTCAATGGTTGTGGTGAAGTTTTGGAATGAAGTTCCTAATTTGACCATAATGCGTCTTGATAGGCCATCTCATGTGTTTGTTGTTGAAAAGATCAAAGATGAGAAGCCATGGTATTTTGATATCAAGTGTTTCCTCCAAATTCAGATTTACCTTCATGGGGCATCTTTGAAAGATAAGAAGACTTTGAGAAGATTAGCCGACAACTTCAACCTGAATGGTGATGTGCTATACAAGGGAAATTTTGATATGATTCTGCTCAGATGCGTGGATAGACACGAAGCATACCCATTGATGACTGAAGTCCATAAAGGTTCCTTTGGTACTAATTCCAATAGACATGCTATGGCAAAGAAGATGTTGAGAGCAGGTTACTATTGGCTGACAATGGAATCTGACTATTGCAAGTTTGTGAAGAAATGCCACAAGTGTCAAATATATGCAGATAAGATTCATGTTCCTCCGACACTATTGAACGTCGTTTCCTCCCCATCGCCCTTCTCCATGTGGGGAATTGCTATGATTGGCATGATTGAGCCCAAATCTTCGAACGAACATTGTTTCATTTTACTGGCTATTGACTACTTCACAAAGTGGGTTGAAGCGGCATCGTATGCGAATGTAACCAAGCAAGTTGTTATAATGTTTATCAAGAATCAGATTATATGCCGATATGGTGTGCCAGGTAAGATCATTACTAATAATGGATCAAAATTGAATAAGAATATGGTGGAAGCTACAAACACTTCAAGATTGCACATCATAATTCTTCTCTCTACAGCCCAAAGATGAATGGGGCTATTAAAGCTACAAACAAGAACATTAAGAAGACCATTCAGAAGATGGTTGTGACGTACAAGGATTGGCATGAGATGCTCCCATTTTCCTTGCACGGGTATCGTATATCCATCCGTACTTCAATAGGGGCAACCCCTTTCTCACTTATTTATGGCATGGAAGCTATGCTCCTGGTAGAAGTTGACATCCCATCATTGCGTGTGCTGATGGAAGCCAAGTTGACTGAAGTTGAATGGTTTTAATTGAAGAAAAGAGGTTGACTGCCATGTGTCATGGACAATTATATCAGTAGAGAGTGAAGAAAGATTTGTATAAGAAGGTCAGACCTCGTTTGTTCAGAGAAGGTGATATTATGCTCAAGAAGTTTCTATCTTTCAAACAAGATTCTAGGGGAAAATGAACTCCTAGTTATGAAGGCCCATAGGTTGTTAAGAGAGCCTTTTCAGGTGGTGCTTTGATTCTTACAACTATGAATGGTGAAGAGTTCACACGTCTTGTGAATACTGATGCAGTCAAGAAATACATCGCCTAAAAGGAAAAGAACAACTTGCTAAGTTGAAAACCCGAAAGGGCGGCTTAGGAAAAAATGAGCGTCTCGGTGGATGGAAAACCCGAAAGGGCGATCCAGGAAAAAAATAGAGACATAAAATAGAAATTTATCCCGATAAATTGAGTACCCCACCTTGGGGAAATTTATGCAAAAATTAGGGATCATGGCATGTAACTGCAAGCTGTCGATCTTCAGTTTTGAAGACATTCTTGAGCATAATATTTGGTTATGATTCATCTTCAACCAAAGCCAAGATCACAGTGGATATTAAAGTTGGTAGAAGGATTAGTGATCATTGTATTCAATGTAGCCCTTTTCCATGTAAATTACCATTTTTCAACTTTTGTAAAGATCTATGGAGTCTTGTCATTTACAGACTACCATTCTATTAAATAAAGTTGAGATTCTATCCAATTGTTTCTACTCTTATTTATTCAGCTTAATAGATTTAAGTTTTATGATGATCATTTTTTGAAATTGAATTTTTAAAAATAAAAATCATGTTTTCTTAAATAATAAATGCAATTACTTTTTACAGAGCAATCGATTTCATTAAGGGATGTTCAAAGCGGTCCGAGAACAGGTAAGCCCTAAAATGCGAAGCATTGTTGGTGTTTCCTCAAGTAGTGGGCGTGATCTCTGTTTCTTCCCCATCATCTTTACAATATCTCTAGCCGAATTTTGTTGGTCTCCCCAACTAAGTTTGTATTTTCCTCTCTCGAGTTGTAGGCGCGTCATCACAACAGTTTGCACAATTCGACAGATTTTGTTTCCCCACAAGTCGCCATCAGAGTTGTCCCTGACCTCTGTTAGCCCTGACTCTTGAGCAATATTTTTGATTCTCTGCAAGGTTGTCTCCCATCATATGTACATATACATATATATTCATAGATTTCATTACTTGCATACATTTTGTAATTCATTGTTTCTCCGATCCTCTACTATGGTGGTGTCCCTTCCCCCATGCAGACTTGGTATGTCTGTCCTCTTTCAATTGTAGAGTGTTAGCCCATTAAGAAGAAATAATTTAACCTTTCTCATCCCCCATTGAGTTATTTCCTCTTGGATGATTATTATTTCAGTTTCCTCCCTAGTTGATTATCTGGATGGAACCACTCCCTTTGAGTTAGGTCCTCATTGGGTTGAGTCTTTGATTGACCGTTTCTTTCTAGATCTTACCTAGATAGATGTTTTTGGTTCCCTGAGAATTCATTACCCAGTAGCTGGTAATTTTCTTCTCAATTGCAAGTATTTTACTTCTGCCCTAAGACCCGATAAATGTAACCCTTTTCTCCCCAGCGGATTCGTTTTCACGTCTCCTAGGAAGTTTATCCTTGATATGTTCATCCTAACCGATGACGGATATTTTCTTCCCCTGCTTTAAGTTTATCCTTGATAAGTTCACCCTAACCGGTGACAGATATTCTCTTTTTTGGTATTCTACTCAGTAAAAATGTAGTTGTAATCCCTATTTCATTCCCTAGAGAGTTAATCCTTTATATGTTCATCCTATCCGATGACGGGTTTCATTCTCTTTGCGGTCTTCTGTCCAGTAACTGATAGTTTTAAATCTTGTTTCTCCCCTCTGAGTCTATCCTTGATATGTTCACCCTAACCGGTGACAAATTTCTCTTTTTGGTATTCTATCCAGTATCCGATAGATATAATTCCTACTTTTTTAGGCAGTTTATCCTTGATATGTTTACCCTAACCGGTAACGGGTATTTCTTCCTAATGTCCCTAGGTTAGTCTATCCTTGATATGTTCATCTTAATTGATGACTGATATTCTTCCATTTGAGTTTATCCTTGAAATGTTCACTATAACCGGTGACGGGTATTCTCTTTATTTGTGATCATATGCCCAGTATCTGGTAGTTGTAAATCCTATTTGGTTTTTCCCTTACATTTTATTCTTACCCAGTATTCGGTAGTGAATACACCTCCTAGTTGACCTCGGCGAGTCATCCTTGATATGTTTACCCTAACCGGTAATGGATGTCCTCCTTGTCATATTATGTTATCCCTTACCCGGCAACCAGTAATGGATAATATATTTCTGCTACTCCTGTATTGAAGATCGTTTCTTTCCCAATTGAGTTTGAGTGCGTATTTCCTCAGTGAAATCGCCATTTCCTGTTTGTATCGAGTATTTCAGCTTTATGCTAATCTGCCTAATTCCCCCACAGATGTCCTTTTATTCCCCGACTGAGTCTTTCCAGTGATTTATTTTCATGGAATCCCTTGTGTCCCCCAGCTGTTTTAAAGTCGTAGCCTGGCCTACACATAACCTTTTTCCCTAGAGTCTTTGTCTTCCCAGTGAGTTTTCCTTACGGAATGCATTATGCTCCTGCGGACTTTCGATCTCTCCAGGTTATTTTCCTTTGTGGCATCATTTTCCCCACAAAGATTATTTTAACATTCATATCATATGCATCACGAGGTCTCTTAGGGACCAAATTTTGTTTCTATATGTTGTTATTTAAGTCCATTCTAATGAGTCGATGCGAAGATTTTAACCTTCATCTCCTCAGCTAGAACGTCCTTAAATAGGGGCAACTATAAGACCCCCAAATATTGACCCTAAGATCCCTCATGCTATTCTCATCATATGCATTAGTATTGCGATCATACGTTGGCATCCTCCTTACCGCTCATTCATTAGGTTTGCATAGGGAGAGATCCCCAAGCACCATTTGATTGTATAATATTTCATTTTTTTACTAACCAAAATATCAAAAATATGTCATTGTATAGTCTAACTATTTTGTAGGTAGTACACATGCTCGCCTATGCTCTATCAAGCTCACATCCAGGGCTTAAGACCCTCAATGCAAGGAGCTCAATTAATATTGGTTTAATATAGCTCTAAGTATCACATATGGATCCCTAAGATCTTCACATGTTATTTTGGTCAAGAAATCATCAAGAAGTTGGAGTTGGTTTGCCTTGGAAACCCTAATTTATCTGGGTATCTTATGTGACTTCTTCAACAAGTTTCTTCAACAATTTATCAGATATTTCAAGGGATACCTCACATTATATCATCTTGTGCATATATGATTCTCCATGAGTTCCAAAATTCAAGAGAGTGTCAAGCTAGCAAGTTGGTTCATGTTGGTTGACTAGAGAAAGCCAACTAATCAAAACAGGGGTTACCTAGACCCTATCTCCTAAAATATTTGTCATATGAAAATTATTCCAAGATAGAAGTTACACTAAATGACATTCCAAACAACTTTCATGTTTAGGTCTAGATCTAGTTTTGCTTGGAAAGTCATTTTTTATGGTGAAAGATTATAGGTCATTTTGTCTAAACCCTAATTTGGAGGTCAACTTCCCAAGACCATAACTTACTCAATTTTTATGAGATGAAATCCATTCAAGTTTCATGATCAAATTCAAGATGTCTACTTCAATTTTCATGTTTGGAGTAAGTGCAAATTCAACTTGAAAATGTATGTGATATGAGGAAACATTATAGGTCATTTTGGGCAAATACCATTGAACAAGTGATTTTCCTCAACTTCTAAAATGCATAACTCCTTCATTCTAAATCCAAATATGGTCAAATTTCAAACCACAATTAAGGGATTTGGAATATATACAACTTTGATGAATGCACTTTTCTCATTTGAAGTCCATAGAAAAAGTTATCCAATATGGAGGAAGTGAACATATGGCTTGGTACTTAGATTTTTTTTTGATATGTTTGATTTTCCCAATTTTCACGTCCAAATTCATCATGATCCAAGCTTCAAATGAAAAAATGTTCAACATGAAAGTTGTTCCTCTTAATCTAACCTTTCCAAAATTTCGAATTTCATCCCATCTGGACAAATAATAAATGACTTGCGCATGGCTTACAATTTAATGACCATTCAGAAGATTTGAAATTCCACTTTCCATACACAAATGCATGGCCTTTCCACACGACTTCAACATTTCTTACACTCATTTTTGGACCTAAATGCATCATTACGTGGGCCTATCACACGCCCATGCATCCATGCAAAGGTGAATTGGTATTTTTGGAATTTTGAAAGGAGGGTGTGAAACCTATTGCATTGCCTATAAATGAGACCCTTCATGCTCAGAATTATGGACCCTGGCGCGCAAGCTTTGAATCAGCAACCCTAAACCCTCACATTGAAAGGATAAGCTGAAGGTTGAGAAAAACAAGAAAGGGGGTTTGAATTGTTTTGGAAATAAAAACTTTTTCAGAAATCAGACACACACAAAATAAAAATGAAATGACACAAAATTTTATACTAGTTCGCTTGAAATTCAAAGTTACTCCAGCCAACCTGACTAGGGTGATTTCCCCTTCAAAAAGGACTTAATCCACTAATCTTGAAAGATTACACAACCAATCGTCTAAGAGAATAATCTCTCAGCCCTCTCAAGTATTCAGACTACACAGAGTCACTTGAGGAAGTAGTTCAAGCAAGAGTATAGATTGTAATGTAAAGTGTTTCTAACAAATAAGCAAGAATTACAGATTGTAAGAACAATAGCTTTTCACGTAAGAGCAGCAGCTTGTGAAAGATGAGAGAGAATGAATGAGATTTCTTGCGTGTCTCAGGTGTATTTTCTTGTGAAGTATTTCGTCCTTTATATAGTCGTTGTGAAGGACCGTTGGAGTGATGACAAAATCTTGGTCATTGAAGAATGTTTAATGTCATTACTCTCCTTGTTTCTTTCTAAAACATTTTTGAGAGCCTTATTATTTCCTTCTTGAAATAGTTTCTTTCCAAATACAAATTTCTTTTCGGTTACACATTTTGAGGTGGTGAGTCTACGTTAGAGTCTTGATAGATAAGAGTTTGCCTACAGAGGATAAATATGTCTAATTGTATCAAAGTTTCTCAATGTTCTAGTTTTCTTCAGATTCAGAGTCTGGATTCAGTATTCTTTTATCAGAGTCTGACTTCTTTATGTTACGCTGGGTATCTGTGCTGATTATAATCAGAGTCTTCTCAACACATTCTATCTAAGTAGCATCTGATAATAGAATATTTTCTATCTGATGTAATTTTCTATTTTATGTTTGATCAGAGTCTTGCATACTAAGAAAAAATCTCGTTAGAGTACCATTTTGTTTCATCCTTTGTTATCATCAAAATCTTAGAGATATATTGTAGAACCAACTTTGTTCTTACAATCTCCCCCTTTTTGATGATAACGAAATAATACAGGGTAAAGATGAAACATTAAAGAAAATCTTAGATCAAAAATATAGGAAAGTGGGCTCCCCCTGAGTTAGATCCTTGGATAACTCAGATGTTCTTACCGGACTTCCTTGGTTTAGTGCTTTAGCTACTTTCCTGCATATCTTTAGTCATGATTTAGTAATAGTTTATTGAAAATGTTTGCAGTGCTTGAGAGGATTTAGTTATGTTTTCATCAGAGCTGTTTTAGTTCTCCCCCTTTTTGTCAGAATCAAAAAGACATAGCAACAAAAAAGGTTGATATTGATAAAAAAGCATTTACAGATAAGCAAAGAGAATAACAAAAAAGAGAAAGCAACAAGCAAATAGCCTAGGTGCCTAAGGGTTTAGGGGAAGAGGCATCCTTTGGAGTAGCTGGGACAATATGTTCTGAATGTTGACGTTGACTGAGTCTTGTTGATCCAGCCTGGCCGAACTATTGTTGTTCTTTCTGCAGTTCCTCTAGAGTATTCAAGACTAGAGGGACAAACCCAGAGTTAGAGTGCTCCCCCTGATTCAGTTCGTCAGCGTTGGCTTTGGCAACAGCTTCTTCAGCGTCGGCTTTAGCTTTTGCCTCATCCTTAGCAGCAACAGCATCAATAATTGTCTTTGCTTCAACTTTTTTAATTCTATGAAGTTCTTCTTGGCTCACTTTCTCTTCAACTTCCATCCTTTCCCGTTCCTCAGCTTCTCTGGCTAGGCGCTCTTGAAGTCTAATCCTAGCGTCTCTGATAAAGTCGTTGCGGACTTGTTAAGAGACGCCTTTCAGCTGAAAGGCTTCAGAGGTTATCCAACTTATAACTCTGTTCCAGTGGATCCTTACAGCAGAGGGATCATCACTGATACCAGAGTTGATGGTGTGAGACTTGACCTTCTTAACTAAAGACTCTGCAAAAACCTGGATTGCTTCTTTAAGGGTAGGAAGGGTAGTTTCTGGTTCGGTGGCAGATGCTGGGGAGGGTGAGGAGGGTGAGATAGGGGCACTTAGATTAAGTGTGGGAGTTGTTGGGTCAGCTGAAGTGATGGGTGGTGGTATGTCAGAGTGGGTCTGTGAGGATAGTTTAGGTTGTGGGGTTGGTTCAGATGTTGGTTGGGTTGGTTGTGGTTCAAATGGTGTTTAAGGTGGTTCAGATGTGGTTGGATTTTGATGTTCCGGAGGTGGGGATGTAACTTCTGGTTCACGTTCAGGTTCAGGATGTGATGGTTGTTAAGAGGCCGGAGCACGGGCTTGGAGCTGAGCCAGGATGGGGGATTGAGGGTCAGATGGTTCGGTATCAGATGAGAGTTCGTAGTAAGATGGGGATTGAGGAGATGGTGATGATGATGTTGAGGTGGTTTCATTCAGCATTTCTACTTCTGAAACTGGTAACGTTGTGGTGGCGAGGTTGAATTTCAGAGAAGGTGGGTTAGAGGATCTGGTGGTTGAGGGAGGAGTTTCAGTAGAGGTGTATATGGGAGTTGTTTGGGGAAGACAAGAAGCAATTAGTTTAATTTTGACAGAGCGAGGGAGAGATACAAACTTACCTGGAGAGACATCCAGAGGAACTGGGGGTCTTGATCAAGAGGATTCTCCCAGCTTAGCTTTCTTCGCCTTCTTTGATTTCTCAGAGGGCTCCCGCATCCTCTTCATGAAGTGAGGTGAATGCTCAGGAAGCCAATCCATAGTGAATTCAGAGATATCCACCCCTTGATTGGCAAGGTCCTATAGATAGTAGGCTACTACCTCTAGAGGGTCAATCTTGGAGAACAGGTAAAGTCCGTTGGGAATCTCCCTCTGATCTATGAGTGCTTCCCAAGAGGTATCAAGTGTTGGTTTGGCTCTGACTTGATCAATGATTCCCATGCTCTTCAGGTTCCGAGCGTTCAGAGGTCTTCCAGTGTCAATGGTGACATCTTCCATGAGTCTGAGCTGAATCGGGTGGTCCACGAGGCCACTCTCGACCAATACATCAGATATCAGTCTCCCTAGAGGGATGTAGTTCCTTGTCTTCATGTTGTTTTTGGTGTCTTTAACTGAATCTCTGAGGTACTTGAAGAGAAGTGCAGGTAGACAGAGTCTCAGACCCTTGTGAATGCAGTACAAGATACACTTCTGATCTGTGTTGATGTAGTTAGAAGAGTTTGAAGCATGACGATGATGGATGGTGCCTAAGATGATCTTCAGCCAGACCCTGAGGTTCTGATGTAGTTCCTTGTTCTTGGAATGCTTGTCTTCAGCACTCTGTTGGAAGATGGTAAGGTTGATTTCCTGGGACAAGTACTTTGACTTAGGGTTTATGTTGTAGATGCGTCTTCCTCCTGTCTCCTCCATGTTCAGAAGGGAGGCAATTGGTTTTTCAGTGATGACTATCTTGACTCCCAGAACGTAGGAGACAATGTAGTGATCATCTAAGTCTGAGAAACGCCATAACTCCTTCATCTAAGTCTGTTGAGAATCCATGAAGAACAATTGAAGATGATGATGAATGTTTGAAGATCTTGATGAAGACTGCATAAATCCTTTGAAGGAGATGAAGAACTAAGAGAGAGGGTTTTGTGAGGTCGTGGGTGTAAAGTGTGCAAATGTAGTTTGTGAAATGAGTATATACACATTTAGGGCGCATGCAAAACCACAATAGAAAGTGAGTTTAATAGTTAAGAAATTGAATGCAGCATGTTAACCAAGTAAGCACGTTTGGAGGAGAATGATTACAACCCATGATGGAGGTCTAATCCCCAAATCAGAACACTGCTCGAGGAGATATAAAGAGTCTGTCTCTTGATTTCTGCTAGACAGCTGTCTAGAAGTTCCAAGGTCAGATGCAAGGCGTACCACGTGTTACTTTATCTGATCTTCAAGAATACCAAAGGGTTGGATCCTGAGGATTTCTGACTTAGATGACTTCTAACTGGTAGTAGCATCAGAGTCAGATATAGATTCCATGTGTTTACTTCAGAGTCTTATTTTGCTATTTCGGAGGCACATTCATTCTGGACAATTTTGAATGTTTAGATTTTTCAAGATAAAAAAGAATCTATCTTCAGCCAGGGGTTTGGTAAAAATGTCAGCCGATTGATGATCTGTATCAATAAATTTTAAAGTGATTACCCCCTTCTGAACATAGTCTCTAATGAAATGATGTTTTATTTCTATGTGCTTAGCTCTGGAATGCAAAATAGGATTCTTACTTAAACAGATGGCAACAGTATTGTCATAGAAAATAGGAACGTTACTCTAAAAAATCAGAAGATCTTCAAGTTGATTCTTCATCCAGAGCATCTGAGTAATGCATAGTGATGTTGATATATATTTTGCTTCTGCAGTGGATAGAGCTATGGTTGATTGCCTTTTGCTTGCCCATGATATCAGATTCTTTCCCAAGAACTGATAGTTCCCAGATGTACTTTTACGTTCCATTATGTCCCCTACGTAATCTGCATCACAATAACCATAAATTTTATACTCTGATGTTTTCTCATACATCAGGCTTAGGTTAGGAGTTCCTTTCAGATACTTGAGTATTCTTTTAACAACTGTTAAATGAGATTCTCTAGGATCTGATTGGAATCTGGCACAGAGACATACACTAAATAGAATATCAAGACGTGTAGCATTCAAATAGAGAAGAGAGCCTATCATACCACAATAGAGCTTCTGACAAACCTTCTGGCTAATTTCTTCTTTTTCCAGAATGCAGGTTGGATGCATAAGTGTCTTAGTAGGTTTGCATTCAGCCATTTCGAATTCCTTCAGAATGTCTTTTATGTATTTACTTTGATAAACGTAGGTAGCTTCTGAAGCTTGATTGATTTGAATCCCTAGAAAGAACTTTAGTTCTTGCATTAAGCTCATTCCAAATTTTGCCTGCATTTGCTCAAAGAATTCTTGACATACATAAGGGTTAGCTGAACCAAAAATAATGTCATCAACATATATCTAGCATATCATGAGATCATTTCTAATGTTTTTATAGAAGAGTGTAGAGTCAACCTTTCCTCTAATAAAGTCATGTTCCAGAAGGAAGTTACTTAATCTATCATACCAAGCTCTGGGAGCTTGTTTTAAATCGTACAGTGATTTCTTAAGTTTAAAAATGTGTTCTGGACATTTAGAGTTTTCAAAACCTGGAGGTTGATTGACGTAAACTTCTTCTGATCTATAACCATTAAGAAATGCACTCTTGACATCCATTTGATATAGTTTGATAAAATGATTTACAGCAAATGAAACAAATAAACGAATAGATTTTAACCTGGCGAATGGGGAAAAGGTTTCGTTGTAGTTAATGCCTTCTTGTTGACTATACCCTTGTGCCACTAGTCAAGCTTTATTTCTGACAACTTCTCCTTTTTCATTCAGTTTGTTTCTGAACACCCATCTGGTTCCAATAATCTGAGTTCCTTTAGGCTTTGGAACAAGATCCCAGACGTCATTCTTTGAGAATTGATTTAGATCTTCTTTCATAGCTAGAACCCAGTCGTTGTCTTGAAGTGGCTCATCGCAGGAAGTAGGCTCAATCAGAGATACTAGTCCTAGAGGAATTTCTTCAGGTACTTTGAATGTTGACCTAGTTCTGACAGGTTCATCTTTGTTTCCCAGAATTAAATCTTCAGAGATGTTGGGGCGGCTTCTTGATTTCTTCTAGATAGTTGAGGCTTCAGTTGCATCTGGACTTTGTTTATCAGAAACTTCTGGTGCTTTGGTCTTTTCGTCAGAACCTGCAAAAGTAATCTCCAGATCTGCAAGTTTCTCAATTAGCTTTGACTTTTCAGGGTCAAGCTTATGATCAAATATAACATGGATTGATTCTTCCATAATTTTGGTTTTTGTGTTGTATACTCTGTAGCCTTTAGAGCGTTATGAGTATCCTAACATAATACCTTTTTGTGCTTTTGAATCAAACTTGTTCAAATGTTCTTTAGTATTCAGAATAAAGCAAGAGCATCTTAAAGGATGGAAATAAGAAATGTTGGGTTTTCTTCCCTTACACAGTTCATAGGGAGTCTTTTCCAAAATAGGTCTTATAGAGATTCTATTCTGAATATAACACGTTGTATTTACTGCTTCAGCTCAAAAGTGCTTAGTCACATTTGTTTCATGGATCATGGTTTTGGCCATCTCTTGGAGTGTCCTATTCTTCCTCTCTACAACTCCATTTTGTTGTGGAGTTCTAGGAAAGGAGAAATCATGGGATATTCCATTAGAATCAAATAGTTCTTCAAAAAATTTATTTTCAAATTCTCCACCATGATCACTTCTGACTCTGATGATTTTGGAGTCAAATTCATTTTACACTTTGGAGCAGAAGCTAGGGAATATGGAGTGAGACTCACTCTTGTGCTTTAGGAATTTTACCCATGTCCAGCGACTAAAATCATCAACAATAACTAATCCATATTTCTTTCCATTGTTCTGACTTACTCCATAAATCATGGATGCCATTCTGCTTCTCTCTATTCCATTTTTCAGAAACTTTTGAAAAGATTTTTCATATTCATATATTATTATGTTCGAAGATTGTGGAGCTTGAGATAACGCTTCTTCAAGTTTTGAGCATTGTTTCTTTATGGAATCTCTTTCTAATATCAAAGTTCGGTTTTCATCTTTTAGTTCTGAAACTGTCATCTCAAGTTTACCACATTCTTCGATGGTTTCTTCAAGAACCTCTTTTACGACTTTAAATTTTTGTTTAAGTTACTGATATGAGTTTAGAGTTTCAGAAAGGCATGATTCAAGGTCAGAGCAAGAAAGATAAAAAAATACCTCTTCAGAGTCAAATTCTCCATCTGATGTATTTCTGGAGGTGATAGCCATGAGCGCAACATTTGCCTATTCTTCAGAGTCTAATTCTGATGAATCAGATCCATCAATCCCTTTTTAGTTATGAATGAGCTTTTCTTAAAACCTTCTCTTCTCGAGCTCTCTTTCTTTAGCTTGGGACATTCATTTCTGTAATGACCTGTTTCCTTGCATTCATAGCATGTTATATCTTTGTTTGACTTACCTCTGGAAGTGGATTCTGAGCGATCTACCTTGGGTCTTGGTCTTCTGAAGTTATTATTCCTTTTTCTCCAGAGTTGTTTTACTCTTCTAGTAAAAAGGGATAACTCTTCTTCATCGTCAGAGTCTTCCTTCTCAGAGTCGTCATTGCCTTCCTCTTCAGCTTGGAAGGCTTTGTTTCTTTCTGGTTTGCGTCTTTCAGATCTGGACTTTAGTGCTACGGACTTGATCTTCTTTTGAGGCTCATCTTCCTCCAGTTCAATCTTGTGGCTTCTAAGTGAGCTGACAAGTTCCTGAAGGATGATATTGTTCAGATCTTTAGATAACTTTAAGGTTGTGACCATAGGTCTCCATTTCTTTGGCAGACATCTGACAATCTTTTTGACATGATCTGCAGTTGTGTAGCCTTTGTCCAGCACTTTGAGTCCTGCAATTATAGTTTGAAATCTAGAAAACATTACCTCTACAGCTTCCTCGTCCTCCATTTTGAAGGCTTCATATTTTGGGATTAGAGCTAGAGCCTTTGTCTCTTTGACCTGAGAATTTCCTTCGTGAGTCATCCTCAGAGAGTCAAGTATTTCTTTAGTTGTTTCCCTATTGGTGATCTTTTCATATTCATTGTGGGAAATGGCATTGAGTAGTATCGTTCTGGCTTTGTGATGGTTTTTGAATTCACGCTTCTGATCATCCGACATTCTGCTTCTGGGAATAGCAACGCCAGCGTATGTCATAGGTGGTGTGTAGCCAATTGTGACAATATCCCATAGATCAGCGTCGTATCCTAGAAAGAAACTTTCAATTCTGTCTTTCCAGTAATCAAATTTTTCTCCTTCAAAGATTGGAGGTTTAGCATTGTAACTATCTCTTTCATTGGTGTTGGCCATAGTTTTTCTCACGCTGGATCTCTCTACACTGTTAAGTGTTTGATTAGAAAATCAATAACAGAGTCGTAGCTCTGATACGAATTGAAGGTTGAGAAAAACAAGAAAGGGGGTTTGAATTGTTTTGGAAATAAAAACTTTTTTAGAAATCAAACACACACAGAATAAAAAGGAAATGACACAAAATTTTATACTGGTTCGCTTGAAATTCAAAGCTACACCAGTCCACCCGGCCAAGGTGATTTCGCCTTCATAAAGGACTTAATCCACTAATCTTGAAATATTACACAACCAATCGTCGAAGAGAATAATCTCTCAGCCCTCTCAAGTATTCAGACTATGCAGAGTCACTTGAGGAAGTAGTTCAAGCAAGAGTATAGATTGTAATGTAGAGTGCTTCTAACAAATAAGCAAGAATTACGGAGTTGTAAGAACAATAGCTTTTCACGTAAGAGCAGCAACCTGGGAAAGATGAGAGAGAATGAATGAGATTTCTTGCGTGTCTCAGGTGTATTTTCTTGTGAAGTATTTTGTCCTTTATATAGTCGTTGTGAAGGCCCGTTGGAGTGATGACAAAATCCTTGTCATTGAAGAATGTTTAATGTTATTACTCTCCTTGTTTCTTTCTAAAATAGTTTTGAGAGCTTTTTTATTTCCTTCTTGAAATAGTTTCTTTCGAAATACAAATTTCTTTTCGGTTACACATTCTGAGCTGGTGAGTCTACGTTAGAGTCTTGATAGATCAGAGTTTGACTTTAGATGATAAATATTGCTAACTATATCAGAGTTTCTCAATGTTCTAGTCTTCTTCAAATTCAGAGTTTGGATTCAGTATTCTTTTATCAGAGTTTCATTGAAAATCGGGTTTGAATCTCCCACTATTTTTGAGATTTAAACTCCAAGAGTCCATCACTTTCCTTGATCCATTTCCACTCCATCAAGCATCTGAAGCAAGGTCAAGCACCATTGAGAAAAAGATTGTGTCCATCTGATGCTGTAGTAAAGGTGAATTTCTGAATTTTTCATCTCTTCGATTCTCACTCAATTCTCCATTATTCTTGTTGATTTTTCGTTATCTGAAGTCCTACCAATGTAGGCAACAAGATTGAGTTGCTTAGAGGTCAAATCGAAGCAACTAAAATCTTGATCATCAAATTTCAACTCCCTATATCTTTCTATATACTTGGAGTTAGACAAAATTGAGTCCAGATTCGAGCTCCTGAGCATTTTTTCTTTAAATTCATGTCCTCCTTTTTCATTTTGGTGATGGTTGAGGGTGGACCATTCCGACGAGGTCCACCGGAGAAGAAGACCACAGCTCTGGCTCCGGCAGTGTATTGGCCCGCTTCTGAACCACATGATCTATTTAAATTATTTTAATATGGACCGTCCAAAGTGATTACCACGCGTGTGGGACATTTGACTTGGTGTATGGTGGAACGCGCGCTCAGATCCACTTGATCTGCCACCTCAATTAATGAGGGAGATCAAGTGGTCCACGTTTTTTTGTATTTTCTGATTTACATTTTAATTGCTATATTTTCATTAATTCATATTAATTTTAATATTGATCCAAAAAATATGGGACTTTCACCAGATATTTTAAAATATTTTGCTCTTTCATTTTCTGAATTAAAATTATTTTTTGGATCAATATTAATATTTTTTATGATTTAATTGTTTTTGTGCACATTTTTAATTGTTTAAAAATACTTTTAAGTTTCCAAAAATAATGAAATTTTTTCTTTAAGGTCCTTTGACCTTGTTTGACCTATGATAAATCTCTTGGCCATTTATTTGGTGTTTTGAAGAGGTTTTTGGTTTTTGATCAACCATAATTTAATTTAACGCATTTTTAATTGATTATTTATTTGTTTAATTGGGAATAAATTGTGTTGAGCTATTTCCATTGACTTATTGAGTTTGACTATTGTTGTTGGGCCTTGGTCAAGGTTGATTTGACTTTGTTGGGTTAAAATAATTAGATTTAGGGGATTAATGAATGTACCTTTCATCCCCCAAAACGAATGAATAATTTTAATTTGATGAAAGTCCTCCCATGACCAATTTGTGTTTGTCTCATTTCTCCTCCCTCTTCATATTCAATCCTCTTCTATCCCATTCATTTTATTGACCTATGATATCTCTATATCATAAGGCTAATTGGTTACAAAATCAATACAAGTATGAATGAGATTAGGTCCACCCTTTTGCCATTTTCTTTTTGTGTGTGGTATGTTTTAGGAGTATGGTTCATTATATCATATCTCTAACATGCATTAACACCAAAATTTTGATTGTCCGACCTCAAGTAGTTGTGACTTCTATATAAGTCCAATTACGATTGCTTAACATAGTGTAGCGGGGTATTCGTTACCTTTAGGTTTATTGACTAAACCAAGAGTAAACATACAATTCGAGTCGCCACCGCACTTTTATTTGTCCAAAGGAAAGGCTAAAAAGCGAACAAAAGCCAAGTAAGAAGTTTTATCAAATCAAAAACTAATAAAAATTTCAGAGATCTAGGTAAGGGGCTTGGTTATGAAATCGGAAGGTTTTACGCACCCAAAACATCCTTAGTACTCTAAGGGAACCTATTTTTTCAAACATTTGTTGTAGGTTGGTATTTGTGAAAAAATGTGCAAAAGATTGGGGGGATGAGAAAAGAATAGATTATATTTACAATTTTTGTTGTTTGAATGGATGAACCCATTGCTTACGTACCATCATAAAGGTAGGGTCAAAACCTCGTAGTTCGGGGTAAAAATCTCAAAGATTGGTGAATTCATTTGATCAAAAGCCTTAAGGTCTTTTGTTATCAAAGGGAGAAAACTCAACCTAAACCAACAATCCACCATGTGAGGAGAGCTTCAACATACTAGTGAAGGGTTAACCCTATAATATGTTGGTGTAAGCCCTAGAGGAAAATACTTTTGGTACTTGTATCGAATTATTTATTAATAATAAAAGGCATTTTCTTTATTATGGTTGATTAATAAAGTCCCTGGAATAGATAGTACGTTTAATGTATTAAGTGTGACTTAATCATGAGAGCACATTAAACATAAGGACACTATTATTAAAGTATCCGTAGTCGAGCTTTAGTGTGAAGTGGGATAACATTAAAGCATTAAGACTATTATGTTTGTAGACTGATGATCACATCTCATGGATCATGGATAAAGAGTTATCAAGTGTTAAACATAGGTATGAATATTAGGAGTAATATTTATACTGCATTGACCCGCTATGAGAATACTATATAGAAAGTTATGCAAAGTGTCATAAGTTATCCTCATGGTGATAATAGTGTATATCACTCTTCGACCTGAAACCACTATGGATCCTAGATGTAAAGTCGAGTGCTTTATTGCTGATCCAACGTTGTCCGTAACTGGATAACGATAAAGACAGTTGATGGGTACTCCACAAAGCATGCTGAGGAACATGAGTGTCCTAGATGGAATTTGCCCATCCTGCGTAACAGGATAAATGTCTATGGGCCCAATATTGAACTGGACAAGGGTGACACGGTCTATACCTTGTGTTCAATATAGACATAAGGGCAAAGGAGTAATTATACACATAATTATTATCACAGGAGGTTTTGTCAGATCACATGACATTTTCGTGACTTGGGTAGCAGTGATGTGTTGTTAGATACCACTCACTGTTTATTATGTTAAATGCGTGATTTAATATAATTGTTAACGTCGCAAAAACCTACAGGGTCACACACAAAGGACGGATTGATGAGAGATAGAGTAACTAAGGAACATCGTAAGGTACAATGCACTTAAGTGGAATACGAAATATGGTAAGGTACCAAATACTTAAGTGATTTTGGCATATTATGAGATATGGACCAAAATACACTTAAGTGGGCTTTTTAGCTTGAAGCCTACACAAGTGGTTCTATAAATAGAACCCTTGGTTAGAAGCATTGTCACTTCACTCAGACTCAAACTCAAGTGAAGAGTTGGAGTTTCGTTTCCCTCTCTCTCACTTAAAGCCTTCATTCGTACCAGCTAGCACTGAGATTGAAGGAATCCGTTCGTGTGGACTGAGTAGAGACGTTGTCATCATTCAACGTTCGTGATCGCTCCGTGGATTTGTATCCAAGGTTTTGATCGTTACAAGAGATCTGCACCAAAGGTTTGAATCGCCACAAGAGGTAACGATTCTATCACTGATCATGCCGATTCGTAAGGATCACTAAATGGAGAAATGTTTAAATTCCGCTGCGCCTTGGATGGCAATTTTCCTTCAGTGGTATCAGAGCCACTTACAAAACCATGAATCTGATAACTGTTTTTGTTCTGTATTAATATGATTAAAGACAGAATGAATCAAAGATTAAATTGAGTTCGATCAAGTCATATATGTGATATATGTAATCCTGATGCAAAATACATTATATATGATATAGTGTTCTCGTTTCGTTCATTCAAACACTCAATGATTGTTTTCCTTTGAGCGATCAATGGTCATTTGCTTCTTGATCCGACATTAGTATGGTGAAGTAATGACGTGTTGATCAATCATACTGAATCACCAATCGAGATATGTTTGACGGTCTGAAATTGGTGCATCAGGGTTAGTGACGGCACAAGGGTTGTGTTGTCAGAGAGTTATGCGATTGGGGTTGTGATTGCACAAGTGTTGTGCTTTCTAAACACTTTTCCGAACAGTGTTAACCGGTTAACGCATAAGGGTAACCGGTTAACGCAATACGAAATTAATTTTTTAATTTTTCAAACAGTGTTAACCGGTTAACGCATATGGTTAACCGGTTAACGCAAGGCGGAAAACAGTTTTCCAAGACATTTTCAAACAGTGTTAACCGGTTAACGCATTTGGTTAACTGGTTAACGCAATGCAGAAAAGAATTTTTTGAACAGATTTCAAACAGTGTTAACCGGTTAACGCATATGGTTAACCGGTTAACGCAAGGCAAAATTCACCCGTTTGGCTAACTCAGTGCTTTAAAAGTATCAAGTGTTGATGCGAAAAGCGACATTGATTTTAAATGAATTGTTCATTAAAATGTGGTGATCGATCGTCGAGATTTAATTTGGTTTTAATTAATTAAAGGAATTAATAATAAAAATAAATTTTTTATTATTTTCTTGTGGTGATCGGTTATGGCTTTAGTCTTCCTTTATTTTGTTTTGGGTTTTAAAATACGACCTGCGTGTCGTGCCTCTCTCTTAATCCCCCAAATGTAACTTCTTTTCTCATCTCACTCCCTCGTATGTAAAACGAGTTTCTTTTACGTAATGTAATGATATGAAGAAAGCAAAAAAGTCAGTGCCAAAGGAGGACAACCTTGAAGATATTGCTTGGAGAAACTTAGATCGTTGTTAGGTTAGCTTAGGTTCTCTCATTGGCTTGGGAGAACAATTGCGCTAGGGGCCATAACTGTTTCATTATGTACATATGTATGTTGATGCATGTGAATGTATGTTGATGCATGTGAGAGACGGTTTATATGATAAACAAGCCGGTGAGATCAGAAAAATTGCAATTCCCTCAAAATAAATATTAAGTTTATGCTTTCCAAGTTTTAACACTCATCAAGACTAGTATCGAATAATGTAGGTTTCGCCTACGCGAGGTGCATGTTCTATATTAGTAAGGTGCGATGGGATAATTGTAATATCCAACTGTTAAAACAGTGGGTCAAACTTAACTAAACATATTATAATAAGATTATATATATGTTTAGAAGCAAGAGTTGGGAATGATCCATATGATGGATTGGAATAAGGAGTTATTCACCCAATTGAAATTTTCGAGAATTGTATGAGATACAATTGGAAGGAGTTCCTACCTAAATAACCTAGTTTTGTGTAATCCGCCTACGCGGACTTAGAACGAAGTGAAATATGGATCTTGACCCACAAGAAAATCTTCCAACGGGATTTTCCGAATCAAATGATGGGGGTCATTTGTTTTGAATAAAATAGTGGGAGCATGTTTAATTAAAGGCCTAATTAAATATGTCAATGATACTTATATTTTCATTAATCCTTATGTAGGTAACCATGACAACAAACACCTCTAACAACATATTGCGATCAAACCTTGAGAAGGAAAAATTCTCTGGGACAAATTTTCTGGATTGGTACCGAAACATGAGGATTGTCCTCAAACATGATAAAGGGAAAGGCAAGGAAAGCGCCAAACCCAAACCCACTATTGCTGCTTTGAAGCCTAGTCGAAGCATAGAAAAAGAAGGCACCTGCTTCCATTGCGGTAAGACCGCACACTGGAAGAGGAACTGCCCAAAGTACCTGGAAGATAGGAAGAATGGAGTACAGACTCCAACTTTAGGAATTTTTGTTATTGAAATTAATTTATCTACTTCTGCATCGTGGGTATTAGATACTGGATGTGGTTCTCACATTTGTACAAATGTGCATGGACTAAAAAGGAGTAGAGATTTGGCAAAAGGTGAAGTCGACCTACGAGTTGGCAATGGAGCAAAGGTTGTTGCCTTAGCCGTAGGAACTTATGAATTGACTTTACCTAGTGGTTTAATAATTCAGTTAGAGAACTGTTATTATGTACCAGCAATTAGTAGGAATATTATTTCCATTATGTCCCCTACGTAATCTGCATCACAATAACCATAAATTTTATACTCTGATGTTTTCTCATACATCAGGCCTAGGTTAGGAGTTCCTTTCAGATACTTGAGTATTCTTTTAACAACTGTTAAATGAGATTCTCTAGGATCTGATTGGAATCTGGGACAGAGACATACACTAAATAGAATATCAAGACGTGTAGCATTCAAATAGAGAAGAGAGCCTATCATACCACAATAGAGCTTCTGACAAACCTTCTGGCTAATTTCTTCTTTTTCCAGAATGCAGGTTGGATGCATAAGTGTCTTAGTAGGTTTGCATTCAGCCATTTCGAATTCCTTCAGAATGTCTTTTATGTATTTACTTTGATAAACGTAGGTAGCTTCTGAAGCTTGATTGATTTGAATCCCTAGAAAGAACTTTAGTTCTTGCATTAAGCTCATTCCAAATTTTGCCTGCATTTGCTCAAAGAATTCTTGACATACATAAGGGTTAGCTGAACCAAAAATAATGTCATCAACATATATCTAGCATATCATGAGATCATTTCTAATGTTTTTATAGAAGAGTGTAGAGTCAACCTTTCCTCTAATAAAGTCATGTTCCAGAAGGAAGTTACTTAATCTATCATACCAAGCTCTGGGAGCTTGTTTTAAATCGTACAGTGATTTCTTAAGTTTAAAAATGTGTTCTGGACATTTAGAGTTTTCAAAACCTGGAGGTTGATTGACGTAAACTTCTTCTGATCTATAACCATTAAGAAATGCACTCTTGACATCCATTTGATATAGTTTGATAAAATAATTTACAGCAAATGAAACAAGTAAACGAATAGATTTTAACCTGGCGAATGGGGAAAAGGTTTCGTTGTAGTTAATGCCTTCTTGTTGACTATACCCTTGTGCCACTAGTCAAGCTTTATTTCTGACAACTTCTCCTTTTTCATTCAGTTTGTTTCTGAACACCCATCTGGTTCCAATAATCTGAGTTCCTTTAGGCTTTGGAACAAGATCCCAGACGTCATTCTTTGAGAATTGATTTAGATCTTCTTTCATAGCTAGAACCCAGTCGTTGTCTTGAAGTGGCTCATCGCAGGAAGTAGGCTCAATCAGAGATACTAGTCCTAGAGGAATTTCTTCAGGTACTTTGAATGTTGACCTAGTTCTGACAGGTTCATCTTTGTTTCCCAGAATCAAATCTTCAGAGATGTTGGGGCGGCTTCTTGATTTCTTCTAGATAGTTGAGGCTTCAGTTGCATCTGGACTTTGTTTATCAGATACTTCTGGTGCTTTGGTCTTTTCGTCAGAACCTGCAAAAGTAATCTCCAGATCTGCAAGTTTCTCAATTAGCTTTGACTTTTCAGGGTCAAGCTTATGATCAAATATAACATGGATTGATTCTTCCATAATTTTGGTTTCTGTGTTGTATACTCTGTAGCCTTTAGAGCGTTATGAGTATCCTAACATAATACCTTTTTGTGCTTTTGAATCAAACTTGTTCAAATGTTCTTTAGTATTCAGAATAAAGCAAGAGCATCTTAAAGGATGGAAATAAGAAATGTTGGGTTTTCTTCCCTTACACAGTTCATAGAGAGTCTTTTCCAAAATAGGTCTTATAGAGATTCTATTCTGAATATAACACGTTGTATTTACTGCTTCAGCTCAAAAGTGCTTAGTCACATTTGTTTCATTGATCATGGTTTTGGCCATCTCTTGGAGTGTCCTATTCTTCCTCTCTACAACTCCATTTTGTTGTGGAGTTCTAGGAAAGGAGAAATCATGGGATATTCCATTAGAATCAAATAGTTCTTCAAAAAATTTATTTTCAAATTCTCCACCATGATCACTTCTGACTCTGATGATTTTGGAGTCAAATTCATTTTACACTTTGGAGCAGAAGCTAGGGAATATGGAGTGAGACTCACTCTTGTGCTTTAGGAATTTTACCCATGTCCAGCGACTAAAATCATCAACAATAACTAATCCATATTTCTTTCCATTGTTTTGACTTACTCCATAAATCATGGATGCCATTCTGCTTCTCTCTATTCCATTTTTTAGAAACTTTTGAAAAGATTTTTCATATTCATATATTATTATGTTCGAAGATTGTGGAGCTTGAGATAACGCTTCTTCAAGTTTTGAGCATTGTTTCTTTATGGAATCTCTTTCTAATATCAAAGTTCGGTTTTCATCTTTTAGTTCTGAAACTGTCATCTCAAGTTTACCACATTCTTCGATGGTTTCTTCAAGAACCTCTTTTACGACTTTAAATTTTTGTTTAAGTTACTGATATGAGTTTAGAGTTTCAGAAAGGCATGATTCAAGGTCAGAGCAAGAAAGATAAAAAAATACCTCTTCAGAGTCAAATTCTCCATCTGATGTATTTCTGGAGGTGATAGCCATGAGCGCAACATTTCCCTGATCTTCAGAGTCTAATTCTGAGGAATCAGATCCATCAATCCCTTTTTAGTTATGAATGAGCTTTTCTTAAAACCTTCTCTTCTCGAGCTCTCTTTCTTTAGCTTGGGACATTCATTTCTGTAATGACCTGTTTCCTTGCATTCATAGCATGTTATATCTTTGTTTGACTTACCTCTGGAAGTGGATTCTGAGCGATCTACCTTGGGTCTTGGTCTTCTGAAGTTATTATTCCTTTTTCTCCAGAGTTGTTTTACTCTTCTGGTAAAAAGGGATAACTCTTCTTCATCGTCAGAGTCTTCCTTCTCAGAGTCGTCATTGCCTTCCTCTTCAGCTTGGAAGGCTTTGTTTCTTTCTGGTTTGCGTCTTTCAGATCTGGACTTTAGTGCTACGGACTTGATCTTCTTTTGAGGCTCATCTTCCTCCAGTTCAATCTCGTGGCTTCTAAGTGAGCTGACAAGTTCCTGAAGGATGATATTGTTCAGATCTTTAGATAACTTTAAGGTTGTGACCATAGGTCTCCATTTCTTTGGCAGACATCTGACAATCTTTTTGACATGATCTGCAGTTGTGTAGCCTTTGTCCAGCACTTTGAGTCCTGCAATAAAAGTTTGAAATCTAGAAAACATTACCTCTACAGCTTCCTCGTCCTCCATTTTGAAGGCTTCATTTTTTGGGATTAGAGCTAGAGCCTTTGTCTCTTTGACCTGAGAATTTCCTTCGTGAGTCATCCTCAGAGAGTCAAGTATTTCTTTAGTTGTTTCCCTATTGGTGATCTTTTCATATTCATTGTGGGAAATGGCATTGAGTAGTATCGTTATGGCTTTGTGATGGTTTTTGAATTCACGCTTCTGATCATCCGACATTCTGCTTCTGGGAATAGCAACGCCAGCGTATGTCATAGGTGGTGTGTAGCCAATTGTGACAATATCCCATAGATCAGCGTCGTATCCTAGAAAGAAACTTTCAATTCTGTCTTTCCAGTAATCAAATTTTTCTCCTTCAAAGATTGGAGGTTTAGCATTGTAACTATCTCTTTCATTGGTGTTGGCCATAGTTTTTCTCACGCTGGATCTCTCTACACTGTTAAGTGTTTGATTAGAAAATCAATAACAGAGTCGTAGCTCTGATACGAATTGAAGGTTGAGAAAAACAAGAAAGGGGGTTTGAATTGTTTTGGAAATAAAAACTTTTTTAGAAATCAAACACACACAGAATAAAAAGGAAATGACACAAAATTTTATACTGGTTCGCTTGAAATTCAAAGCTACACCAGTCCACCCGGCCAAGGTGATTTCGCCTTCATAAAGGACTTAATCCACTAATCTTGAAAGATTACACAACCAATCGTCGAAGAGAATAATCTCTTAGCCCTCTCAAGTATTCAGACTATGCAGAGTCACTTGAGGAAGTAGTTCAAGCAAGAGTATAGATTGTAATGTAGAGTGCTTCTAACAAATAAGCAAGAATTACGGAGTTGTAAGAACAATAGCTTTTCACGTAAGAGCAGCAGCCTGGGAAAGATGAGAGAGAATGAATGAGATTTCTTGCGTGTCTCAGGTGTATTTTCTTGTGAAGTATTTTGTCCTTTATATAGTCTTTGTGAAGGCCCGTTGGAGTGATGACAAAATCCTTGTCATTAAAGAATGTTTAATGCTATTACTCTCCTTGTTTCTTTCTAAAATAGTTTTGAGAGCTTTTTTATTTCCTTCTTGAAATAGTTTCTTTCGAAATACAAATTTCTTTTCGGTTACACATTCTGAGCTGGTGAGTCTACGTTAGAGTCTTGATAGATCAGAGTTTGACTTTAGATGATAAATATGGCTAACTATATCAGAGTTTCTCAATGTTCTAGTCTTCTTCAAATTCAGAGTTTGGATTCAGTATTCTTTTATCAGAGTCTGACTTCTTTATGTTGCGTTGGGTATCTGCGTTGATCAGAATCAGAGTCTTATCAAAACATTCTATCTGAGTAGCATCTGATAATAGAATATTTTCTATCTGGTGTAATTTTCTATCTGATGTTTGATCAGATTCCTGCATACTAAGAAAAAATCTCGTTAGAGTACCATTTTGTTTCATCCTTTGCTATCATCAAAATCTTAGAGATATATTGTAGAAACAACTTTGTTCTTACATAAGCTTGGTGATTTTCATTGAAAATCGGGTTTGAATCTCCCACTGTTTTTGAGATTTAAACTCCAAGAGTCCATCACTTTCCTTGATCCATTTCCACTCCATCAAGCATCTGAAGCAAGGTCAAGCACCATTGAGAAAAAGATTGTGTCCATCTGATGCTGTAGTAAAGGTGAATTTCTGAATTTTTCATCTCTTCGATTCTCACTCAATTCTCCATTATTCTTGTTGATTTTTCGTTATCTGAAGTCCTACCAATGTAGGCAACAAGATTGAGTTGCTTAGAGGTCAAATCGAAGCAACTAAAATCTTGATCATCAAATTTCAACTCCCTATATCTTTTTATATACTTGGAGTTAGACAAAATTGAGTCCAGATTCGAGCTCCTGAGCATTTTTTCTTTAAATTCATGTCCTCCTTTTTCATTTTGGTGATGGTTGAGGGTGGACCATTCCGACGAGGTCCACCGGAGAAGAAGACCACAGCTCTGGCTCCGGCAGTGTATTGGCCCGCTTCTGAACCACATGATCTATTTAAATTATTTTAATCTGGACCGTCCAAAGTGATTACCACGCGTGTGGGACATTTGACTTGGTGTATGGTGGAGCGCGCGCTCAGATCCACTTGATTTGCCACCTCAATTAATGAGGGAGATCAAGTGGTCCACGTTTTTTTGTATTTTCTGATTTACATTTTAATTGCTATATTTTCATTAATTCATATTAATTTTAATATTGATCCAAAAAATATGGGACTTTCACCAGATATTTTAAAATATTTTGCTCTTTCATTTTCTGAATTAAAATTATTTTTTGGATCAATATTAATATTTTTTATGATTTAATTGTTTTTGTGCACATTTTTAATTGTTTAAAAATACTTTTAAGTTTCCAAAAATAATGAAATTTTTTCTTTAAGGTCCTTTGACCTTGTTTGACCTATGATAAATCTCTTGGCCATTTATTTGGTGTTTTGAAGAGGTTTTTGGTTTTTGATCAACCATAATTTAATTTAACGCATTTTTAATTGATTATTTATTTGTTTAATTGGGAATAAATTGTGTTGAGCTATTTCCATTGACTTATTGAGTTTGACTATTGTTGTTGGGCCTTGGTTAAGGTTGATTTGACTTTGTTGGGTTAAAATAATTAGATTTAGGGGATTAATGAATGTACCTTTCATCCCCCAAAACGAATTAATGATTTTAATTTGATGAAAGTCCTCCCATGACCAATTTGTGTTTGTCTCATTTCTCCTCCCTCTTCATATTCAATCCTCTTCTATCCCATTCATTTTATTGACCTATGATATCTCTATATCATAAGGCTAATTGGTTGCAAAATCAATACAAGTATGAATGAGATTAGGTCCACCCTTTTGCCATTTTCTTTTTGTGTGTGGTATGTTTTAGGAGTATGGTTCATTATATCATATCTCTAACATGCATTAACACCAAAATTTTGATTGTCCGACCTCAAATAGTTGTGACTTCTATATAAGTCCAATTACGATTGCTTAACATAGTGTAGCGGGGTATTCGTTACCTTTAGGTTTATTGACTAAACCAAGAGTAAACATACAATTCGAGTCGCCACCGCACTTTTATTTGTCCAAAGGAAAGGCTAAAAAGCGAACAAAAGCCAAGTAAGAAGTTTTATCAAATCAAAAACTAATAAAAATTTCAGAGATCTAGGTAAGGGGCTTGGTTATGAAATCGGAAGGTTTTACGCACCCAAAACATCCTTAGTACTCTAAGGGAACCTATTTTTTCAAACATGTGTTGTAGGTTGGTATTTGTGAAAAAATATGCAAAAGATTGGGGGGATGAGAAAAGAATAGATTATATTTACAATTTTTGTTGTTTGAATGGATGAACCCATTGCTTACGTACCATCATAAAGGTAGGGTCAAAACCTCGTTGTTCGGGGTAAAAATCTCAAAGATTAGTGAATTCATTTGATCAAAAGCCTTAAGGTCTTTTGTTATCAAAGGGAGAAAACTCAACCTAAACCAACAATCCACCATGTGAGGAGAGCTTCAACATACTAGTGAGGGGTTAACCCTATAATATGTTGGTGTAAGCCCTAGAGGCAAATACTTTTGGTACTTGTATCGAATTATTTATTAATAATAAAAGGCATTTTCTTTATTATGGTTGATTAATAATGTCCCTGAAATAGATAGTACGTTTAATGTATTAAGTGTGACTTAATCATGAGAGCACATTAAACATAAGGACACTATTCTTAAAGTATCCGTAGTCGAGCTTTAGTGTGAAGTGGGATAACATTAAAGCATTAAGACTATTATGTTTGTAGACTGATGATCACATCTCATGGATCATGGATAAAGAGTTATCAAGTGTTAAACATAGGTATGAATATTAGGAGTAATATTTATACTGCATTGACCCGCTATGAGAATACTATATAGAAAGTTATGCAAAGTGTCATAAGTTATTCTCATGGTGATAATAGTGTATATCACTTTTCGACTTGAAACCACTATGGATCCTAGATGTAGAGTCGAGTGCTTTATTGCTGATCCAACGTTGTCCGTAACTGGATAACCATAAAGACAGTTGATGGGTACTCCACAAAGCATGCTGAGGAACATGAGTGTCCTAGATAGAATTTGCCCATCCTGCGTAACAGGATAAATGTCTATGGGCCCAATATTGAACTGGACAAGGGTGACACGGTCTATACCTTGTGTTCAATATAAACATAAGGGCATAGGAGTAATTATACACATAATTATTATCACCGGAGGTTTTGTCAGATCACATGACATTTTCGTGACTTGGGTAGCAGTGATGTGTTGTTAGATACCACTCACTGTTTATTATGTTAAATGCGTGATTTAATATAATTGTTAACGTCGCAAAAACCTACAAGGTCACACACAAAGGACGGATTGATGAGAGATAGAGTAACTAAGGAACATCGTAAGGTACAGTGCACTTAAGTGGAATACGAAATATGGTAAGGTACCAAATACTTAAGTGATTTTGGCATATTATGAGATATGGGCCAAAATACACTTAAGTGGGCTTTTTAGCTTGAAGCCTACACAAGTGGTTCTATAAATAGAACCCTTGGGTAGAAGCATTGTCACTTCACTCAGACTCAAACTCAAGTGAAGACTTGGAGTTTCGTTTCCCTCTCTCTCTCACTTAAAGCCTTCATTCGTACCAGCTAGCACTGAGATTGAAGGAATCCGTTCGTGTGGACTGAGTAGAGACGTTGTCATCGTTCAACGTTCGTGATCGCTCCGTGGATTTGTATCCAAGGTTTTGATCGTTACAAGAGATCTGCACCAAAGGTTTGAATCGCCACAAGAGGTAACGATTCTATCACTGATCATGCCCATTCGTAAGGATCACTAAATGGAGAAATGTTTAAATTCCATTGCGCCTTGGATGGCAATTTTCCTTCAGTGGTATCAGAGCCACTTACAAAACCATGAATCTGATAACTGTTTTTGTTCTGTATTAATATGATTAAAGACAGAATGAATCAAAGATTAAATTGAGTTCGATCAAGTCATATATGTGATATATGTAATCCTGATGCAAAATACATTATATATGATATAGTGTTCTCGTTTCGTTCATTCAAACACTCAATGATTGTTTTCCTTTGAGCGATCAATGGTCATTTGCTTCTTGATCCGACATTAGTATGGTGAAGTAATGACGTGTTGATCAATCATACTGAATCACCAATCGAGATATGTTTGACGGTCTGAAATTGGTGCATCAGGGTTAGTGACGGCACAAGGGTTGTGTTGTCAGAGAGTTATGCGATTGGGGTTGTGATTGCACAAGTGTTGTGCTTTCTAAACACTTTTCCGAACAGTGTTAACCGGTTAACGTATATGGTTAACCGGTTAACGCAATACGAAATAAATTTTTTAATTTTTCAAACAGTGTTAACCAGTTAACGCATATGGTTAACCGGTTAACGCAAGGCGGAAAACAGTTTTCCAAGACATTTTCAAACAGTGTTAACCGGTTAACGCATTTGGTTAACTGGTTAACGCAATGCAGAAAAGAATTTTTTGAACAGATTTCAAACAGTGTTAACCGGTTAACGCATATGGTTAACCGGTTAACGCAAGGCAAAATTCACCCGTTTGGCTAACTCAGTGCTTTAAAAGTATCAAGTGTTGATGCGAAAAGCGACATTGATTTTAAATGAATTGTTCATTAAAATGTGGTGATCGATCGTCGAGATTTAATTTGGTTTTAATTAATTAAAGGAATTAATAATAAAAATAATAAATTTTTTATTATTTTCTTGTGGTGATCGGTTATGGCTTTAGTCTTCCTTTATTTTGTTTTGGGTTTTAAAATACGACCTGCGTGTCGTGCCTCTCTCTTAATCCCCCAAATGTAACTTCTTTTCTCATCTCACTCCCTCGTATGTAAAACGAGTTTCTTTTACGTAATGTAATGATATGAAGAAAGCAAAAAAGTCAGTGCCAAAGGAGGACAACCTTGAAGATCTTGCTTGGAGAAACTTAGATCGTTGTTAGGTTAGCTTAGGTTCTCTCATTGGCTTGGGAGAACAATTGCGCTAGGGGCCATAACTGTTTCATTATGTACATATGTATGTTGATGCATGTGAATGTATGTTGATGCATGTGAGAGACGGTTTATATGATAAACAAGCCGGTGAGATCAAAAAAATTGCAATTCCCTCAAAATAAATATTATGTTTATGCTTTCCAAGTTTTAACACTCATCAAGACTAGTATCGAATAATGTAGGTTTCGCCTACGCGAGGTGCATGTTCTATATTAGTAAGGTGCGATGGGATAATTGTAATATCCAACTGTTAAAACAATGGGTCAAACTTAACTAAACATATTATAATAAGATTATATATATGTTTAGAAGCAAGAGTTGGGAATGATCCATATGATGGATTGGAATAAGGAGTTATTCACCCAACTGAAATTTTCGAGAATTGCATGAGATACAATTGGAAGGAGTACCTACCTAAATAACCTAGTTTTGTGTAATCCGCCTACGCGGACTTAGAACGAAGTGAAATATGGATCTTGACCCACAAGAAAATCTTCCAACGGGATTTTCCGAATCAAATGATGGGGGTCATTTGTTTTGAATAAAATAGTGGGAGCATGTTTAATTAAAGGCCTAATTAAATATGTCAATGATACTTATATTTTCATTAATCCTTATGTAGATAACCATGACAACAAACACCTCTAACAACATATTGCGATCAAACCTTGAAAAGGAAAAATTGTCTGGGACAAATTTTCTGGATTGGTACCGAAACATGAGGAGTGTCCTCAAACATGATAAAGGGAAAGGCAAGGAAGTTGCCAAACCCAAACCCACTATTGCTGCTTTGAAGCCTAGTCGAAGCATAGAAAAAGAAGGCACCTGCTTCCATTGCGGTAAGACCGCACACTGGAAGAGGAACTGCCCAAAGTACCTGGAAGATAGGAAGAATGGAGTACAGACTCCAACTTCAGGAATTTTTGTTATTGAAATTAATTTATCTACTTCTGCATCATGGGTATTAGATACTGGATGTGGTTCTCACATTTGTACAAATGTGCATGGACTAAAAAGGAGTAGAGATTTGGCAAAAGGTGAAGTGGACCTACGAGTTGGCAATGGAGCAAAGGTTGCTGCCTTAGCCGTAGGAACTTATGAATTGACTTTACCTAGTGGTTTAATAATTCAGTTAGAGAACTGTTATTATGTACCAGCAATTAGTAGGAATATTATTTCCGTTTCTTGTTTGGACAAGTTCGGTTTTTCATTCATAATAAAGAACAATTGTTGTTCAATTTATTTGAATGATATATTTTATGCTACTGCTCAAAGGAACAATGGATTATATGTCCTTGATCTTGAAATGCCAGTTTATAACATTAATACTAAAAGGATGAAACCTAATGAGTTAAGTCCAACTTACCTTGGGCATTGTCGATTAGGCCACATAAATGAGAAACGCATTTCCAAACTCCATAAAGATGGACTGTTGGACTCTTTTGATTATGAATCATATGAGACATGCAGATCTTGTTTAATTGGAAAGATGACAAAGTCTCCATTCACAGGAAAAGGTGAAAGAGCTAATGATCTTTTGGCCCTCATACATACTGATGTATGTGGACCACTGAACATACCAGCCAGAGGAGGTTTTCAGTACTTCATCACATTCACTGATGATTTTAGTAGATATGGTTATGTGTATTTAATGAAACACAAATCAGAGTCCTTTGAAAAGTTCAAGGAATTCAAGAATGAAGTACAAAACCAACTAGGTAAGAATATTAAAACTCTTCGATCAGATCGAGGTCGTGAGTATTTAGGCCTAGAGTTTGATGACCATATGAAAGAGTGTGAGATCCTATCCCAACTCACTCCTCCTGGAACACCCCAATGGAATGGTGTATCTGAGAGAAGAAATCAAACCCTGTTGGACATGGTCGGATCCATGATGAGTCACGCTGATCTTCCAAACTCCTTTTGGGGACATGCGCTGTTGACAACAGCTTACACACTTAACCGTGTTCCATCCAAAAAGGTTAATAAGACACCATATGAGATATGGAGTGGTAAGAAACCACATATGTCTTACATGAAGATTTGGGGTTGCGAAGTTTATGTGAAACGACAAATTTCAACTAAGCTTGAGCCCAAATCTGACAAATGCTTATTTGTGAGGTATCCTAAAGAAACAATAGGGTATCACTTCTACAATCCTTCTGAGGGCAAAGTGTTTGTCGCTCGAACTGGAGTTTTCCTAGAAAAGGATTTTAATTCCAAAGGATTTAGTGGGAGGAAAGTAGAGCTTGAAGAAATTCAAGAATCACAAGGCATTGATACTCCTATGGATGAATAAGAGCAGGAAACACAAATAGTTGTGTAAGAGCAACTTGCTCAAGTAGAACAAGACCAGCGTAGGTCAGGCTAGATACATCACCTACCTGAGATATATGGATATCTGATCAAGGTGATGTATCACTCATGGATCAAGAACGAACATGAGCCTTGTGTCTACAAGAAGGTTAGTGGGAGCATGACCGTTTTCCTGGTATTATATGTAGATGACATATTACTCATTGGAAACGATATCCCTACCCTGCAACTAGTAAAGTCTTGGTTGGGGAAATGATTTTCTATGAAGGACCTAGGTGAAGCAGCCTATATATTAGGAATCAGAATCTATAGAGATAGATCACGAAAACTGCTTGGCCTAAGTCAGAGTACATACATAGACAAAGTGTTGAGACGCTTTAATATGCATGATTCCAAGAAAGGATTCATACCTATGCAACATGGCATGTGTCTATTAAAAACACAATCCCCTTCAACTAAGGTAGAAAAGGAACGCATGAATAAGATTCCATATGCATCTGCAATAGGATCTATCATGTATGTCATGTTATGTACTCGACCAGATGTCTCGTATGCTTTAAGTGCAACGAGTAGGTACCAATCTGATCCGGGTGATGCCCATTGGGTAGCTGTCAAGAATATCCTTAAGTACTTGAGAAGGACTAAGGACTCATTCTTGATATATGGAGGTCAGGAAGAATTGGTTGTAATTGGTTACATCGGTGCTAGCTTCCAGACAGATAATGATGACTTTAGGTCGCAATCCGGTTATGTGTTTTGCTTGAACGGTGGCGCTGTGAGCTGGAAAAGTTCAAAGCAAGATACAGTTGCTGATTCTACAACCGAGGCTGAGTTTATTACTACCTCAAGTGCAGCAAAGGAAGCTGTTTGGATCAGGAAGTTCATTAGTGAACTTGGCATAGTCCCTAGCGTTGTTGATCCCATTGGTCTCTATTATGATAACAATGGTGCTATCGCACAAGCTAAGGAGCCTAGATCTCACCAACGATCCAAACACATACTTAGGCGTTATCATCTCATTCGAGAGATAATAGATAGAGGAGATGTGAAAATATGTAAAGTACCTACACTTGACAATATTGCTGACCCACTAACAAAGCCTCTTGCGCAACAGAAGCATGATGGCCATACTAGATCAATGGGCATAAGGGGTATGCCTGATTGGCTCTAGTGCTAGTGGGAGATTGTTGGTGTAAGCCCTAAAGGCCAATACTTTTGGTACTTGTATCGAATTATTTATTAATAATAAAAGGCATTTTCTTTATTATGGTTGATTAATAAAGTCCTTGGAATAGATAGTCTGTTTAATGTATTAAGTGTGACTTAATCATGAGAGCACATTAAACATAAAGACACTATTCTTAAAGTATCCGTAGTCGAGCTTTAGTGTGAAGTGGGATAACATTAAAGCATTAAGACTATTATGTTTGTAGACTGATGATCACATCTCATGGATCATGGATAAAGAGTTATCAAGTCTTAAAGATAGGTATGCATATTAGGAGTAATATTTATACCGGATTGACCCGCTTTGAGAATACTATATAGAAAGTTATGCAAAGTGTCATAAGTTATTCTCATGGTGATAATAGTGTATACCAATGTTCGACCTGAAACCACTATGGATCCTAGATGTAGAGTCGAGTGCTTTATTGTTGATCCAACGTTCTCCGTAACTGGATAACCATAAAGACAGTTAATGGGTACTCCACAAAGCATGCTGAGGGACATGAGTGTCCTAGATAGAATTTTTCCATCCTGCGTAACACGATAAATGTCTATGGGCTCAATATTAAACTGGACAAGGGTGACATGGTCTATACCTTGTGTTCAATATAGACATAAGGGCAAAGGAGTAATTATACACATAATTATTATCACAGGAGGTTTTGTCAAATCACATGACATTTTCGTGACTTGGATAGCAGTGATGTGTTGCTAGATACCGCTCATTGTTTATTATGTTAAATGCGTGATTTAATATAATTGCCAACGTCGCAAAAACCTACAGAGTCACACACAAAGGATGGATTGATGAGAGATAGAGTAACTAAGGAACATTGTAAGGTACGATGCACTTATGTGGAATACAAAATATGGTAAGGTACCAAATACTTAAGTGATTTTAGCATATTATGAGATATGGGCCAAAATACACTTAAGTGGGCTTTTTAGCTTGAAGCCCACACAAGTGGTTCTATAAATAGAACCCTTGGGTAGAAGCATTGTCACTCCACTCAGACTCAAACTCAAGTGAAGACTTGGAGTTTCATTTCCCTCTCTCTCTCACTTAAAGCCTTCATTCGTACCAGCTAGCACTGAGATTGAAGGAATCCGTTCGTGTGGACTGAGTAGAGACGTTGTCATCGTTCAACGTTCGTGATCGCTCCGTGGATTTGTATCCAAGGTTTTGATCGTTACAAGAGATCTGCACCAAAGGTTTGAATCGCCACAAGAGGTAACGATTCTAATACTGATCATGCCCATTTGTAAGGATCACTAAATGGAGAAATTTTTAAATTCCGCTGCGCCTTGGATGGCTATTTTCCTTCATAATAAGTATGGAAGACTTATAATCCAATCACTAAGGATGAGGTGAGATTTACATCAACCACTATGATAACTCAAACCTATGACTAATGTTTATGAAAAGTTTAAACAAAGGTGGCCATTGAAACCACAAAATCAACTTAAAGTGAGTTATATTTACAAGTTAGGTTTATTTACAAAATGAAGTCAAAGTTGGATTAAGATTCATTCACAATGAGTATTGATGAAAAGATTTTGAAAAGTCAAAAGGCATAAGGCCTAGGTTTCTAATTTGAAATAAATTTAAATTTTAAAGAAAAGGTTTTTGGGTTGGGTTAGAGTGAGGAGAAGAAGAGAAAGGCTAGTCCTAAAGCATGCAAAGATAAGAGAGAAGATAAAACCCTTGGAGTTCCTTTTCTTGAAATCATAGAGATGATTCAAGACGCTCCTTTACTTTGGACTTAGCATACAATCAAGCAATCAAACAATTTAGACTCAAGCTCCTAGGATCTTCATTTGGCTTGTCTCTCTTAACTTGGCTATTCATGACAATGGTCCTCTTTGCTATCTCAAGATGGAATCCCTATCACACAAGAGCAAACATCAAAAAGTTCACAACACAATAAGAGGAATGGATAAAGAATAAGTTTTGGAAAGGAAGTCCTTTGAAGTCAACATTGAGATTTAGCATTCTAAAGGCATGAGGCCTAGTTGCTATTCAACAAGTTTAGCATTCTAAAGGCATGAGGCCTAGTTGCTCTTGAACTCCTTTAAGCATAGGTGCGTCCTAATTCTAAGTCCTTTCTCCTTTTTATATTAGGTTCACACAAAACAAAGACAAAACAAACACAAGACAACAATATATTTATATACAATAATGAGCTCAAATGAGCAAAAGGGAAATGACATAAGCATAAAATATGTGCTCAAGGGAGCAAAATGGAAAGCAATATGAATAAATGAGCAAGAAATAAATGACATTAAAGTAAATTACAAGAAATTAAATGCTCAAATTAAAGTTAGTAATTAGTATGGTTATGTTAGTTGGTCATAAGACAATGTAGCGCTATGTTAAGCAACCGTAAGTTGACTAATGTAGTAGTCACACCTATCTGAGGCCGATCAAGAAAAATATAGGAAAGTAAACACAAGTTAGAGATCATGACTAGTAAGCCAAGCTCCACAAACTTGTCATGCCAACAGAAAAGAGAAAGGCCTTGTATGGACTTTAGGTTTTTTGCTTGACCAAGAATCAACCTATCTTGGACACAAAACAACTCACTTGATCTTGGATCAAGTTGAGTTTGGTTTGGATCAAAGAAGGTTAAACCTCTCCTTTGTCAAGACTAACCATAAGACATTAACTCATCGGCCAAAAATAAAAAGAAATGGGATGAAGATGAAATGAATGGAAAAAGAAATAAAGCATCAAACACAATTGATCAAATGTGAACCAAGTCATCGTCAACCAATGCTAAACAGAAGAGAAATGAAGATTACAAGTCAACAAGTCAAACATATTTTTTTGGTATTTTTGAATTAAAAATAAATGCAAAAATAAAATAAACAAAATATGGTTAAACCTTAAATTTAATTCAAATCAACTTCAACAAGTCCAATTAAATTCTCATAGGTCTAACATGGTCAAACAAGCTTTGGCAAATTTCCTCAACTATTTTTGAAATCAGAAACTATTTAAAAACAATTAAAAATAATGAAAAATAACACAATACGAATTAAAATCTCAAATAATTCTCAAATCAATTAAGAAATTGATGAGATTATTTTTCATTAACTTATCATGATCCACATGTGTTAAGAAACTATTTTTGGATTTTTCAAATATCAGAAAGTATTATAAAATGAATTAAACTATTAAAAACCAAATAATTCACAAAAAATATTAAATGAAGTCACAAAAATAATTAAAAATCAAAATATGAAACTAGATTTTTCAAGAAAAAATTTGGCATTGGTCTCATACTTTTGTGACTTCAAATAAAATATTTATGAATTGTTTGAAAATAAAGGGAAATAACTGAAATTAAAAGCAAAAATAGAAAAATAGGAAAAAGCGCAGCCACAGGATCATTTCATTAATTGACGTGGCAATAATCTCATGGCCCAGAGGCGCGGTCACATGATATGCCCTGGTCAAACGCGTTACACTTTGCATTTAAATGAGTCAACATAATGAAAGGCCACAATTAAAACGTTTCATCGTGATCCAAGGGCTCTGAGGCTACCACGTGGGGATGGTGATGGAAACTACTATCTTCTCCGGCGATCTAACCAGATCCAGCCACCACGCGCAGGAAATCAAATGGCAATGAAAATGAAAAATGAAGGCATCAAAATGAAGCTGAGGTGATATACATCACCCTTGTAACCATGGATCATCTTCACAGTTCCTATTTAGAGAGAAACATGAGCTTGAAGATCATGGTACATGAACTGAAATGTCTCGATTTGCAAAATTAAGACCACCACTGGCCTGCCTCAAGTGAGAGGACTTCAGAAAACAGCACAAACCAAAGGAATTCACATTGTATTGCAAGATCTAAATCAAGAAAGTTTGATGTTTTACCTCTAAATTGGAGTTTCAAACAGCACGAATCTTTCAAGCTCTTGATCTACTTTTGCTCTGGAAGTGTGATGGTGATGCTAGGTTAAGGAATTGAGCTTTGAAAATCAACTAATGATGTTGAAATTCAAGCTTGAAAAAGAGAATGAAAACTGAAAAATTCCTTTAGTGAGGGTTTGGATTTCAATTCAGCAGCACTTCAGATCTCCACTTGGTTGCCATTTGAATGAGAATGCACTCTTATTTATAGCTGAAATGTGAAGCAAGGAAATGCTTCCCTCGTGTGCATGAAGTTTGAATCCTCCTTGCATGGGCCTGTACAGGCGCATGTAAGGCCCAAGCATGAATTAAAATCCATGCTGAGATCAAATGGAAGTGAATTCGACGTGCACAAGGGACTGCACAAGTCATGTTGGGCAAAAATTCATTTGGCAGTTGGAAATTTATGAAAACTGGCTGTGAAGGTTTGGGTACAAAACATGTCTAGGTTCTCCTTTGAATTTTTTTACCAAAAGCAAGCATCTTCAAGCCCTTCTATTTTAATGATGCAAGCCTCAAATCGAAAAACCTCCAACATTAAAGTTGTATATCTCTTCAAGATGATCAATTTAGACTTTAATTTGGCATCATTTGGATTTTGCATGAGAAAGTTATGGGCATTTGAAGTTGGGCATTTTTCAAATTCAATGACTTAGGTCCAAAGTGACCTATAATGTTTTGTATTATCACATGTATTTATTTTAGATATCTTAAGATTTCCAATGCATTTGGTCTCACCTCAAAATCATAAAATTTAAGGAGGTTAGGTCCTTGGGAAGTTGACCCAAAATTAGGGTTTCAGTCAAAATGACCTATAATGTTTTGAAATGAATGAGTACCTTCCAAGTTTCAAATGGATTTTTGATGAACATTAAAGTTGTTCATATAGTTCGTAAGAACAGTTTTTCTCTTAGGGTCATCTTCATTTTACAAACACATCACATGTTGTGTCTCAGTGATCCTCAGTTTAGTCAGATGACTTGACTGGTCTACTTCACAAGGCCAAACTTCAAATCTTGATGAATGAATGATTAAGGATCCTCACATAGGCTCATATATGCATAAAATAATGAATGAAAGAACTTACATTGGTTAAATTTGATCATAGGTTGAGGTTGCTTCATGAGCAAGGCACAATCAATGCACAGTTGAATTAGGGTTTCCTTGGGAAACAATCCTCAAGCCCTTTGGGTTATCTTGATCAAATTGGAAAATTGAGATACTTGGGAGACATATATGATGATTAGGAGCTTTGTGGACCATTTTCATGCTTATTCTCATCTCCATCTAGTCACTTCATTGAGCTTAGGAGCCTCCTAGGAGCATGGGAGCACATGATCACTTGAGCTTCAAAACAAAAAGAGTTAGTGACATATTTTTGTGCTTTTGGTTAGTAATAAAAATGAGAAAAGCAATAATATACAATACAAGCATGCTTGGTGGTCTCAAACCAACTCACACAAGTCCCACCCCTAGGGTTAAGGAGCCAAATATGTTATGATCCTTGAGGCAATGCAATGTGCAATGATATGATGCCATGAGGGATCTTAGGGTCAAAATTAAGGTCTTACACATAGCACTAAATTTTGACACAAAAGGCATAGCATTCTAGTAAGTGAGATTGTAAGTCTCCCCCCTTTCATGGTATTGTGTGGAAACTTGGCCTTTTTTCCTTCCTTTGGAAGATGTCTTGGTTCAAGGATCCATGCTTATGAATAGAGGGTTGAGTGTTATCCAAAGAATGACTTAAAACAACAAAAAGCAAAAACAATACTTCTAACCAACTAACATTTGACTAACTTTTAATTTCAAGCCATTTACTTTTATGCACTTTAAATTCAATTCTTTATCATTTGCCAATATTCGTACCATTTAACTTTCTTATTTTAATGTCATTTTCACTTTGCTCACTTGAGCCATTTCTTGTGATTATATATATATTTGTTTGTGTATTTTGTTTGTGTTTGTGGTTATTTGACCTTAATGTACATAATAACAACAAAAAAACCTAAAAAATGATTGTGTGGACTGTTGGATTTGATATGAGACTTGGACTTTGAATTAGGGAACATTCCCTATGCAAAAGGACTTGGCCAATGCCAACCATTTCTAAAATCAAGTGCTTGTGAAATAAACTCTCCTCTGATGCAAGTATTGAAGATCCATTTGAGTTCATCTGCAACATGGTCTTGATACAATTGTTATTTTGAACTTGTGACTAATGACTTATTCTGAGCCATTCAAAGGATTATTTCATCTGTTACATGGGGAAGATTATGAAGAAGATGATAAAGTTGCTAAGATTTTATGCGGATATCTTTATTTTATGCCTTTCTCTTCTTGCTATTTGTGTATTTGATCTTGCTTGATTCTAAAGTCCAAGGGAAACTTGGGTTTCTATATGACATTCTTGTCTATTGGATTGCATCCCATTGGTCATATATTTTCAACTCTTAACTTTTAAATTTTTTCTTAGGATTATTCTCTTCATCTCCTCCCACTTATTTAATTTCAAATGTCTCCCTCTTTCCAAAAATCTTCTTTTCTTGTGATTTCTAAACTTAGACTTGATTGTAAATTAGAAACTTTGGCCTGATTCCATTGCATTTTCAAACTCTTTTTCTTAATCAAACTTGTATATGAATCTAATCATATTGACTTAAAATTTCAAAAGACACAAAGAACTAACACCCATTTAAACTCTTTTAGGCCTTTTAGGCCTCTTTTAAATTTAAATTTTTGTTAAAAGCAATCCACTCCCTTTAATATTGATACCACGAAGTACGAAGTTTTGATCCATTATTTTGTGTTGGTACGTAGGCACAAGTCCGAAGGTCTTGTCAAACACAAAAACATAATTAATAAATTCTTTTCTCATCCCCACACTCTATTTATTGCAAACATCATTTTATACCAAAACACATGTACACACAAAAAAGGGCTCCCTAGGAGTACCTATGACACTTTGGGTGCTAACACCTTCCCTCTATGTAACCAACCCCCTTACTTGTAATCACTGGCATTTTATTAGTTTTGATTTGAAAACTTCTTATCTTTGGGTTTTGTTCGTACTTTTCCCTTTTCCCTTGGAAATAATAAAAGCGCGGTGGCGACTCAGGTTTTATTGACGTTAAGTTTATCCATAGCTTAATGGTCATGAATTTACCGCTACAACATTCGACCGAAGCTGTTACTTTAACACTCCATCAAAGGCTAAATTTTTTTATCAGTAACAAGCTGGTAGTTATGGAGGGCGAAGAAGGTATCATGGTGAGTCACTTGGAGTCATTCTAATATGTAGAAGGAGGAGGGGAGGTGAAGGAAATCCCATTTCAATCTTTTAAGATTGTCAATATTGAAATGGTTAACCTTGTAGGGGAAGTAAAAACTACCGAATTTTTGATGGCCTCCCTAAAAGATGCTCAAACTATCATCAATAGTGGACACCCTGTAGGATGGGGAAGGATGCTAGAACTATCGACCAACAAGGATCGCTCTAGATTGGGATACAATTCCCAAGACTTGAAGAAGCCAATGTCGATGGTAATAGAGTGGCAAGTGCTCCCCTTATCAGATTTCTTCTCAAGCGCCGACCACCTTGTAGATGACCATATTTGTGCCCTGGAAAAGGATGATGGAGTTGAAGAAGAAGGATTAAGTAAAGGAGAAAACAATTGAACCATATTGGAATTACCCGAAGTAACAATGTTGAAGAAGGAATTTCCCAGTTTTTTGTTTTTCCCTTAAAAAAATCAAGGAACCCATCCCGTGCCCAAGGCATGGGAGAATCATTTTTAGGGCCTCCGCTAAATTTTCCTTTTTTTATCAATTAATGGAAATCACCATGTTTCGCAATTAAATTTGTGATCCTTGTCTTTCATTTATTTTTCTTTAGGTTTTTCTTTTTCTTTAAGTTTTATCTTTTCACTTAAAAAATGGCGATGATTTTCTTTTTCTTTAAGTTTTTCAAATCATTTTTTATTCCTTTCATAAAAATACAGGCATGAACCCTAAATCGTGCAGATTACTCTCAGTTACCACCAATAATGACACTATTATGGTCCTGTAAGACCCCAATTTTGACCCTAAGATCCCTCATGATATCTCATCATATGAACTGGCATTGGGATCATACCTTGGCATCCTCCTTACCCCTCACTCATTTGGTATGTCTTTGCATTTGTCTAACTCTTTTGTAGGTGAGGCACTTGATCACCTTTGATCTATCAAGTTCACATTTAGGGTTTAAGACCCTCATTCCTAAGAGCTCAACCAAGGAATGATCCATAATGGCTCTAGGCATCATATATGAGTCCCCATGATCTTTACATGTTATTTTGATCAAATCATCAAGAGTTTGGAATTAGTTTGCCTTAGAAACCCTAGTTTATCTAGGTATCTTGAGTAACTTCTTCAACAAGATTCTTCACCAATTGATCAAATACTTCAAGGGACACTTCAAATTTCATCATCTTATGCATATATTATCTCCCATGAGTCCCAAAAGTCAATAGAATTGCAAGCTAGCAAGGTGGTTGATGGTGGTTGACCAGAGGAATTCATCTGATAAAAACTGGGTTCCCCTAGACCCTATCTCCTACAATTTGCATCATATGAAAGTAATTCCAAGAGAAAAGTTACTCTAAATGACATTCCAAACAACTTTCATGTTGAGTTCTAGAGCTAGTTTTGCTTGGAAAGTCAATTTTTTTGTTGAAAGATTATAGGTCATTTTATCTAAACCCCAATTTGAAAGTCAACTTCCCAAGGCCATAACTTGCTCAATTTTTATGAGATGAAAGATTTCAAAGTTGTAAATTCAAATTAAAGGTGTCTACTTCAACTTTTATGTTTTGAGGAAAGACTAAATTAACTTTTATGAGCATGTGATATGAGGATACATTATAGGTCATTTTGGACCAATACCATTGAACAAGTGATTTTCCTCAACTTCAAAAATGCATAACTCATTCATACCAAATCCAAATGAGGTCAACATTATTACCATTTTTAAGGTTTTTGAAAGAGCTACAACTTTGATGAAGACACTTTTCTCATTTTAAGCTCACATAAAAAGTTAGCCAAGGTGGAATAATTGAATATATGGCTCAACACTTAGAAAATATTTTGACATGTTGAAATTCTAAACTTCCACCTAAAATTCATCATGATACAAACTTTAAATGAAAAAGTGTTCAACATAAGAGTTGTTCCCTTTGATCTAACCTTTCTAAAGAGTTCAAATTCATTCATTTTGGACAAGGTTTGAGGGGTCTGCGCATGGTGTGAACAGGGATGCATCAATTGGCAAGAATCAATCTTCAAACATCAATGCACTTTTTCCTTACAATCCAATCCACATTCTTACTCAATCTCACTTGAGTATGGACTTAATTGAGTTTCTTCATGGGCCTGTACACGCCCATGCAAGCATGCACTTCACTTTGCTAAATTTGGAAGTATTTTGAAAGGTGCAAATATGACTTGCATTTGCTATAAATAAACGTTCATTGCATCAGAATTAGGGACCCTTGCGCGCCATCTTTGCATCCCACATTTGAAACCCTCAGAATTGAAAGGAAAACCTGAGAAACTTCACTTGAAATTTGAGTTTGAATCTCACTGTTTGGAGATTCAAAAACTCCAGGATCCAAAGCGTTGTACCAATCCTAAGCTACTTGAGCAAGATCAAACACGAATTGAAGCAAGAGAGATCAAGTTCTGCACAGCCTTAAAGATATTTTTCCAAATTTTTCTTCTCTTCGATTCTCTCTCAATTCTCATCAATTCTCTTGGATCCTTGGTTGTCTAGAGTCTTACCAATATAGGCAACAAGATTGAGTTCATACACCTCAAAATTCAATCCATGTATCTCTCAATATACTTGGAGTTAGTTTGAATTAAGGTCAGATTCGTATTCAGTGCCATTTTCTCTTTAAGATCATGTCCTTCTTTTTCATTTTTGTGATGGTGATGAGAGAACTAGTCTGGCTAGGGTCATCATAGAAGATGACTGATGATTTGCTCCAGCGATGTGCTGGACACGTTCTGAGCCATTTGATCATTTCAAATTGTTTTAATCTAGAGCGCTCTTTGTGATTACCATTGGTGTAGTGCACTGACTCGTGTGTTTGGTGGAACGCGCGTTTTAGACCCACTTGATCTGCCACCTCCTTTAAGGAGGGAGATCGAGTGGTCCACATTTTTTCAGATTAATTGATTTTCATTTTATTTCTTTTATTTTCATTAATTTATATTAAATATAATATTGATCCAAAAAATATGAGAGTTTCACCAAAAAAATTTAAATAAAATCCTTTTTCATTTTTTGAATTAAAAATATTTTTGGATCATTATTAATATTTTTCATGATTTAATTGATTTTGTGAATATTTTTAATTGTTTAAAAATACTTTTAAGTTTCCAAAAATTCTGAAAAAATTTCTCCGAGGTTCTTTTATTGGTATTTTGATAAGGTTTTAGGAAATTGATCAACCATAATTTAATTTAATGCATTTTTTATTATTTTTAATTGTTTAAATGCCAAATTAATTGTGTAGAGCCATTTTAATTAACTTTGTGAGTTTGAGTTGTGTTGTTGGGCCTTGGTCAAGGTTGATTTGACTTTGCTAGGTGAAGATCATTAGATTTAGGGGATTGATGGAATGTACATTCCATCTCCAAAAATGAATGAATGATCTTAATTTGGTAAAAGTCCTCCTTTGACCAATTTGTGTTTGATCCATTCCCCCTCCCTCTTTATCTTATTCCCTTTCCTTATTCATGCATGTCATGGACCTATAATATCTCTATATCCTAAGACTAGTTTATTGCAAAATGAACATAAGTATGGATGAGATTAGGCTCCCTACTTTGTATATTCTTTTTTGTGTGTGGTATGTTTCATGAGCATAGTCCATTATACTATGTTTCTAACATGCATTAACACCAAAATTCTATTGCCTGACCTCAAATAGTTGTGACTTCTACATAAGTCCAATTATGATTGCTTAACATAGCACTAAATTTTGATACAAAAGACATAGCATTCTAGTTAGTGAGATTGTAAGTCTCCCCTCTTTCATGGTATTGTGTGGAAACTTGGCCTTTTTTCTTTCCTATGGAAGATGTCTTGGTTTAAGGATCCATGCTTGTGATAAGTGGGTTGAGTGTTCTCCAAAGAATGGCTTAAACAAAAGCAAAGCGAAAGCAATACTAACTTCTAATCAATTAACAACTAACATTTAATTTCAAGTCATTTACACTTAATGCACTTTATTTTTTAAGCCTTATTCATTTGCCATTATTCATACCATTCAAGTTGTTTACTTTATTTTCATTTTCACATTGTCCATTTGGACCATATTTTATGATATTTTGTGTTTGTATATACTTGTTAGATTGTGTGGTTTTTTTACCTTAATGTACATAATAAGAACAAAAACCCTAAAAAACATCTTGTGTGGACTGTTGGTTTGATCTGAGACTATTGGAGTTAGAATTTAGGCAAAACTCCCTATGAAAAGGACTTGGTCAATGCCAACTTTCATGAAACCAAGTGCTTGTGAAGTGACCATTCATCTGATACATGGGCAAACTTTGAAGAAGATCATGGAGTTGCTAAGCTTGGATGTGGCTATCTTTATTTGATGCCTTGCTCTTCAACTTGCTATTTTGTGTATTGTTTCTTGATTCTAAAGTCCAAGGGAAATTTGGGTTTCTATATGACATTCTTGTCTATTGGATTGCAGCCCATTGGTCAGATCTTCTCAACTCTCAACTTTTAAATTTGTGCTTAGGATTAGTCACTTCATCTCCTCCCAACTTCATTAATTTCAAATTTCTCCCTCCTTTTAAAAATCTTCATTGCTTGTGCTTGTTTTCTAAACTTTGACCATATTGAAAATTAGAAACTTTGGCCTTAGGCCATTGCATTTTTAAAACTTTTTCTTAATTAAACTTGTAAATAAATTTAACTATACTTGACTTAAAATTTTAAAAGCCAAAAAGGACTAACACTCATCCAAACCATTTTAGGCCTTTTTTTCCTTTGTTAAACTTAAAATTTTGTTAAAAGAAATGCATCCACTTTGAAATTCTTACCACGAACTACGAGGTTTTGATCCCTCATTTTTATGTTGGTACATACGCACAAGTTCGAAGGTCTTGCCAAACACAAAAATATAATTAATGAATTCTTTTCTCATCCCTCCATTCTATTTATTACAAACATCATTTTGTACAAAAATACATATGCACACAAAAAAGGGCTCCCTAGGAGTACCTAGGATACTTTGGGTGCTAACACCTTCCCTCTGTGTACCCAACCCCCTTACCTGTAATCTCTAACATTTTATTAGTTTTCATTTGAAAACTTCTTATCTTTTGGGTTTTTTTTGTACTTTTCCCTTTTCCTTTGGAAACAATAAAAGCGGGGTGGCGTCTCTGGTTTAATTGACGTCTAGCTTATCCATAGCTTGATGGTCATGAATTTATCGCTACAGGTCCCATATGACTTCGACAATCCGATTCATCACGTTAACGAAGAATGTGATAAAGATTGCGAGCTCCCTGGAGAGCTAGTACAACTACCCAAGAAAGAGTTAGCGGTCATACAACCGCACGAGGAATCAGTTGAAGTGGTCAATCTAGGAACAGAAGAGGAAGCTAAAGAGGTCAGAGTAGGCTCGGATCTACAAGAAGATATAAGGGCAAAGTTGGTCAAGATCTTACAAGACTACATGGATCTGTTTGTATGGTCTTACCAAGACATGTTAGGGCTTGATACTGATTCGTGGTCCATAGTCTAACCCTTAAAGAGGAGCTCCCTCCAGTGAAGCAAAAGCTAAGAAGGACTCGTCCTAACATGGCTATGGATATCAAGTTGGAAGTGCAAAAATAGCTCAGTGTCAGTTTGCTAGCATTTTCTAATTACCCTAAGTGGATTACGAATATTGTACCCGTTCCCAAAAAGAACGGAAAAGTAAGGATGTGTAGATTAAAAATATTTGAATAGAGAAAAACCCAAAGAAGACTTCCCACTACCCCACATTGATGTGCTAGTGGATAACACCTCTCAATTCCTGACCTCAATTGCAACTCTTTCATGGATGACTTCTCTGGTTACAACCAAATCAGAATTGCTCCAGAGGACATGGAGAATACTCCATTCATAACCCCGTAGAGTACCTTCTGTTACAAGGTTATTCTCTTCGGATTAAAGAATGCTGGTGCGACATGCCAATGAGTCATGGTCACACTCTTTCATGATATGATTCCTAGAGAGATCGAGGTCTACGTTGATGATATGACCCCCAAATCCCAAACCAAAGAGAAGCATCTTATCAATATGGAAAAGCTATTTGAACGGGTAAGGAAATTCAAGTTGAGGCTTAATCCCAATAAGTGTACATTTGGGGTAAGATCTGGAAATCTGTTAGGTTTTATCGCCAACCAATGTGGCATTGAGGTGGATCCTGAAAAGGTAAAGGCCATACAAGATATGCCTGCACCCAAAACCGAGAAGGAAGTCAGAGGATTTCTAGGTAGATTGAACTGCATAGATAGATTCATATCTCACCTTACGGCCACTTCTGAGTCAATCTTCAAACTGCTTCAAAAGGATTGTAAGACCCCAATTTTGACCCTAAGATCCCTCATGCTATCTCATCATATGCATTGGCTTTGGGATCTAACCTTGGCATCCTCCTTTCCCCTCATTCATTGGGAGAGATCACCAAGCACATTTGATTGTATCATACTTTGTTTTTCATTATTTACTAACCAAAATACCAAAAATATGTCAATGTATAGTTTGTTGCTTTTGTAGGTAGTGTGTGTGTTCACCCATGCTCCATCAAGCTCATATCTAGGGTTTGAGACCCTCAATGCAAGGAGACTAATCAAGAGATGGTTCACAATGATTCTAGACATAATATATGGATCCCTATGGTATTCACATATCATTTTTATCAAGAATTCATCAAGAGTTTGAAGCTTGTTTGCCTTGGAAGCCCTAATTCATCTGGGGATCTTGTGTGACTTCCTCAATAAGCTTCTTCATCATTTGATCAAATATTTAAAGGGATACTTCATATTACACATATATGATCCTCCATGAGTCCTAAATAACAAGAGAATGTCAAGTTAGCAAGATGGTTTATGGTGGTTGACCAGAGAAAGTCAACTGGTCAAAACTGAGGTTCACTAGACCCTATCTCCTACAATTTTTGTCATATGAAAGTTATCCCAAGAGTAGAGTTACTCCTTATGACATTACAAACAAATTTTATGTTGAAGTCAATATCTATGTTTTCTTGGAAAGTCATTTTGTATGGTGAAAGATTATAGGTCATTTTGTTTGAACCCAAGTTAGGATGTCAACTTCCAAAGATCATAATTTGCTCAATTTTTATGAGATGAAAGCCATTCAAGTTTCATGATCAAATTAAAGATGTCCTATCCACCTTTAATATTTGGAAGAATTTCAAATTCAACTTGCAAATGCATGTGCCAAGAGGAAACATTATAGGTCATTTTGGACCATTACAATTGAACAATTGATTTTCCTCAACTTCTAAAATGCATAACTCCTTCATGCCAAATTAAAATAAGGTCAAATTTGTTACCAAATTAAATAGGTTGGAAGGAGATACAACTTTTATGAAGGAAATGTTTCCATTTCAAGCTCTTAGCAAAAATTATTCAAGGTTGAAGAAGTGAACATTTGACTTGGTACATAGAAAACTTTCAAATATGTTTGATTTCTCAATGTTCCACCTCAAAGTTCACCATGATCCAAGCTTCCAATAGAAACGTGTTCAACATGAAAGTTTTTGCCCTTGATCTCACCTTTCTAAAAAGTCCAAGATCACCTCATTTGGCCAAGAAATGTAGGACTTGCACATGGGTTCTTTTTAAAGTTTCATTTGGATGGATTTCACATTCACTTTCCAATCTCCATTGCATGAGTACATGACATGATTTCAGCATTGCACATTGGTAATTTTGGACCTGATAGCATCATTTGATGGGCCTATCACTCGTCCATGCAAGCATGCAAGGAAATTGCTAGATTTGGAAAATTTTGAAAATGTGTGAAAATGAATTACAATGCCTATAAATATAACCCTCTTGGCACAAAATTAAGGACCTCATGCCCAAGCCTTGAACCTACAATCCAAACCCTCACCATTAAAGGATAATCTTGAAGGTTATCATTTGAAAATCGAGCTTTAAATCCCATTACATTTTAAGATTGAAACTCCAAGAGTCCAAGCTTTTCTCTAATCTAATTCATCTCCTACAAGCTTCTAAAGCCAAGCCAAGGTAAATTTTAAGCAATATCAAGCAAGATTGAAGCTCATTCGAAGGTAATTTTCCAAAATTTTCATCTCTTCGATTCTCTGTCAATTCTTTACTATTCTTTGTATATTTTGGTTGGATGAAGTCCTACCAATGTAGGAAACAAGATTAAGTTGCTTTGAGGCCAAATCTAAGCAACACGTTTCATGAACCTCAAAATTCAAATACATGTATCTTTTAATATACTTGGAATTGGAGAAAAGTGAGGCCAGATTCGAGCTCCTGAGCATTTTTCATTTAAATCCATGTCTTTGTTTTTTATTTCTATGATGGTTTGTGGTGGACCAGTTAGGTGAGGTCCACTGGAGAAGAAAACCGGAGCCCTACCTCTGGTGATGTGCTTGCGTGCATCTTAACCATCTGATCCTTTTAAAACGTTTTAATCTTGACTCAGGTCTTTGGTGGAACGCGCATGCTTGGCCATCAAATATGCCACCTCAATTAATGAGGGAGATCTGATGGGCCTCTTTTTTTTTGTATTTTCTGAATTTCCATTTAATCCACTTATTTTATTTAATTCATAGAAATTTCATTTTTAATCCAAAAAATATGAATCTTTCACCAAAAATCTTTAAATATTTTTCTCTTCCATGTTCTGAATTAAAATTATTTTTTAGATTAATTTTGATATGTTTCATGAATTAAATGTTTTTGTACATATTTTTAATTGTTTAACAATAGTTTTGACTTTTCAAAAATCATGAATTTTTTTATCCAAGGTTGTTTGACCTTCTTTGACCTAGAATAAATCTCTTTGGCCATTTATTTGGTGTTTTGAAGAGATTTTAGGTCTTGACCAAATAAAAATATATTTTAATTCATTTTTAAATGGATTTTTAATTGATTAATTGTGTAAAATTAAGTTGAGCCACTTCTGTGGTCTTGTGATGTTTGACTATTTGTTTAGGCCTTGGTCAATATTGATTTGACTTTTGTTGGATTAAAACCATTGAATTTAGGGGATTGATGAAATGTACATTTTGTCTCCCAAAATGAATGAATGGTTTGAATTTGATAAAGTTCCTCCCATGACCAAATTGTGTTTCTATTTTCCCCTCCCTCTTCATCTCCATCCTTATTCTTTCCCATTCCTTTCATTGACCAATAAAATCTCTAATGTCTTAAGACTAATTGGTTCATCAATGACCTTGTGTCAGATGCACCAATACAAGTATGAATGAGATATGTCCATCCCTATTGATCTTTTTCTTTTAGTATGTGGTATGTTTTAGGAGTTTGGTTCATCATACCAAATCTCTAACATGCATTAGCACCTAAATTTTTATTGCCTAGCCTCAGATAGTTGTGACTTCTACATAAGTCCAATTACGATTGCTTAACATATAGCTAATTTTGAACCTAAAGGCATAACATTCTAGTAAGCGATATTGTAACTCTCCCATCCTTCATGGTATTGTGTGGAAACTTGACCTTTTTTCCTTCTCAAAGAAGAAGTCTTGGTTCAAGGATCCATGCTTGTGAATGGATGGTTGAGTGTTCTCCAAATAATGACTTAATCAATTAAAAACACCACTTACATTTGACTAACCTTGACTAACATTTGACTAACTCTTATTAATATTGTTTTACTTTCAATTCATTTACTTTATGCAATTTAAATTTCAGTCATTTATCATTCATTGCCAGTCGAGTAAGGAATTCCACCCTTTGCTAGGAATCATCGTTGAACAACTTATTTTCCCCACAGAGTCGGGTATTCTAGCTGTCACTAAGAATCGTCATTATGCCTCATCATTCTCTACAGTTGAGTCAAGTATTCTAGTTTTTGCTAGGAATCATCACTGAATCCATATATTATCCCCACTGAGTCAGGTATTCTAGCTGTCGCTAAGAATCATTGCTTAATTCACTTGGTTGATTCCCAGTAGATGTCAAGTATTCCAGCCTTTGCTAAGAACCATCACTGAATTTATATTTCCCCATCATAGTTAGGTTTTCCAACCGTTGCTAGGAATCACCATGATTTTTATCCCCAGTCATTTCTAGGGGCAGTCAACCCTTTCTTTTTCCAATATTCTCATTCCCCAATGAAGTTTCTTCTCTACCCTTTCTCTTAGAGTCTTGACGTCGAACTTCCTTCTTGGAGGAGTTACTTATGTTACATACATCGTAGTGCATGCATAATCATCATGTCCATATTCATTCTCCCCAGTAATTGGTCTCATATTAAGATAATTTTCCATCCCATAAATATTTTCCCATATATAATGACAAACAAATCATAACACTCTCATCCCCCATATGGCAAATTTTTGGTTACTCCTTTTAGTATTTAATCCTTTCTTACCTTGAATGCATTGGAAGTCGTTGCTCTTCATACATTCAAATTAGAGAAGATTAAATAGGGGCAACTGTCATACCCTCAAATTTACCCTACCCCCACATCACATATGCATTCATACTTAATGATCCATAATAATCAACAAACCCAAGGCATGTGATTCATCTGTGAAGCGTCAAGACCTTATGGCCATGTTGAGGTGTGCCCAAGCCACCTTAACCCTAATATATATCCTAAAGCATCCAAAAATTCTTGGAGGATCATTTAAGTCATCTCACTCATTCTCCAAACCCAATTTGGATGGTGAATCCCCATTGAAGACACATCAAGATTCATCTGGTCACCCAAGGACCCTAACCTTAGCTTTTGACCTTCATTGACTTGTACAAGTCATGGTTCACCATGGATCTTGACCATGTCATTGAGGACCCCTAAAATCCAAATATTTTTCATTCCCCAAACCTTTGAAACATCTCAATACATCTCTTACACCTCAAAACCCTAGTTTGACTAAGTATGGCGCTTAATGAAACTTGTGGTTCAAGAAACCCTAGTTTGTGCAATCTATTGATTCTTTTCTTGGCCCCATTTGACCATCCCATCATTCAACATATCATTAACCTTCAATTCAAGTCATTTTCAACCTTTTTTTCCATCAAACAAACATCCATTTCACCATGGGACAATGCCTTTGTTTGGCTCTTGGTTCATCATTTTCAACGCTTTGGTTCACCCATAAACATGACCTAAAATCATCCCAAAAATCTCCAAGTATCATTTCCTATCATGATATGATCATATGAACTTAAAACATCCACCATTTTTCCTTGAAAATCAAGAAATCACAAAATCACATTTTTAGGCCATGTTGGTTGGTCACATTTTGGAAAGAATGGCCCATGGCAAGTTCCAAAGATCATAACTTTCTCATCTTACAATATTTTCAAGATATTATTTGATCCAAATGTCCTAATTAAGTTCCTATCCAACTTTGTTTCAGGATCCGAGACCTAATTCATTGAGCAAGGACCTCAATTTTTGCATTGGCCAAGCTAGTCCAACATGCCTACCATGCCCGAAAACAGGACCAAGACCAATAATTTACCAAATTTACATTTCCAAACCATAAATTCATTTGACCTAATTATTTTTGCATATAATCAAGGACATGTCAAGAAACATTTGGCACAAGTTTCATGCAAAATGCACGAGCCAATTTCATTTTGCCTTAGTTCTAAGATTGGAGATCATCGTGATGCACAAACTAGACAGAGTGCAGTCAAAATTTGCATCTTGATGCACCAAGCCACCAAAATAATGTGTTTTGATCCCTTTTGGCCCAAGATACATTTCATAACATTCCAAGAAAATATTACAAAAAGTGAGGTTTTTCCCAAAATGGCAAAAAGACAAAGACATAACAGGTCATATCAAAGCCTTTTGTTGCACCTATGTGATGCTAAGGGGCAAAACAAATTGGTATGGAGTGCAAGCAAGGTCAGAACACACTGTAATACCCTAATTTTGACCCTAGGATCCCTCATGGCATCATATCATTGCTCATTGCATTGCTTCAAGGATCATAGAAAGTTTGGCTCCTTAACCCTAGGGGTGGGGCTTGTGTGAGGTGGTTTGAGACCACCAAGCATGCTTTTATTGTATATTATTGCTTTTATTATTTTGTTTACTAACCAAAATCACAAAAATATGTCACTAACTCTTTTGTTTTGAAGCTCAAGTGATCATGTGCTCCCATGCTCATAGGAGGCTCCTAAGCTCAATATAGTGGCTAGATGAAGATGAGAAAAAGCATGAAAATGGTCCATAAATATCCTAACCATCATATAGGATTCCCAAGTATCTCAATTTTCCAATTTTATCAAGATAACCCAAAGGGATTGAGGATTGTTTCCCAAGGAAACCCCAATTCAACTGTGCTTTGACTGTGCCTTACTCATGAAGCAACCTCAATCTATGATCAAATTTAATCAAAGGAAGTTCTTTGATTAATTATTTTATGCATATATGAACTTATTTGAGGATCCTCAATCATTCATTCATCAAGATTTGAAGTTTGGTTTTGAGAAGTTGACCAGTCAAGTCATCTAACTAAACCGAGGATCACTGAGACACAACTTGTGATGTGTTTGTCAAATTAAGATGACCCCAATAGAAAAAATTTCTTACGAACCATATGACCAACTTTAATTTTCATCAAAAATCCATTTGAAACTTGGAAGGTAATCATTCATTTCAAAACATTATAGTTCATTTTGACTGAAACCCTAATTTTGGGTCAACTTCCCAAGGACTTAAACCTCCTTAATTTTTATGATTTTGAGGTGAGACAAAATGCATTATAAAGCTTAAGAGGTCTACTTCAAATGTTATGTTGGACAAAATTTCATAATCCTAAAACAAATACATGTGATAATACAAAACATTATAGGTCAATTTGGACCAAAATCATTGAATTTGAAAAATGGCCAACTTCAAGTGCCCATAACTTTCTCATGAAAAATCCAAATGATGCAACATTTAAGTCTAAATTGATCATATTGAAGAGATCTACAACTTTTATGTTGGATTTTTTCCATTTGAGGCTTGCATCGTTGAAACAGAGGGGCTTGGAGATGCTTGCTTTTGGCAAAATTTTCAAAGGGGAACTTAGACATGTTTTGTACCCAAACTTTCACAGCCAGTTTTCATAAATTTCCAATTTCCAAATGAATTTTCGCCAACATGACTTTTGTTCCTTATTTCAAGGGCTTTCCATCCATTACTCACATTAATTTTTTCGATATTGCATGAGTGAGTTTCAAAGAGCTTAATGTTTATGTTTATTTTTTGCATTTCACATTATAACTTGGTGTGCAAGCTTGTGCAGTCCCTTGTGCACGTCCAATTCACTTCCATTTGATCTTAGCATGGATTTTCGTTCATTCTTGGGCCTTACATGCGCCTGTACAGGCCCATGCAAGGAGGATTCAAACTTCATGCACACGAGGGAAGCGTTGCCTTGCATCACATTTCAGCTATAAATAAGAGTGCATTCTCATTCAAATGGTAACCAAGTGGAGATCTGAATTACGACTGAATTGAAAACCAAACCCTCACTAAAGGAATTTCCAGTTTTCTTTTTCACTTTCCAGCTTGAATTTCAACATTATTAGTTGATCTTCAAAGCTCAATTCCTTGACCTTGCATCACCAACACACTTCAAGATCAAAAGTAGATCAAGAGCTTGGAGAATTCGTGTTGTTTGAAGATGCATTTCAGAGGTAGAACCTCAATTTTCTTTGATTCAGATCTTGCAATACAATGTGAATTCCTCTTGTTTATGCTGTTTTCTGAGTCCTCATGCATGAGGCAGGCCAGTGGTGGTCTTAATTTTGCAAATCGTGCCATTTTAGTTCATGTACCATGATCTTCAAGCTCATGTATCTCTATAAATAGGAACTATGAGGATGATCCATGGTTACAGGGGTAATGTACATCACCTTAGCTTCATTTTGATATCCTCAGTTTTCTTTTTCATTAAACTTTGATTTCCTACGCGTGGTGGCCGGATCTTGTTGGATCGCCGGAGAAGATGATGGTTTCCACCACCATCCCACGTGGTAGCCTCAGAGCCCTTGGATCATGTTGAAACGTTTTAATCGTGGCCTTTCATTATGTTTACTTGTTTTAATACAAAGTGTAGCGCGCTTGACTCAAGTGTTTCGTGTATCCGTGCCTTACAGCCACATGATCATTACCACGTAAATTAATGAAACCATCTGAGGGCACTGGTTTTTTGCTATTTTTCTTATTTCTTGTTAATTCCATTTAATTCCTTTTATTTTCAAAAATTCATAAATATTTTATTTGAAGTCACAAAAATATGAGACCAATGCCAAAAATTTTCCTGAAAAATCTAGTTTCATATTTTGATTTTTAATTATTTTTGTGATTTTATTTAATATTTTTTGTGAATTATTTGGTTTTTAAAAGTTTTAATTCATTTTAAAATACTTTTTGATATTTGAATTAAAATATTTTTCCTAACACCTATGGTCATGATAAGTCAATGAAAAATAGTCTCGTCAATTTCTTACTTGATTTGAGATTTATTTGAGATTTTAATTCATATTGTGTTATTTTTCATTATTTTTAATTGTTTTAAATAGTTTCTGATTTAAAAAATTATTGAGAAAATTTGTCAAAGTTTGTTTGACCATGTTAGACCTATGAGAATTTAATTGGACTTGTTGAGGTTGATTTGAATTAAAACTGAGGTTTGACCATATTTTGTCTATTTTATTTTTGCATTTATCTTTAATTCAAAAATACCAAAAAAATATGTTTGACTTGTTGACTTGTAATCTTTATTTCTCTTCTGTTTAGCATTGGTTGATGATGACTTGGTTCACATTTGATCAATTGTGTTTCATGCTTTATTTCTTTTTCCATTCATTTCATCTTCATCCCATTTCTTTTATTTTTGGCCAATGAGTTAATGTCTTATGGTTAGTCTTGACAAAGGAGAGGTTTAACCTTCTTTGATCCAAACCAAACTCAACTTGATCCAAGATCAAGTAAGTTGTTTTGTGTCCATGATAGGTTGCTTCTCGGTCAAGCAAAAAACCTAAAGTCTATACAAGGCCTTTCTCTTTTCTTTTGGCATGGCAAGTTTGTGGAGCTTGGCTTACTAGTCATGATCTCTAACTTGTGTTTATTTGCCTATATTTTTATTGATCAGCCTCAGATAGGTGTGACTACTACATTAGTCCACTTATGATTGCTTAACATAGCGCTACATTGTCTTATGACAAACTAACATAACTTCACTAATCACTAACTTTAATTTGAGCATTTAATTTCTTGCAATTTACTTTAATGCAATTTACTTCTTACTCATTTATTCATATTGCTTTTTATTTTGCTCACTTGAGCACATATTTTATGTTTATGTCACTTTCCTTTTGCTCATTTGAGCTCATTATTGTATATAAATATATTGTTATCTTGTGTTGGTTTTGCTTTTGTTTGAGTGAACCTAATGCAAAAAGGAGAAAGGACTTAGAATTAGGACTTACCTATTCTTAAAGGAGTTCAAGAGCAACTAGGCCTCATACCTTTAGAATGCTAAACTTGTTGAAGAGCAACTAGGCCTCATGCCTTTAGAATGCTAAATCTTAAAGTTGACTTCAAAGGACTTCCTCTCCAAAACCTATTCTTTGTCCATTCCTCTTATTGTGTTGTGAACTTTTTGATGTTTGCTCTTTTGTGATAGGTATTCCATCTTGAGATAGTAAAGAGGACCATTGTCATGAGTAGCCAAGTAAAGAGAGACGAGCTAAATGGAGATCCTAGGAGCTTGAATCCAAATTGTTTGATTGCTTGATTGTGTTTGCTAAGTCCAAAGGAAAGGAGAATCTTGAATCATCTCTATGATTTCAAGAAAAAGGAACTCCAAGGGTTTTATCTTCTCTCTTATCTTTGTATGCTTTAGGACTAGCCCTTCTCTTCTTCTCCTCACTCTAACCCAAGCCAAAATCTTTTTCTTGCAAACTTTGACATTGCTTTCAAATTAGAAACCTAGGCCTTATGCCTTTGACTTTTCAAGAATCTTTTCATCAATAATCATTGTGAATAAATCTTAATCCAACTTTGACTTCATTTTGTAAATAAACCTAATTTGTAAGAACAATCCATTTCAAGTTGTTTGTGGTTCCAATGACCACCTTTGTTAAAATCTTTTCATAAACATTAGTCATAGGTTTGAGTTATCGTAGTGGTTGATGTAAATCTCACCTCATCCTTAGTGATTGGATTATAAGTCTTCCATACTTATTATAGTGTTAACCCTTCACTAGTATGTTGAAGCCTTCCTCACATGGTGGATTGTTGGTTTAGGTCGAGTTTTCTCCCTTTGATAACAAACGACCTTAAGGTTTTTGATCAAATCAATTCACCAATTTTTTAGATTTTTACCCCGAACTACGAGGTTTTGATCCTACCTTTGTGATGGTACGTAGGCAATGGGTTCATCCATTCAAACAACAAATTTGTAAATATAATCTATTCTCTTCTCATCCCTCCAATCTTTTGCACATATTTTCACAAATACCAACCTATAACATATGTTTGCAAAAAGAGGTTCCCTTATAGTACTAAGGATGTTTTGGGTGCGCAAAACCTTCCCATTTCATAACCAACCCCCTTACCTTGATCTCTGACATTTTTATTAGTTTTTGATTTGATAAAACTTCTTACTTGGCTTTTGTTCTCTTTTTAGCCTTTCCTTTGGATAAATAAAAGTGATGTGGCGACTCAAATTGTATGTTGACTTTTGGTTTAGTCAATAAACCTAAAGGTAACGAAAACCCCGCTACACACACCCACACTTTTCCAACAAGTTTCAACCTTGAACATGTTTCGGGCTTCACACTTTTCTGAAGCAAATCACTTTATTCTCCCCCCTGTAAGACCCCAATTTTGTCCCTAAGATCCCTCATGGCATCATATCATACCATATCATTGCCTCAAGGATCATTGTGCACCTTGCCTCCTTCCTTGTGGGTTGGTTATCCTTTTGAGAGTGATTCTTGATCACCAAGCATATTTTGCATTTGTATATTATTGCTTTTCCTTTTATCACTAACCAAAAGTACAAAAATATGTCATCTAACCCTTGTCTTGCAGATGAAGCAATCAACAGTCAAAGCAGTCAAAAGGCATTCATTGAGCCATAAATGGTGGCCATTTTTGAGAATTTGGACACCACAAGCATTACCAAGAGTTCATATGAGATATGACATCATTTTGAATCAAAATCTCAAGTGGTAGAGGCTTGAATTTCATCAGAACATTTTCAGGTCAACTGGAAGCCTAGAAAGTCAACTGTTCAGTCAACTGTTGGATTTGGAGGTGGGAAGTGATTAGAAATACTTCATTCATGGTCAAACAAGTCTCATTTGACATTTCAAACATCAACATTGAAGAAAATAAAGTCAGGTCAAAACTTTCCAAAAATAGAAAGTCACCTATAATTCAAAATGGCCAAAAAAGGAAAGGTTTTAACCTAACTTCAACTTCAAATTACATCACCAAAAAAGCTTCAAATGAAATTTTGTTGAACATCAAAGTTGTAGATCTCTCTCTCCCATTTCCAAAAATTCCAAGATCATCAATTTCTCATGTGTGGTTAAGGAGATATGATCAAAACATGGCAAAGTGTACATTGAACTTCAAATGTGCATAACCTCTCAACCAAAGCTCCAATTCAAGTGGTTCTTTTTGCTAAATTCTCATTTTGACCTCTAGTTTCCAAAACATACATTGCATTGCATAATTTGTCATCACATAATCATGTGCATTTCACTTGATTTTTGGAGGGAAAAATTGAAATTTAAAATTGGTGAATTATTTGAACATTTGGCAATTACCATTGATTTTAAAATGTGGCTTTAAGTGAAATTCAATCCAATTCGTGTACTGTTCACATGCAATTTCCATGCATAAGGGTGAAAGATCAATTTTGCCAAAACACCTTGAAACTTCACTAATCCATTTGTATTTTGATTAAGGCCTAATTAAACATGATTAGGAGGGGGTATATAACCTAAACCCTAACTGTTTTTCAGAAAAACAATCACAATTTTCAGATCTAGAAAAATTTCTCAAACTTTTCTCTCAAATTTTCTTCAAATTTTTTCAAAGCAAATCACAATCCATTACTTGATTCATCACTCTGAAGCATCATTGATCATTATTGAGCATAGATCCAAAGGAATTCGTGCACAGTGAAGCATCTTGAAGCTTGAACTCAACAATGGCAAATCCAAATTCTGTTGAAATCAAGAACAATTGAGCTTTGATCTTTCATCCATTCACTTGTACAAGCTTCCTAGAAGAGCTTTTGAGCATTGCAAGGCCTGAATTCGTCCAATTCCAAATCTGCACTTCATGAGGTCACAAGTTTGATTCTCTCTTTTCTCAAATTTCTTATGCTAATGTTGTAGATCTCGTTGTTGTGGTTGTTCTGAGCTTTGAATCACTGAAATCCATGCCTTATTGACTGAGATTCGATTGTTTAAAGTTGCATGAATGAAACTTGATTTGCTCGATCCACTTGATGTATGATGTTATATGCTTAGCCAATGCTTGATTCGTGATCTAGGATGTTTAGGCTACATGTTGATATGCTTGTTTTTAAAAACTGGGAAAATTGTTCTTCATGTTCATGATGATCTCACTGTTCATACGCGTGCTTGTTGAAGAAGACGATACAGGTTTTAGGCCACGGTTTTGGATCTTTCCTGCCACGAATTTGCGTTGCCTTAGGTGTTATTAGGGTTAGCACGTGAGTGGTTGCATGGACCGCTCATGCATGCTTCTGATTGGCTAGCGTTGGCGTTTAATGAAACGCCGCGTTTTGGTACTGGGGCCAATTACATTCAAAATGTTACTTGGTTCGATCCTCTGCCGTGCCAAAATTCAAATGCCATGCCTTATTTTCCAATTTCCCTCCATTCATTCATATGCTATGCTTCATCATTTTTTTTTATTTTTTCTCCATCTTTAAAAATTCATAAATAATTGAAAAATGCTCCAAAAAATATGAGGATTTTTGCATTGCATTCCTTATCTTGTCATTATTTTTTGATGAGTAATTTCAAAATTTTGCATGGCTGGAAATTATTTTGTGCTAGGGTTTGTAAACATGTATGCCTTTTGTACCTTGCCTTGCCATATCATTTGTGAAATGCTGAGCTTTTATCCAATGAATATGAAATTTTACATGTTGAAACTAGACACTTTGATTGAAGTTATGGTGTTGATTTGGTATTTTTATCATGTGTCATTGCTGTTTTATGATCATGTTAAGGTAGGTGTGACAATTTGTGTCACACCTTTGCTTGTTCATCTTATGTGATGTGATTTCCATATCAAATGAATTCCAATTTCTCTGATTTTTTGTGTGTTGACTATATGAGATGTCTTGAATATGCATGAATTTTTCCAGATTTTTGTGAATCATTTCGGATTTAATTGAGATTTTTCATTCTGGTTGGTCACATTTGAGCTTTAAAATAGTCTTGAACTTCAATTGATCATGAAATAGATTTGGTATATGATATTGATGTGAGACCTTTTGGATTGTTTCAAGACGTGTTTGAAGTTGATTCATGTTAATTTTCAGCTTCTGTTTTGAATTTTGTCTCCATCTTTGACCCTAGGCTTTGACCTAGTGGTTTGCCTCTCATGTTTGAGCTTTGATTTCAGGTTGAACATCCAAGTTATATGGTTCATGATGCTCCATAATTTTTTTGCATCTGATGTTTGCCTTTGACTACTAATATTGTGTGTTTTGTAGGGTTGTTAATTCATTTGAGCTTGACTTGTGGCTTATGCCCTTTGCTTATTGGGTTTGACTGTTGATATTAACTGTTGGTTGTTTGTCTGTATAGTTGTACTGATTTGTTTGATGTTTCCACAGGTACATTAGTTGCTTAAGTTCATTTTGAACTTGCTTTTGCTTGGTTGCTTAACCACTTAGGTATAACCTCTCTTCTTCATGTAGTATGGAAGACCTGTCCTGTTATGGGGGCAGTCACCTGTCTGAAGTCCTCCTTAAGAGGCAATGCTTGTGATTGTTTACTCTTTGTGCCAAGCAGGAAAAGTCCTCTTATGAGGCAATTGGTAGATAAAAGAGATGTGTAGTCCATCTCCTACTATTCAGTGTGTCATCCACTTTGCTCGCATAATATGTTGATGCATTGTGGATATTAACCTAAGATCTTATAGAGTCAAATCACTTGTGGAGAAGAGTTCCAACTTTCTGAACTCCCACACATTCTATTGTTTAAAGCTCTCCCAGGCCAGGGATAAGAGCTATGAGGCACACCCCTCATCTCCATTTCATCTGCTTCACCCCAACTCTCAATGTTAGGGTTAAGAGCACAGATTACCCCATTCCAGTTGACTGTGAAGTCTAACCTTGCTTGAGCCTTATTGCTTGTATATAGTGTGTGCTAATTGACTTTGATTGATTGCTTACTTGATTCATCTGTGCATATCTGCTTGAGTGTGCCTTTGTGCATTTATCATCATCATTTGTATATCATTTCATAAACTTTGCTTTATAGCATTTTTGCTTTGTCCATGGAGCAGACAAGCATAAGTCCATTACTTGGCAGTTGTTCCTATGATATGGTGGGAGACTAGTATAAGTCCATATATTGGCATCTGGTATCCTTGTTGTTTTGTTTTAGGAGATTGGTGTAAATCCATTGATTGGTATCCGGTATCCATGTTTGTTTTGTGAGACTAGTATAAGTCCATATATTGGCATCCAATATCCATGTTTTGTTTTAGGAGATTGGAATAAGTCCATTGATTGGCATCCGGTATCCAGTTTTGTTTTGTGAGATTAGTGTAAGTCCATTGATTGGCATCTGGTATCATTGCTTGTTTTGTTTTAGGAGATTGGTGTAAATCCATTGATTGGTATCCGGTATCCATGTTTGTTTGGGAGATTGGTGTAAGTCCATTGATTGGCATCCGGTATCCGTTTGCTTTGCTCACTTGCTTATTGCTCATTGCCCTATTCCAAATGAATCACTTGAATCATCTACATATGATTTCAAGAGGTGAACATCTAAGAAGTTTTACTTCCTCACCCTTCCACCTTTTGTTTCTTTAAACCTCCATTTGCATGCTAATCCAAAACCTGAAAAATATTGTGCAAACATTTTCATCCCTTTCAAATTAGAAACCTAGGCTTTAGGCATTTGATTTTTCCAACTCCATTTCATAATACTTCTTTGAATTGAATTCTAATCATACTTTGACTATCTTTTGTGAATAAATCCTAATTGGTTAATTCCACTCATTCAATTGTTTTGTGGCTTTGTCCATTCTTGATAAGTTTTCATACATTAGCCATAGGTTTGATTTATCCTAGTTGGTTGATGTTAATCTCACCTTTTTGTCCTTAGTGATTGAATTGTAAGACTTCCTTGCTTATTATAGGGTTAACCCCTCATTAGCAAGTTGAAGCTTTTCTCACATGGTGGACTTCTTGTTTGTATAAGGTTGAGTTTTCTCCCATGGATAACGAAAGACCTTTGGGCTTTTGTTTTAAAATGAATCCACTCATATTTTGGAAATCTTTTAGCCGAACTACGGCGTTTTGATCCTTACCTTCCATGGAAAGGTACGTAGGCAACGGGTTCATCCGTTCAAACACAAAAATAATAAATTGTATATTCTTTTATCATCTCTTCCATCCATGTTTGCACAATAAATATTTCATAAACAAATAAAATTTCGTACAACAAGTGTGAAAAGGGCTCCCTAGGAGTACCTAGGACGTTTTGGGTGCCTAACACCTTCCCATTGCGTAATTTACCCCTTACCCCGATCTCTGATCTTTTCATTAGTTTTCTATGCGAAAAACTTCTTAGGCTTTTGTTCGCTTTTTAGCCATTCCTTTGGATAAATAAAAGTGCGGTGGCGACTCGATTCTTTGTATGCTTTGCTTTTGGTTTAATCAATAAATCATAAAGTGACGAATACACCGCTACACCCCCCAAAACCACTTCATCACCTTCCATATAAACAAGGGAATGTGTTCCATCAGAAAACCAAGCTTCAAAAGCCCAATACACCTTACTACAAACCCGAGCTGAACCATCAAAAATAGAGTTACCAAATAACCACCCAAAATCCATCCTTGAACATCACTCAAACTTTCCCAAGTCCTAACTCACCTTCCCAACACCTTTCCTGAGTTGCACCAAGTCATCATAGCACCACTCTGAAATGGATTCTGATCAGATAGTTCCAGTCACCCCCTTCACTCAAACAAGTTACCATTTAACTCGAAATCCTTCACAAATCATTAACCCCATACTTTGAGTTTTAATGAACCATTATCCAACATTTAATTTTTAAATTAGGTTAACTTGTTCATCTAAGTTTCTTGAATATACTCCACACTCCAAGCCAATAAATGGCTCATGAGTGTGGAGGTTGATTTGAATATGTGTATGCAAGTTATATCCATGATTAAATCCAGTGAAAAACTTGGGTTCTGAGGATTTGATTTTGGCTGTTTTGAGGAAGAAGACGATGTTCTTCGTGCAATTTTGAATTCAAAAGAATCCAGTGTCCCACTTTGATGGGTGGTTCTCACGCGTGTTTTATTTTTAGCCTTTATTTTATTATTTTATTTTTTGAGCGTGTTTATTATCATAAGTGATCGCTTGGCCCAGTGGGAGACGGGGTTGATCCCCCATGAACCCAAGGTCAGGGGTTCAACCCCCAACGCATGCAATCTGTCTTATTCTTATTCCTTTTCACTTCCATTTTATTTATTTTCATCCCATTTAATTTGTTTTTCATTTTATTTTTCACCCCATTTATTTTATTATTCTGAAAATATTTCCAACATGGACCCTTGTTTATGCCTTGTTTATGTCATTTGAACAATTTTCCATGAACTTATGAGGTCTTGAACCTAGTGGCTAATGAAGTATATGTTTGTCATGATATTGGATTGTTTAGGGTTGCTTCAACCTTCCATGTTTCAAAACTACTAATGAATGATCAAGTGTTCATTCATGGTGCTTTGAAGCATGGATAAGTTTCCCCTACATCAACCAACTCAGGTCATTTGACATGTAGATGAAGCCTTGTTTATGCATATAGTAACTTGTTGATTTCAACTAATTCATGTTATTCCTTTTGCTCATACTAACCCACTAACTATTTTGCTAACTTGTCCATTTTTTACACTAACCCTTACTATCTTATTCATATTGTACATTGATCTTTATACATTTTCTAACTTAATCACATGATCAAAACATTAACTTTTAACCCTTGAGTTGGTATAGTCTTCCTTTTGTCAAGCTATTGATAGATGAACTTGGGGTTTACAAAACTTTCACTGTTACAAATCTATTGTAAGTTGATCATTTGATCATGTTCAATACTTTGCATCAGTGACAAGTTATCCCCTGATGCGCCATATTTGGAATCTTTTGACTTAAGGATAGATGATCCTTAAATGTTGGTCTTGTTCATAATGGTAACTTAACTTAACTTTAATAACTTTAATTTTAACTAACCATTGATATTACCATTGTTATTTTATTATTTACCTTTATGTTGTTACTTTGTAGATTATATTGAAGTACTCATCATCATCATATTCATTATATAAACTCATCATGCATGTTTGTTATTGTCTTATTGTTATCATACACTAAAAGCAATAAAAACATGATAAAATGATAAAACCCAAAAGGTTTTATTCCACTTAATCAACTTGGACTTAGAAGATCTCATCTTAGGACCTTTGCTTGGAGGACCTTTCATTACTTTGTGATACTCTGTTAACCTTGGATTTCATCTATAACCTACATACCAGTTGTAAGAATGGCATCATGGCACCATCTTAGGGGGACATGTTTGTAAGACCATTATCCTTTGTTTAGCTTAGGTCCCTTTTGCACACACAAGGCTTTCTCTTGGACTACCTTACAATGAGACCCTTTATTTTCTTGTTGGTTACTTTGCATACCTGTTACATTACCCAATTTCATAATCAAATAAACAAACCCTTGATTCAACGTCAAGTGGCATTTTCATAATAAAATTCAAAACACTTAAAACTATGATTAGTATTGTGCACCATGATCCTTAAGTGGTGGAGAATGAGTAAGAATGGAGAATTCCTACCCTTATTCTGATTATTTTGGATGTAAGACGCTTGGCTTGTTGTCTAGAATTTTAACCTCCGCCCATAGACTTTAGTGCAATCTAATCACAAACATTCTTTTCATAAACCCTTATTCAAGGTAAAAACAACAAAGCCCATCAAACCTTATTTTTTGTTCCTTAAGGAATCACTCTGAAAACCCTTTTTTCAAAGGTAAAATAAAATAACACATAAACATTTTCTACTTTGAACTACGGAGCTCTGATTCCTCATCACCCGATGAGTGATACGTAGGCACAAGGGACACAATCCTTGGCGAGCATAATAACAAAACCCCCCAAAGTCCCATCACTTTTTTTACATACTTTTGAAAAATAAAACAATAAACGAGATAAATACCCACATACGTAAACAACCCGAAAGGTTCCCATGGAGTATCATGAACTTGAGGGGTGCTAATACCTTCCCCTTACGTAACCGACTTGAACCCAAGTCTCGGTTGTGAGACCGGTTCTTTATCCTTGCACTACCCATGTGCACCTTTTCTCTTTAAGGATTTTATCGACTATTTTCCCTCTCCTCTCCCCTAGAGGTTATCCAAATAAAATTCGGCGGTGAGTCTTCTGACTTTGCTTTCCTTTGTCAATTCTTTAGTTCAAGTTCGTCTGGTTCCTCATTATCTGATTAAACATCCCGGTAGCGACAATTATCAGCCAAGTGATAGCTTAACAAAGGTAATAAGCTCAAAAGGAAATATTACCAACTTACAACCAAGGGATAGCTTAACAAAGGTAACCAACCAAACGTAAGAGAAATATTACCTAACTATCAGCCAAGTTATAGCTTAACAAAGGGAATAAGCTCAAAAGGAAAAATTACCAACTACTAGCCAAAAGTAATATTTTAATAAAGGTAACCAACCAAAGGTAAGATAAATATTACCTAACTATCAGCCAAGTAATAGATTAAGAAAGGTAATAAGCTCTAGGGACCAAAGTTCAACCCAGGAATAAACTGGAGAGAAACGGTCAAAGACTCAATCCAATTAGGAAATGAACTCAAATGGGGATTTATTCCATCCAAATAATAAACTGGAAAGGAAAACTGAAACAAAATATTTCTTGAGGATCAAACTCTGTATGGAATTAGAAAGGATAAGCTCTTTCTTCTTAAGGTCGACACTCTATTGGAGAGAGGACAGACACACTCTATGGGGATAAAAGCACCAGAGAGCGGGGAAAACACCAACAAATCCAAGATGCAAGAATAAACACCATGATGCTATGCATATGCATATGACTATGTGCATGAACATGTGTATGAACATGCTGACAAAACAGACACAAAGGGTTAGACTGATAACATAGTACAATCGGATACTCGGCTAGTCTCAACAAGGTGGAAATGTTATTGGAGATCTTGCTAAGAAACATCCGAACAAACTCTATCACGACGACATGTTGGCATCGTCACTGGAGATTCTACCATTCCTACAATCTCATGCTAGGGAAGCTTATGATCCAGTATACATTCATAAGGAAAATCCTGCCTAAGGAGAACATTAAGCTTCTCTCTTCAAGATATTACCATCCTTGAAATCATTGTTGACATTCCTTTTTTATATTGACAAATCGAGGAAAATATTTTTTGTAATTTTCAAAAACATGATTGTTTATATATCTTTTGTTTCAAAAATTATTATAAAAATAAAATGAAATTTCGTAAACTGAAACAAGATAAGAATAACAAACAAATGGGCAAAAATCTCAAAATTTATTGATAGCATGGTAGTCCGCAAATGGTGTGACTCCATGGATCATTACAAAGTTGAAAAATGGTAAATACATGGAAAAGGCTACATTAAAATACAATGACCACTATTCTCCCTAACAACTTTGAATTCCATTATACTCAGAACTTCAATCGAGGATGATTGAATGTGAATGTTTGATAGGCATTGTTGCTTCAAAGGATCTAGTCTGGCATGATGCAGTTACTTTCCATCATCCTTAACTTTTTCCTGGAACGCCCTTTCGGGTTTTCAATCCACTAGGACGCTCATTTTTTCCTAAGCCGCCCTTTCCGGTTTTCATCTTAGCGAGTTGTTCTTCTAATTTTTCTAGGCGAAGTATTTCTTGACTGCATCGACATTCACAGGACGAGACAGCTCCTCACCATCCATAATTGTAAGATTCATTGCACCACCAGAGAAATCTCTCTTAACAACATATGAGCCTTCATAATTAGGAGTCCACTTGCCCCTAGAATCAGTTTTCAAAGACAATATCTTTTTGAGGACAAGGTCGCCTTCTCTGAATACGCGGGGTCAAACCTTATTGTCAAATTCTTTCTTCATTCTCTTTTGATATAATTGTCCATGACACAAAGTTGTCATCCTCTTCTCTAAATCAAATTCAATTGATCATATCTACTTTGACACCATTCAGCCTCACACAATTTGGCTTCCACCAAGACTCGCATTGATCGGATCTCAACCTCTACAGAGAGCACTGCTTCTATGCCATACACAAGAGAGAAAAGGGTTGCCCCTGTTGAAGTACATACAAATGTACGATACCCATGAAAAGCAAAAGGGATAATCTCATGCCAATCCTTATACGTCACAACCGTTTTCTGGATAATCTTCTTAATATTCTTATTTGCAACTTCAAGAACCCCGTTCATCTTAGGTATGTAAGGAGAAGAGTTATGATGTTCAATCTTGAAGTTGTCACAAAACTCTTTCATCATCTTATTATTCAAGTTCGAACCATTATCAGTGATGATCTTACTTGGAATACCATATCGGCAAATAATGTGATTCTCGATAAATCTGACCACAACCTGCTTAGTCGCATTAGCATAAGACATTGGGTCAACCTATTTGGTGAAGTAATCAATAGCCACCAGTATGAAACGATGTTCATTCGAATCTTTGAGTTCAATCATACCATTCATGTCAACTCCCTATATAGAGAAAGTCCATGGGATGAAATAATATTAAGAAGTGTCGGAGGCACGTGAATCTTATAAGCATAAATATGACATTTATGGCACCTCTTCACAAATTTACAACAATCAAATTCCATTGTTATCCAATAGTAACCTGCTCTTAACATCTTTTTAGCCATTGCATGTTCATTAGCATGAGTACCGAAGGATCCTTCATGAACTTCTTGCATTAACATATCTACTTCGTGTCTATCCACGCATATGAGCAAGGCCATGTAAAACTTTCTCTTGTACAACACATCTTTATTCAGAAAGAAATTTCCAGCCAATCTTCTTAAAGTCTTCTTATCTTTACTGGATGCCCCAAGCAGGGACTCGTGATTTTGGATGAAACATTTGATATTATGATACCAAGGCTTAGCATTTTTGACTTCTTCTACTTAAAACACATGAGCATTCCTATTAAAGTCCATAATTATGATCTGAGGCGCGTCATTCCAATGATTTACTTTATACATAAAAGACAAAGTAGCCAAAGCATCTGCTATCTGATTCTCTTCACGAGGTATATGATGAGACTCAACTTCGTTGAATAAAGTCAACAACCTCCTTGCATAATCTTTGTAAGGAATCGAGCCAGGATGACGAGTCTCCGATTCTCCTTTAATATGATTAACCACCAAGGCTTAATCTCCATATACATAAAGAAGCTTAATTCTCAAATCAATGGCTTCTTCAAGACCCATCATACAAGCTTCATATTCTTCCATGTTGTTCGTACAATCAAACATCAATCTTATAGTGAAAGGGATATGAGAACCCTGAGAAGTAATGATGATTGCTCCAATTCTATTAAGTAATTCTTCATCACAATCTTTAGCTATTAAGTACATAACATCTTCATCAGGGAAGTCAAACTTGATGGATTGATAATCATCAATTGGCTTGTGAGCTAAATGATCTGCAATAATACTTCCTTTAATCGCTTTCTGAGTATGGTACTCAATATCATATTCACACAATAGCATCTGCGAAAGAGCAATCCTTCCAGTCAAAGCAGGCTTTTCAAAAATCTACTTGATTTGATCCATTTTGGATATCAACCAAGTGGTATGATTAATCATATACTAGCACAGACGTTTCGAAGCCCAGGCTAAAGTATAACAAGTTTTCTCAAGCATGGAGTACCGAGACTAATTGTCTATAAATTTCTTCCTCAGATAGTAGATGGCGTGCTCCTTTCTACCGATTTCATCTTGTTGTCCAAGTACACAACCCATGGACTTTTCTAACACAGTTGAGTACATGATCAATGGCCTTCCTTCCACTAGAGGAGACTAGATTTGAGGTTCAAGCAGATACTCCTTAATGTTGTCAAAATCTTTTTGGCAGTCTTTTGTCTAAACATAACCTTGATCTTTACGGAGAGTCTTGAAGATTGGCCCACATGTGGAAATCATGTGAGATATAAACCTGAAGATGTAATTCAGACGCCCGAGGAATCCTCAGACTTACTTTTCTGTCTTTGGTGTAGGTATCTCTTGAATAACTCTGACTTTATCAGGATCTACTTCAATACCTTTATGGTTGACAATGAAGCCTAAGAACTTTCCTAAACGGACACCAAAAGTACACTTACTAGGATTCAAGGGGAGTTTAAACTTTCTCAAATGCTGAAACAACTTCAACAAACACTCAACATGATCTTCTTCAATCTTCAACTTAGAAACCATACCGTCGATATAGACCTTTATATCTTTGTGCATCATGCATTGTAAAAGAGTAGTCATGACCCTCTAGCACGTTGCAACAACATTCTTAAAACCGAAAGGCATCACTCCATAGAAGAATGTTCCCCAGGGTGTAATAAATATTGTCTTTTCCATGTACTCGGGTGCAATCTTGATCTGATTATAACCGGAGAAACCATCCATAAAGGGGAAGACATTGAACTTAGTTGTATTATCTACCAATATGTCAATGTGTGTGTGTTAGCTCATATTTTCGACGGCCATTAAGAATTACCAAAAAAGGAAATCATATGTATAGTTGTTTTTCGACCAGGAGGTGGTATTCGACCAGTCGGGGGTGATTCGACTGGACAAGGGTAATAAGGATTAGCATACAATTAAGACTCCATAAAGATCTTTTAAAAACGGTTGAAAACGTTTTTCGATCAAAGATTCAAATTTCAAATAAGGGAGGGAACTTCGCCATTATCAGAAACCGTTGAGAATACATGTGGAGCATAGTAGATAATTGCGTATATGCAAGGCGCCACGTGTCTCGACGTGATTGAAGAACCATCAGAAATGGTTATCTCGATCGAGTATAAATATAGGGTCTTAGTGCTAGAAAAAGTGTGTCAAAGTATGTACAAAAACCTATAAATTTACCAAGTATTCGTGTGAAGAATCATCGTAAATCACAAAATGTACGTTTGTTTACACCATTGTAAGTTACTTCAAAGCAATACAAATTTACCTTTACTCTTTTTTCTTCCAGAAATATACTTCTTTATATATTCATTCCAAACACTCTGCTTTTACTTCGTCATTTACAGTCTTAAGATTTTCTTGCTTTCAACATTTACTTTTGTTAGTTGTTTATTTCTACAAGTCCTTTACAATTTCTCTCATTCATATCAGCCTTTCTATTAGTTTTCAAACTCTAATTTTACGCTTATTATTGCACTGTTTGTTATTACCGAAACTCATTTTTCAAAACAATTAGCACATGTCCCAGGATCAATCTGATCGATCCTGCAAGTAACCAAATTTAGAAGTTTGGAAGATCAACGGTTGTTTACCGATTTTCAAGGTAAACAAATTGGCACGCCCAATGGGATGAGTGCTAACGTTACGAATTGTATATAGTTGTAGTTGTTAAGTTTTTTTTTGGAAAAAGATTCGTTATATGTTATTAAGAAGTGGTAAAATAACCATAAACAAAAAATAATAAACAACGAACAGGGAGAGAATCCCATACGAGGATGGAAAATGTGAATACGCCAGATACCCAAAACTCTCAAAATCCATCAACCAATAACATAACGCCCCCTTCTTCTTCGATAAGGGAAAACACTGCCACATCGCATGTGTCTGAAGTAGTTCCCTCCATGGTGAGTTCGACGCTTACGCATTCAATCTCCCATACTGAACCAATCTTAACCTACATTGGGCCTAGGGGACCTCCTTATACTCCCCCACCAATTAGAGATATTCCAAATAGGACGTTGGTACCCCCTGGTTTCCCAATACCATTTGGTAGTCGAGAACTGCCGTATGGAATGCAAACTTCAGTAATGGCCAGTTTACATAACACTGGTTCTACGTTTTTAGAACCAGTGGTTAACATAAATTCTCCAGTACAAGGGTCTGGGGTTATCATGCATCGAACTACCCAATCTTCAGGTTTAAGACACCCAACACAGCCACCAACTCTTACCAATAACTTTGTGGCAGCATGGAGGTAACAGATGGACGAAAGCAACCATGAAATGGTTCAGATGTTGACTCAGACTTTGACCACAACATTGAATCCTCTGATTCAAAATACGACTTAGTTGAATCAACAAATGACCGTACAGGTGGCACGAATGTTTGAATTCCTTTCTCTACCTCAGCACCAATGACACCCTCCTAGAGATTGGGTAAGAGAAAATCAAGAGGCCACTTTTGAAGAAGACCTCACTATTAACCAGATCCCACAAAACCAAGGAGGAGGAACACTACCCCCTAGGATCGAACCATAAATACCCAGGGAACCAAGGGTATTAATGGTAAATAGAAACCAAAATGTTGATGATATCATACGGAAAGTTCGACATGACGATTTGGCAGTAGATAATAATCTAGCAGCTATAGTCGAAAGAATTATGGTTCAAAATTGGGTAAATTTCAGCCTTAGAAGGCCAAATTATACGTCACCTTTGCCAGAGTATATCTTGCTGGAAGAAGCACCCCCTATAACCAAAATCCCCAAATTCTCTAAGTTTTATGGGGATACCACTGAATCAACTATCGAGCACGTGGCTAGATATTTAATTTAGGCTGGAGATATGTGAAACAATGAGAGCCTTAATTTTTTCCAAGTTCTTTCACAAAGAATGCTTTCACATGGTTCACCACTTTTCCCTAGAGTTTGATCCATACTTGGAACCAACTTGAGAGAATGTTCCATCAACAGTTTTACATGGGGCAAATGAAGATAAGTTTAAAGGAATTGGCTAGTATCAAATGAAAGTTCACTGAGCCAATTGATGACTATCTAAATAGGTTTCGATTACTCAAAGCTAGGTGTTTTACACAAATACCAGAACATGAATTAGTCGAAATGGACGTTGGGGGCCTCGACTATTCGATTAGGAAGATATTAGATACTCAATACCTGAGGGATATGGCCCAATTGGCTGACAGGGTTCGACAGTTGGATCTTTTGAAGGAAGAAAAGCCTAGGGCAAATAAAGGTAAAAGGGTAGCCTATTTCGATTTCAGAAATGATGATGAAGGTTCCTGTCACAGACCTTCCAACTTCGACGACAGTGAGATCGACCTTGCTGAGTTGGCGTAAGGGCCACAATATGCGTGCAAAGTTTTAGCACCTTCAAATGGGAAAAATCCTGTCGAACTAGAAAAGAGTGACAAATTTCCTAAGAAAACTTATACATTCGACGTTACAAAATGTGACGAAATTTTTGACTTGTTGGTTAAAGATGGTCAAATGATAGTACCTCCGGGTGCTAAAGTACCCCCTTTAGAGAAAAGAAAGAAAAAAGGGCTTTGCAAATACCATGGTTTTCTAGGTCATAAAACGTCTCAATGTTTTCTTTTCCGGGATCTTGTGCAAAATTCCATCCAGGAAGAAAGACTAAAGTTTGGAGATAAAACACGGAGCCAGATGAAGATCGGCTCTGATCCTCTACAAGTAGCTAAGGCACATTATACTGAACCAGAAGAAGTGAACCTCAATGAAATCTCTGAAGATTTCAACATGACTGAAGTCACTAAGGACTTCGTGAATGAACCTATTATGGTGAAGGTTCAAGAATACTTCAAGCAAAAACCTCTTGATGATTTTGCTCCAAAGGCTGTAGGGGATATCACCAACAAAAATGTTGATACCTTCAACACTGAGGACATTGAGAGTTTAAAGATAATGACGATCACCAAAGAAACCGCTAATGGTTTTGTCCAGATCGACAAGGCCATTGAGGTCCTTCAAATATAATTTCAAAGGTTAGATATCACTGAAGATATCCACATGGAGGGCAATATGGTCGAGGTATCTCAAGAGACCTCTATGGAGGTCGATGATGAATGTCGACAGGAGGAGTATAACAAAATTGCCTTCCCTCAAGAGGAAGAAACGCTGTCTGACTTCCTCCGAAAGTGTTAGAAAAAGAAGTCGGAAGTCATGTTGTGCCCTCGATGCAGTGTTGTATTCGACAAGAATGCAACTTAAAATCTTGAAGGGGTTAGGAGAGTAAATCACCGAGATGGTCGTAAAGCCGTCCAAAATCATCAGGTGGGTAAGCCAAGAAGGTCTTTTGACCCCAGGAGGTATCCTGATCCAAGACGGCCCATGGCGAAACTTGGTGAAGCCAAGCAAGCAGGGCCAGATATCAAACCCATTTCCTTCAAGCCTAGTGTCGAAGTGTCAAATGGAAAGTGGGTTAAACAAGCTGATGGTAGGAAACACGGTCATGGAAAATGGCAGAACTTCGAGGTTGAGAGAGGTTCGTCATTGGCTTACCGCAAGGAATTTCGAGCTGACAAAAGGACCTCACATGTGTCTGAGAACTATAAGGGAAAAATCCTATGACCAGATCTCAATGGAGGAGAGAACAAAGAAGAAGAAAAGCCCAGAGAGAAGCTGGTGAGAGAGACCAAGCTGAGCCAAGTACCAATGTGGCTGCGAAGAAAAGGGAAGACTCAAGCTTCATCAAAAGAAAGGTTAATACTCCAGTCAAAACGGCCAGTGAAAGATACAATCAAGTGGTCGTTGAAGATGAAATGTTTATTGACAACTTTGAATCACGGTCGGAAGCCTCCCTAGACATCCTGATCGGGGTGGTATCCGTGATGCCAAGGCAATTCGATCAGATCACTGAAGTCGAAGACACTGACAGCATCACAGAGAGAGAAGTGTCTGCTCACAAGACATTGTGTTACTATGTGATGAATAATGACTGTGTTGAAGAGCAAAATGCCTTCTTCGAGAGGCCCAATAAAGCCATGAAGAGCCACCTCAAACCCCTATTCATCAGTGGAAAAGTCGAAGACGTCCCCGTTAATAAAATATTGGTGGATTATGGAACGACTGTGAATTTAATGCCACACCGCTTGTTGAAGAAAATTGGCAAGTACGATACTGATGTCAAACCTCTTAATATGGTGCTAACCAACTATGAAGGTAAAGTAAGTTCCATTATGGGAGTCATCCAAGTTGAATTAACTGTAGGGACAGTTACACGATCCACAATGTTTATGATTGTGAAAACAAAGGCTAACTACAATCTATTGCTTGGAAGGGAGTGGATACATGGGGTCGGAGTTGTCCCATCTTCAATGCACAAGACGATAATAATTTGGTGCCCAGATGGCATTGTCAAAAACATAGAGGCGAAGCAGGGGGTACTTTAAAACCCCTATCAATCATGTCGACAGGCGCCAATTTGACAAGCATTTGGCCATTATAACTCCCTGTGATTTGGCTGAGTTTGCATTTACCCCTTATGAAAACGCTTATTGTTCCCTGTCACTGCACCCCCATTATGGTTTTTGTTGGGACAGAGAGATTGTAGGCGAAGACGACTTCAGATATTTGGGAGTGTCTGGAATTGACCCCACAAGATGGGGAAGTGAATTCAGTAATGATGACTGAGTTTACAGCACTAAAGAGGATTTTGGCTTATATAGCCGAAAGCAAGCAACAATTGGCCTTAGAGGCCAAAGTCAAAAGCATGAATGTCGAAGCCAGTGAAGTTTCTCAATCGATAGGTCATGGGAAGGACTTTGACCCAATGCCACCTGACAAGGGTCAGAATGAAGAGCAAGACCATACCCTCGATGTGATCTATGACGATGAGCCTTTGGGTTTTGAGAAGGATCCGTTACCAGTAAACATTAAAATGTTTTCTTAGGATCCCCTAGAAGAATTAGACTTTGGGAGAGAGAGTGACAAAAAGGCCAACTTACATTAGTGCCAATATTCATCCTCAACTCATGGTCGAAGTGGTCTAGTTGCTGAGAGAGTTTAAGGACTGTTTCAGATGGGACTATGATGAAATTCCTGGTTTGAGCAGAGACTGGTCGGATTGAAATTTCCGATCAAGCCTGGAAAGAAGCCTGTGAAGCAGAACCTAAGGCGATTTGCCCCGGCAATACTTTCGAATATTAAAGAAGAAGTCAAAAGTCTCTTTCGCTGCAATTTCATTCGCACGGCCAGATATGTCGAATGGCTCGCTAATAATTTACTAGTTGTAAAAAAGAATGGTACTTTAAGGATTTGCATAGATTTGAGAGATTTAAGTACTGCAACCCCAAAAGATGAATATTCAATGCCAGTGGCAAAAATGCTAGTTGATTCCGCTGTAGGTTATGAATATTTAAGCATGCTTAACGGGTATTTTGGGTATAATCAAATATTTATTGTTGAAGAGGATGTTCCGATAACATCATTTTGATGTCCTGGAGCATTAGGCACCTACGAATGGGTGGTGATGCCTTTTGGTTTGAAAAACGCTGGGGCAACCTACCAAAGAGAGGTGAATTCGATCTTCCATGATTTTTGTAGAGACTTTTATGCAAATCTACATAGATGATATCGTCGTTAAGTCTGTTTCAAGGAAGAGTCACATCGACCATCTTCGAATATCTTTTGAGAGGATAAGAAAGCATGGTTTAAAAATGAATCCTTTAAAATGCGCTTTTTGTGTGCAGGTGGGGGATTTCTTAGGCTTTGTTGTCCATAAAAGGGGGATCGAGATAAACCAGAATAAGACCAAGGCCATCATGGAAGCGAAAACGCCATCAACGAAGAAAGGTTTGCAGTCACTACAAGGCAAGATCAATTTCCTAAGGAGATTCATCTCAAACCTTAGTGGGAAGACACAAGCTTTTTCACCATTGCTTCGACTCAAGAAGGAAGGGTTCTAGTGGGGGCAGGCTCAACAAGAAGCATTTGATAAGATTAAAGCATACTTGAGTCATCCGCCAATCTTGGCACCGCCTTGATGAAACAAAAGTATGAGATTATATATATCTGTATCTGACAAGACTTTAGGGAGCATGTTGGCTCAAGAGGATGATAATGGTGTCGAAAGAGCCATCTACTACCTCAGTAGAGTCTTAAATGATGCAGAAATTAGGTATAGCATAGTTGAAAAATTATGTTTATGCTTGTATTTCTCTTGTACAAAATTGAAGCATTATATAAAACCTGTTGATTTTTATGTTTCATCTCATTTCGATGTTATTAAACATATGTTATCTAAACCAATTTTCCATAGTCAAATTGGGAAAAAGGCATTAGCATTAACTGAATTTTCTTTAACATACATGCCATTAAGAGCTGTTAAAGGACAAGTGGTAGCAGATTTTATAGTCGACCACTCAATGGATGCAAATGCACTAAACTATCTCGAATTGAAACCTTGGAAGTTGTACTTCGATGGGTCTAGTCACAAGGATGGTACAAGCATATGGGTTGTAATTATTTCTCCTAATAAAATTCCAACAAGATTCGAGTACAAAGTAGAAGGTATCTATTCAAACAATGAGGCTGAATATGAAGCCCTCATAGCAAGACTTGAAATATTGTTGGAATTGGGGGCAACTCGAGTCGAAATAGTGGGTGACTCAGAGTTTGTCATAAAGCGAATCACAAAGGAATATAGATGTATTAAGGAGAACTTAATTATGTACTTCATAATAGCCAGTCAACTGCTAAAAAGATTTGAAATGGCAACTATTCGACACATACCTCGACTAGAAAATCAAGTGGCTAACGATTTAGCTCTTATTGCATCCGGGTATAAAATTTCAAAAGAAAATTTGCATAAAGTCATTGAGGTAAGAGGAAAGGTCGTGGCAACCAGATTAATGCCCCTAGACTTAGAAAAGACAAAGCTAGGATATGTTGACGAAGGGAATTTCAAAATATTGGCAATAGACAATTTAACAGATGAAGATTGGAGAAAACCAATAGGGGTGTATCTACAGAATCCAACGGTGTCTACTGATCGAAAAATTAGGTATCGAGCATTGAGTTATGTTCTTTTGGGTATAGGGTTGTTTAAAAAGTCTCCTGAGGGAATTTTTCTTAAGTGCCTCAGTGAGTCAGAGGCGTACTTAGCCCTTTCGACTGTACATAGTGGAGCGTGTATGGCACACCAAGTTGTTCATAAGATGAAATGGTTTTTATTTCTCCAAGGGATGTATTGGCCTACTATTTTGAAAGATTGTATTTAATTCGCAATGGGATGCCAAGAATTTCATATACATGCAGGTATACAATACGTCCCTGCAAGTGAATTACATTCTATCATCAAGCATTGGCCATTTAGAGGTTGGGCTTTAGATTTGATTGGGGAAATTATTCCCCCAGACTTGACCTTTTGCACTCCGAGCAAAATTACAATTTCAAAACAAAAGGAAAGGAAATAGAGCATGCACTTCCAAAAGTTTTCAAGATACAGGTATAAGCATAATTCTAAGTCTAAGATTCAAGAATATGGTGTTAGTAAGTAAATTTTTGTGACATTCAAAGCAGATAGAAAAACAGATTACCAAAAAGTACATCAACAGCAGTAAGATCCTCACAGGATATAATTCACTCAACTCTCAAGTGTTTAGATTAACTGTTTACATTCAAAGCACAACATGAAAATTAGTACTACCATAAGCTTGAAAGGACTCTAACATCCACAGTTGAAATACATGCACACAAATATCAAAAAGACTTTTAATTGGTTGTAACGTGGCAAAGGTAAGGGTGAGATAAATCCTAAGGGGTACTAGGCTAAAATTCAAAGAGATAAAAGAGACTTGAAAGAAACAGCGGGAGTTGAATTTAAAAAATATTTCATTCACTTGAACAACTCTTTAGCAATTCTTTTCTCTTCTCCTTCCTCTTTTTATTCATTTTTTTAAGGATTATGTATTGACATGTATTGAAATATTACAAACATAATTCCTTTTTTTTCCCTCTTATCCTTCTAGTTTTTCTTCCTCTTATCCTTCTATTTTTTCATTCCTTTTTTTTTTCTTTTCTATTTTCTTTTTCTATTTTTTTTCTTCTTTTTCTGCCAACTTCTGAAATATTACAAACATAGTTATTCAACCCCACACAACTCCAAACAAGACTCTTTCAACCCTTTGAATAGGGCGATAACATTGTTTTTCACTTCTCGGCTTGTAATGAGTTTTAAACAAAAAAAAAGGATAATAGGCTCAAGGGGGTTTCAAACAAGGGATGATATTATTTCAGGGTTGGCTTTTTGGCTAACTGGCTAAAAAAATAAAAAACAAAACTGCCTTTATCATATCAGTATGCACAAGTAAACAACAACATCAACAAGAGTCAACTTAAGTTCTAGAGACTAAAAAAATAAGTGAATCACACAAGAAAGAAAGAGATGGATTTTTGTATGTTATCCATATATAAGGCTCAAAGCTCACCAGGGTTAATGATCTACTGCTAAAGATATACAATTTAAAGTTTAGTCATACCTATCATACTAAAAATGCACAGCAAATTTTTCACATCACACCACAAGACTTTAGTCAAGAGAACTAAGAAAAATACTCATAATTGTAACTCAAAAACCAAGGGAAAAAACATGCAATTTATTTATTTATTTTAAATTTGAACCAAAAACAGAGGGAAACTGAAAACAAAACAAAGAAAATAAAACAAATAAATGGTTCCCTCCCCCACACTTAAAACATACATTGTCCTCAATGAAAGAGCATAAATATAAAATAAGAGTGAGAGAAAGGAAAGAACACAACCGAGGAGTCAAGGTGGATAAATGATCGCATAAGCAGCCTTTCCCAAAGAGAGCTCTTCTACAGTCTCTTCTTCCAAAGTCGGGTTCTCATGGAGTATCTTTGGGTAGTGTCCATTGACCTTGAAATTTTAATTAGTGCATTTGCTTTGTATTCCAGAATCAAAAAAGTATCTTCGATAAGTAAAAGTGTTGAATGGTACGTGAAGGTGATCTCCTTTTCACAACATCAAGAATTAAAGGATTACGGGGCTGCCTCACTACTTTTGTTTCGTCTTTAAGTGAGATCATATGCATACATATGGATGAGCTAATATCATGAGTGTCAGCCAAGGTCCATCCAATTCTCTTCTTATATTTCTGCTTAAGTTGAAGCTTTGATGAATAATATGAATCCTCGGGAAGTGGTTTAGGCTCTAAAGAATATGGTTGTTCGATGGATGGTATGTTTGGGGCAGCCGGAATGTCAAGAGCTTCAGCCACATAAACAACTTCGTTTATACTATCACCCTGCAAGGCAACATCAATCTCAACACAAACAACACAAAGGTTAGTGTCAGTACAATCATCACATGAATAAACATCACCAAACCTAGATAGAGATGGAAAATCAAGTGAAAACAATTCAGAAAAAGTTTCATCAACTAACTCAGAGATCAATTCAATATGAAAAACAGAATGCTCCTCCAAGGGATGTTTCATGGCATCGAAAATGTTAAATTTTGCGACAATGACACCAAATTCCATGGACATGGTTCCATCGTCGACATCAATTTTTGTTTTTGTTGTTTTCATGAACGGTCTGCCTAAAATGATAGGCGATCTGCTTGAATTTGTTTCTCCATACATGTCCAGAATGTAGAAATTTGCAGGAAAAATCAAGTCATTAACTTGAACAAGCACATCTTCCACTACTCCAATAGGGCGAGCATTACTTTTGTTCGCTAGTTGAATGATTAAACCTGTATGCTGTAAAGGACCAAGATCAAGGTTATTATAAACAGAAGTAGGCATAACATTAATGCATGCTCCCAAATCAAGCATGCAATTGTCTAATTTACTATCCCCAATGGTATATGGAATAGAAAAAGTTCTTGGATCCTTGCACTTTTGGGGTATGGCCAGATTGAGGGATGAAATAGTAGCTTTTTCAGGTGAATGTTTAGGCTGGATAAGGGCTGAAATATTTCATCCCAAATTTACTCTCTAATTTCCCTTCAACCTTTTCTTACTTGTGCACAAGTCTTTTAGAATTTTTGCATACTTTGGAACCTGCTTAATAACATCAAGAAGCGGAATATTTACCGCCACTTTTTTGAACACATCTAAAATCTCTCTCTCCTTGTCTCCATCACCAGTCCTTTTATTTTTTAGTATTTTATGTGGGAAGGGAACTGGTGGCACATACTCCTTCTCTTTTTCTTTTTCAGTTTCTACCACAACAGATGGTTCAGTTTCTATCACAACGGAAGAAGGTTCAGGTGTTACCTCAAGAATTTTTTTATTTTTTTCTGGGGCTGGTTCTGTTATCTTCTCGGATCTCAAGGAAATTACACTCACATTAGCATTAGGGCCTTTTGGATTCACAACTGTTTAGGCAGGAAGTTTGTTTGATCCTTGGGCTTGCTGCATGGCATTCATTGAAGTGGCACGATGTCCAATCTGTGTCTGCAAAGTCTGAATACTGGAATCTGTTCGTTGCTGAAATTGGAGATTGTTAAAAGTCATTTGTTTGAAAGGATCCTCCAATGAAGGTCCGGAAGGTGCAGAGGTGGAGACATGGGGAGTGGTTTGTGGTTCTGACAGGGGTATGACTAATTGTTGTTGGGTGGGTTGTTGTTTTCCATATCGAAGGTTTGGATGGTTCCTCCAATTGGGATGATATTTGTTGGTGGACAAGTCAGGAATGTTGTACCCTCTCTGATTGTTGCTTTGGTTGAAAAAGTTAGTTGCATATGCTTAAGCCAACTGAGTGACTGAATCATCTTGAAGAATAGGACATGTGTCAGTTGGATGTTCAGTAGAAGTACAAATACCACACAACTTTGTTTTTTGAGGTTTACTCACTGCCATTTGTTTCACTAAAGAAGTAATATGTTCAATTCTGGTTTCTAAAGCCTTGTTGGAAGAGGAAACCTGAATGTCATTCACACTTTTTGTTTGGACCATATAATTATTTCTGGTTGTGAATTGTTGGGAGTTGAGTGACATGTTCACAATCAGGGCTTTAGCAGCAACTGGAGTTTTATCGACAAGTGCTCCACCACTAGCAGCATCAAGAATGTTTCTATCCATTGGTAACAATCCCTCATAGAAATACTGAATAAGAAGTTGTTCGGTAATTTGATGTTGAGGGCAACTGGATACTAATTGTTTGAATCTCTCCCAATACTCAGCCAATGACTCATTTCCCTGTCTAATATCACATATTTCTTTTCAGATTGATGCAGCCCTGGAGACAGGAAAGTATCTCTCTAGGAAGACTCTCTTCAAATCATTCCAAGTCGTGATAGAATTCGGCTCAAGATAATATAACCAATCCTTGGCAGCACCCTGTAGTGAAAACGGGAAGGCTCTCAGCTTGATGTGATCTTCGGTGATTCCTTCAAATCTCAATGGTGTAGAGAAAACAACCTGAAATTCCTTAAGATGCTTATGCAGATCCTCACCTGCAAAACCACTAAACCTTGGCAACAAGTGTATTAAACTGGACTTCAACTCAAAAGGAACAGTAACATCAACATATTCAATACATAAACCATTGTAATTCATATCAGGAGCAGCAAGTTCTCTCAGAGTTCTTTGGTCAGCCATATTAAACTCAATAGAAAAAAAAATCAACAAACAATGAGAAAACACATAACTAATTCAGCAATGCAGCAACAAATAGGAAAATACCGACAATGTCCCTATTAAGTAAAAACAATTGAAATACGAAAAAAATGATTAAAATAAAATACAAAAAATACAAAAACATGAAAATTAATCTAATAACGTCAATTAAGAATTTTTAAGAATTTTTGCGGAATTTTCTGAAACTGCCAAAACAGAAAATAAATCATAAGAAATAGAAAAATAGGGAATTTTGATATATATTAGGGAGACGTCCACTATTTGGTTCGTAAATAGAGGCTTTCGATCCCTGATTTTTTCCTAATGAATTGACAAAGAATAGGAATAATCTGAGACGATTTTCTTAAAAAGATTTTTTTTTTTATCCTAAACCGCAAAAAGACCAAAACGCAAGAATGTTAAGGCAAAAAACTGCTAAAAAAACAACAACACCTATGACTATAATAATGGTTAAAATCTACAAGAGCCCCCAGCAACGGCGCTAATTTGATCCGCTGTCGCGCATGGGTCAAAACGAGTAATTAGAAAACTATAGTTTAGCGGAAGCGACAACTCGAGTATTGTATCGCAAGGATTCTTGTATTATTCTTAACCTAATAAAATCGATTTAAGGGGGGTTTATGTTTTAGTGGTCTATTTAGAAAACAAAGCAAAAAAAAAAGCGATTAAAATAAGCAATTATAAAATAAGTCAATCTACTATTTTCGGTTTCCGGCTAATCACTGGTTTTTACCTACCAATTCCCTAAGCGGCTTCGATATCTATTCAATTCAAATTCAATTGACAAGCACAATAGATATATGATAGATTTATATTCCTATATTCTGAATTAAGCAAACGGATAAATACAATCGTGAATTAAGCAAACACGATTTACAAACGCAATTTAACGACAAAGCGACGAAAACGGAGATTAATAGTTAGGAATGCAATCATACGAATTTAATCAAAACCATTCCACAAAATACAGATTAAGCAAATGCAATTTCATAGAATGGAATTAAAAGAGAACAAAATTAAATTGATAGAATAAAAACCTCAAAGCCTTGGAACTTCGGTTATAGCAGATTGACTTTAGGAGATTAGTTTCTTTTCATGATCGCACAAAAGCAAAAAGTTATTGTGAATAATGTGTAATTGCTACAGTACCGTGGCTGCCCTTTTAAACAGAATAAGGGTTTCACTAATAATTCAAACTGGGCCGGAAAACCTAAATTCGGCCCAACAAATGGCCCAAATGAAAATATTTCCTAAAGTATGAAATTTCAACGAATTATTTGAGACGTCTTCACTCCAAATCAGCTTTTGGCTTCAACATAAAATTTGTAGCTCTTTCTCTTAGATTTCCAACGCATGTTAGAACTTGCAAAACGGCATCCTGTAGCTCAAGTTATGATCCGAACAGTGGACATGTATCAAATAACCGCTAAAACTGAAAATAGCAAACGAAAATAGATTAAAGGCAAACATGAACTTAAATCTAAAAACATAATAAAATAGTAAAATAAGCAAAATAAACTAGATAAATGCCTAAGTACAATTATATAAGAATGTGCATCAAAATGCACTGATCAAAATTCGACCTTCATCATCTAAAAATCAAAGATATATATTGGTGGGAGTTGATTATTTTACGAAGTGGATTAAAGCTATACCCTTACCAAATGTGAATCAATAAGATGTGATCGAGTTTATTCAGAAGCACATTATTTATAGATTTGGAATCCCATAAACGATTACAACGGATCAAGGGTCAGTATTCACTGGTCGGAAAATGCAAGAATTTGCCAAAGAAATAGGCTTCAAACTGTTAACTTCGATGCCTTATTATGCTCAGGCCAATGGACAAGTCGAAGCTGCCAATAATGTGGCCATTGGTTTGATTAAAAAGCATGAAGGGAAGACGCCTAGGAATTGGCATAAAACTCTGGACCAAATTTTTATGGGCATGTCGTACTTCTCCCAAAGAGGCCACTAAGTCAACCCCTTTTTGGCTAGTCTTTGGCCATAATGTTGTTCTACCAGTAGAAATTCACCTACAATCCATAAGGATTCAAAGGCACCATGAGCTTACAACAGAATCATATTGGAGCATGGTGTTGGATGAATTGGTTGACTTAGATGAAGAAAGTTTAAATGCCTTGGAGTTGTTAAAACGGAAAAAGAAGAGAACATAAATATCTTATAATAAGAGGGTAAGAGTCAAACATTTTGCGCCTGAAGATTTGGTCTGGAAAGTGATCCTTCCAATGGATCAAAAGGATAGAGCCTTGGTGAAATGGTCCCTAAAGTGGGAAGACCCTTTTTCAGATTTTGCAGGTATTCTCTAATGGTGCCTATGAAATCGAAGAGCTTAATGATGATAAAAGGATTCTAAGAGTGATTGGAAATATTTGAAAAAATATAAACCAGTACTCCAAGAGATAAAAATAAGAGCCAAATAGTTATATAAGTAAAATAAATCCAATACACTAAAAAAGCCAAAATGGTTATATTGAATTCGAAGGCCCAAAGGACCAATATTCATTACAAAGAAAATTATCGTTACATTGCAAAATAGACAAGGTAAAACTAGAAAGGAAGGTTGGCCTTGATCTAAAGATACTTGACTTTAAGAAGCTTCAGACGTTTCTCGCACAAAGATCTCTTTGATCGTAGGAGTTTGAGGTCAGACTCAAGTTGTCATCTTTTTCAACAAATTCCATGCCAAATGATAGCTCTTGAGCCATTAAGGCTTCATCAAACTCTAATAGTTGATCTTTACTTCTTTCGGCATCAGAAATCTTCGCCTGAAGTTCTTTTGTTTGCTTCCTCCAGGAAGAAATGTTACGATTATGACCTTCGATCTTTTTTTTTTTTTTCTATTTGGTCTGCACCAATTCTATCGCCTTATTGGTAGATTCGGTGGCAGCATCCCAGGCAGCAGCCTTAGAACCAGACTTCTTCTAAATTTCCCATGTGAGTTGAGGTAACAACTTATGATCCGCAACAGCTTGGTCGATCATGGTACCTATTGTGAAGACATGACTTCTCAAATGTTTTGATGACGACAAACTACTATACAAGTCTAAGATTGATTAACAAAAAGGATTGATCAAGATTCAAGCTCATGAAGGAAGTTTTCAACTAATGATCAAGTATCAATGAAACTCATGAAGAATCGTCTTTCAAATGGATAGGTATAACACTTGACCTCTATATATTTATACAAGTGTTCAAAACATGTCTCATTCATGCCATAATCATTGAAAGTATTTTTATGCATCAAAGAAATCATAACACTTCATTCTTTTAACTATTTTTCAAATTTGTGACAAAGTAATCGATTATCCATTTTATGGTAACCGATTACTCTGTGTAAAATTCAAATATTTTTGCACGTTGGATGCAAGTAACCGATTATCCATATTAAGGTAATCGATTACCACTGAACCAGAGGCAAAAATCAGTCCATCTCTTCATGGAAACTTTTCTATTTTCTTTACCATGAACCATGGCATCCTTTGGGTATTTGCATCCATCTGAGGAAGTGTTTAGACAATATATATACATCATTTTTTTTCATATTTCAAATTCACCTCCTTGCAAAAATTTCAAATCAATTACACACATTCTTTCAAACACTTTTTAGTGTTCTTCCAAACTTTTCTTAAGAGTGAAACCTTGCATAAACTTTCCTTTTCAGCATCATAGTTTCATTCCATACAAAGAACACTTGTATAATTATTATGAGAGTTAAGTGTTACAAAGGAGAAGATCAATTGATAGACTTCAAAATTCCAACTATTTCATCTTCTACAAAAATTCAGAATTGTATTTCTTGATTACAACTTATTTTTAGGATTGTTAAGAATAAGTTTGTAAGGTTTTATCCTTGCTATCCGGTGTGTGGATGCAAGAGGTCCTTTTGTGCGAAATTGAGTCTCGATTGGACTTTAAACATTGTAAATCCAAGAGGATTGTTCTTGGTGTGTTAGAATTGGATAGAAAGACCTTAAGGTGTCTTGTTTAGGAATCTAACATTATAGTGAATTCTCTTTCGTGTTGAAAGGGGAGTGGAGTACTCTCAATCTGTGAGGGGAACCACTATACATCGTGGTGTTCTTTACTTTCCGTACTTTACCGCTTTTCATCACATAAGCATCTCAAGAAAGTAAAAGTCATAAACCGTAAAAAAATTGGAAAATCGTCTAATTGCCTCATTCACCCCCCCCCCCCCCCCCTGTAAGGCACTCCTTAAACTTACAATTGTCATTAGAGCAGGTTATAGGTAACCTGTACCTAAAAGATCCGCATGGCTTCCGCAAGCACGAATCCGGTTTTTAAAGACGGTGGAAGTAATAACAAACCACCACTGTTCTCTGGAGAATATTTTGATTTTTGGAAGATCCGTATGAAGGCACATCTAGAAGCCCAAGGAGAGGGCATATGGGAAGCCGTTGAAGATGGTCCACATAATCCTATGAGTGTGGTCAATGGCATTGGTACTCCAAAGATAAATAGTTCGTATGATGAAGATGATAAGAAAAAAATCTTAAATGAAAAGAAAGCAATAAACATTCTTCAAATTGCTTTAAGCATGGACGAGTTCTTCTGCATACCTCAATGCAAGTCGGCGAAACAAATATGGGACCCCTTAGTGGAGACACATGAAGGCACCGCTGAAGTAAAGAGATCAAGGTTGAATACATTAAGTCAAGAATATGAGATGTTTAGAATGCTTCCCGGAGAATCCATCGTGGCGCTACAAAAGAGATTTGTTCACTTGACTAACCACTTGATTGCTCTCGGAAAAACATTTACAAATAACGATCTCAATCTTAAAGTACTAAGATCATTGACTCGAGAATGGCAACCGAAGGTGACGGCTATCTCCGAAAAGAAAAGTCTTTCAACAATGACGTCCGCATCACTCTTTAGAAAACTTCAAGAACATGAGTTAGAACTTGGTAGGCTTGAGAAACATGAAAATCAAGAAAAGAAATCTAAAGGGATTGCCTTGAAGGTAGACTCAAAGGAAGATAAAGATGATGACGCATTGGAGGAAGATGAGAATTTCATGCTCCTTGTTAAAAGGCTTGGTAAGTTCTTTAACAAAAATGATAAATCCTTTAACGCTAAAAAGAATAGACATTTCAGGAAAAGGGAGGCCACCACATCTACACAAGATGTAACATGCTACGAATGTGGAAAGCAAGGCCACATAAAGCCGGAATGTCCTAAACTTTCAAAGAAAGGCGGATTCAAGAGCAAGAAGGATTTCAAGAACAAAAAGGCATATCTTGCATGGGAGGATAATGAAATTAGTTCTTCATCCTGATCGGATAGCGAGGAATGTGAAAACTTGGCGCCAAGGGCTTCTCATCATTTCGATGATGAAGAAGAGGTCAGTAATAATTTTTCTCTTTTTGATGATGATGCACAAGATGCAATTAATGAATTGTTAAATGAATGCAAAATTCTTTATAAAACTATATCATCTCAAAAGAAACAAATTTCTTCCTTGGAAGAAAAGATTGAAAGTTTTGAAAATGAAAAACAAAAGATGATTAGTGAAAAGAAGAATTTTGTATGTCTAGAGTGTGAGTCTCTCTCTTTCCAAATTGTCCAACTTAAAAGAGTCCTTGAAAGGTATGAAAAAGGACAAATTGGTTTGGAAGGGGTTCTTAGCCAACAAAGGTACTCAAATGACAAAAGTGGACTTGGTTACTCCACATTTTCTAAACCAAGTTCAAATAAAACTATCTTTGTTAGGCCTAAGGATCAATCTCCAAAAGAAAGAGTCAACACACCAAAAGTTGTGCATCAACATCCTAAAAAGAAAAGGTTCACAAAGAAAAAGTCCTATTTTCCTAGATATAAAAGCAATTTTGAACCAACTTGTTTTTATTGTGGTATTATTGGCCATACACCTAATGCTTGCTATATTAGAAACTATAGGGTAGCAAAGGGGAATTATGTATGGGTTGAGAAAGGTACTAATTATAAAGGACCCAAAGAAATTTGGGTACCTAACAAAACTTAATTTTGTTTTGTTGGTATGCTTGAAGGCCACATCAAATCTTTGGTATTTGGATAGTGGGTGCTCCAAGCATATGACCGGTGATGTGCATAATTTTTCAGATCTAAAGCTTAAGGCCAAGGGTTATGTTACTTATGGAGATAACAACAAAGGAAGAATTCTGGGCATAGGCAAAGTAGGTGCACCAAATTTCATATCCATCGAAGATGTGCTATATGTCGAAGGACTAAAGCATAAGCTCTTAAGTATAAGCCAACTTTGTGACAATGGATTAAAAATAAGGTTCACAAAAGATGAATGTTTAATTGAACACGAAGTCACACAAGAGGTAGTGCTTATAGGTAAGCGAATTAATAATATTTTCATGATTTCCCTTGATGATGTCTCTTTGAAGGTTAAGTGTCTTATGGCAAATAACAATGACTCATGGTTATGGCATAAGAGATTTGCTCACATTCACATGGAACACTTGAATAAGTTTGTAAAACATGACCTTGTCATTGGATTGCCAAAGATAAAATTCATCAAAGATAGACTTTGCGATGCTTGTCAAAAGGGGAAGCAAACCAAATCAACTTTCACATCCAAGAATGTGGTGTCCACTTCTAGGCCACTACAATTGTTACATATGGACTTATTTGGTCCATCAAGAACAAGAAGCTTCGGAGGTAACTTATATGCTTTAGTTATTGTTGATGATTATTCTAGAAATACTTGGACATTCTTTTTAATGCACAAAAGTGATCATTAACAATTGCCTCCATAAGAAGCGATCATGGTGGAGAATTCTAGAATACCTCTTTTGAAGAAATTTGTGAAGATCAAGGAATATTTCACAACTTCTCGGCTCCAAGGACTCCTCAATAAAATGGAGTAGTTGAAAGAAAGAATAGGTCATTGGTGGAACTTGCAAGAACAATGCTTAGCGACTCAAATCTTCCTAAGTATATTTGGGCGGATGCGGTTAGCACGACATGTTTTGTAAGTAATAGAGTTAACATAAGACCTATCCTAAAGAAGACTCCATATAAACTCTTCAAAGGAAGGAAACCCAACATTGCTTTCTTTCATATCTTTGGATGCAAGTGCTTTGTCCTTAACAATGACAAAGACAACCTTGGTAAGTTCGACGAAAAATCGGATGAAGGTATTTTTCTTGGTAATTCTCTTACAAGTAAAGCATATAGAATCTATAATAAAAGAAATTTAAATATAGAATAATCCATGCATGTTAAGTTTGACGAATCTAACCCCTCGAAAGAGGAAATTGTTGTTTATTATGATGATGATGATTTTGTAGAAATTCCTAAAGAAGATACTTCAAACAAGAATCAAGAAGATCCAATTCAACAAGAGTCAAATGAAAATGATATACCTAAGGAATGGAGGACTCATAAAGATCATCCTATTGACAAAGTAAGTGGTGACATTAGTCAAGGTGTTGCTACAAGATTGAAGCTCTCGGAGATGATCAATGGATTGTTGCTTAAACATGGCGTTCGTTTCACAAATAGCACCCTCTAGAATTGATGAAGCTCTCGGAGATGATCAATGGATTATTGCTATGCAAGAACAATTAAACCAATTCGAGAGAAATAAATTTTGGGAACTTGTTTCTAGACCAAGTGGTAAGCACATCATTGGAACAAGATGGGTGATTAAGAACAAACTTGATGAGAATGGAATAATTGTTCGAAACAAAGCAAGATTGGTCGCTCAAGGGTATAATCAAGAAGAAGGAATCAAATTTGAATAAACTTTCGCTCCGGTTGCAAGGTTAGAAGTTATCCGTTTATTACTTGCTTACGCATGTTCAATGAATTTTCAGTTATTTCAAATGGACATCAAAAGCACCTTCTTGAACGGCTACATCAACAAAGAAGTCTATGTCAAACAACCCCCAGGCTTTGAAGACTTCAAGCATCCTTCACATGTATACAAATTGAAGAAAGCGCTCTATGGATTAAAACAAGCACCAAGGGCATGGTATGATCGTCTAAGTAATTTTCTATGTGAAAAAGGTTTTGAAAAAGGCAAAGTATATAAGACTTTATTTATCAAGAAGATAAAACGGAACACCTTACTTGTTCAAGTCTAGGTAGACGACATAATCTTCAGTTCAACCAAGAAAGAACTTTGTGAAGAATTTGCGTTGATAATGCAAGGTGAATTTGAAATGTCTATGATGGGAAAGATGAACTACTTCCTTGGGTTGCAAATCAATCAACTAAAAGACGGAATCTTTATCAACTAATCAAAGTATTGCAAAGAGTTATTAAAAAGATTTGAAATGGATGGATATAAAGCAATGTCAACACAAATGGGCTCCAGAACCTATGTTGATCAAGACGAATCGGGTGTTTCAATTGATATTACGAAGTATCGAGGTATGATTGGTTCTTTATTATATATGACGGCAAGTCGTCCTGACATAATGTTTAGCGTGTGTTTATGTGCTCATTTCCAAGCAAATCTAAAGGAGTCACATCTCACGGCGGTCAAAAGAATCATGAAGTATCTCAAAGGAACAACCAACGTTGGCTTATGGTATCCTAAAGGTAGTGTTTGTAAGTTAATTGGTTATTCTGATGCGGATTATGCAGGTTGTAAAACAGATAGAAAAAGTACTAGTGGAACATGTCACATCCTTGGTAAGGTATTAGTCTCATGGTTATGTAAGAAACAAGCATGTGTTGCTCTTAGTACGGCTGAAGCAGAATACATAGCAGCGGGTAGTTGTTGTGCACAGAATCTTTGGCTAAAGCAACAATTAAGTGACTATGGAATCGATCTTGGATGCATACCACTCCGATGCGACAACACAAGTGCGATTAATATTACAAAGAATCTTGTCCTGCACTCAAGGACCAAACACATAGACATTCGACACCATTTCCTTCGTGATCATGTGCTTAAAGGCGATGTCGAAGTTACCTTTGTCGATACTCATAATCAACAAGCAGACATTTTCACAAAACCACTCGCAAAAGAACCAATTTATAAGATTCGAAGAGAACTTGGCATTTTGGATGAAGGTGATATATAAATCTTCCATAATTTTATAATAAGGCCAAGGTACACAAGTTTTTAATTTTTAATTTTTGTGAAATTTCTCTTTAAAATGTGTATATGAACTGTTTGCGTTTTGCTGATTTTATATTAGGTAAATTTAGTTTTTTATAAAAAAAAATTCACCCAAAATTGCATTAGTATGTATATTACCATGTCAAACTTAATTTTTTTTGAAATCTTTCATTTTTTTGGGATGTGCAAAGCTACTGTTTTTCACTTTTCTCTCTGTGTAACCGATTACTCCATATTGGGTAATCGATTACCCTGCATGCTTTTGCCTTCCTCACGCATTTTTAATCTGTGTAACCGATTACTCCATATTAGGTAATCGATTACCCTGCCTGTTTTTGCCTTTCTCATGCGTTTTTAATCTGTGTAACCGATTACCCTTTTTAGAGTAATCGATTACCACTGTTTCTTCCAGATTTTTTTTTTAATTTTTATTAACACACGTGAGTTGTTGCATTTTGTCTTAAGTGCTTTTTTCTTGTTCTTTTTGCTTAAGTCAATCACTTCAGCATTGGTACTCTCTTTCCAACCTTCACATTCATCTCACTCTTCCATCTTCCTTCTCCTCCATTATCTCCATTAACTCCATTCAAAGCAAAAATTAAAACCTCACTCACATTATCACCCTCAATAAACTCCATCTCTTACAACTCAACTCACCATATTCACTCTCCAGCTAGAATCCAAGAAACCCTTCCAAAACCCTAACTCTCAAAAGCTTCCATGGCACCTCCAAGACAAGACAAAGGAAAGAAGAAAATGGATGAAGAAACCTCTCAACATACAGAAGAATAACATGCTGGCACTGTGAAATCCAGAAGGTTGAGCTATGTTGTCCGGACTCGAACTCTCATGCCGGTAAAATATGTTAACTTCCAAGCTTTTCCTTCTCATAGCTTTACCTTTCAAACTTTGCTGAGAAATTCAGGGGTAGATAAGTTACTTTCTGATATTGGTGATTATTATCCTGATATGATAAGGGATTTCTTTACCACTATAAAGTTTGGAACCGATGATTTTGGTGATTTGGTGTTTATTGCTAAGGTTAAGAATATTGAAATTTGTATGGATCTAAATCAATCGGGAACCTGTCTGGAAATCCCTTTTGAAGGTGAAGCATTCCGTCACGGAACTGAACCCGACAATGATGCCTGGAGCAATTATAACAGTTTGGAATATTTTGTTTCAATTTCTAGAGGATCTCAGGATAGCCTCATGAGCCGGCAGAAATCAGAATCCTCAAGGGTGGTGAAATTTGCTAACCTCTTATCTGTGAGTGATAGGATGCTCCATTATGTTCTTGCTTATGTTTTGGTTCCAAATCATTCAAATCATGCCCAAGTTAGTGAACTTGAACTGCAACTTATTAGAGCTTTGAAACTGAACATGAAGATTAATTGGGCTTATGTCATTTACCATCACATGAAGCATCAATTATCCCTAAGTGGTGGACTTCCTTATGGTAGAGTTGTTTCAAGAATTTTGGAATTCCATGGTGTTCCGCTTCAAAGAGAACCAAAGACTCCTATGACGGTTAGACATTGTGAAATCAACGAGATTACCGTAACTAAGAACACCGACATTAGTATCGAACCAAATGGAGTGTTTCGGTACAAGGATACGGTTGCTTCTTCCGCTCCTCCACCAATTCCGGAAGGTGATATCACAAATGCTATGCTTTATAACAAGATGTGTTCCATTGAGACCACCATGAATCATAATCACAGTGTCACCCAACGTGGAATCAAATCCCTTCGGAAACTCTTCCTTTCTACGAACCATTAACATGTCCCAAATGAAGAAGGTGATGAGGAAAGTGAAGAAGAAGGTGAATAGGATGATGGAGTCGATATGTCGTAAAATGATTGAATTAGCCATCTCTCTTTCTTTTTTATATTCACTAGTTTACGGTTTTTAAGTTAGTACATTTCTAGTTTTATTTTAAGACTTTGCTAATACCGTTGGTTTATATTATGTTTGCATTATCTTTTGTGTTATGTGGTGATTGGTATATATTGTTTACATGTTGTTACTTATTTCCTTATTTCACCCTTTTTGTTAATGACAAAGGGGGAGAAGAGATTGTTATTATGTTATTTCCTTGTTTCTCTGTTTCTCTCTAACAAAATGCAGATTTCAAAAGACTCCTTAAAACATAAATTAAGGGGGAGCATTTGCTAGAGAAACATGCTTGGATCAAACTTTCATTTTCCGGGTTGTCATCATCAAAAAGGGGGAGATTCTGAAGACATGACTTCTCAAATGTTTTGATGACGACAAACTTCTCTACAAGTCTAAGATTGATTAACAAAAAGGATTGATCAAGATTCAAGCTCACGAAGGAAGTTTTCAACTAATGATCATGTCTCGATGAAACTCATGAAGAATCGTCTTTCAAACGGATAGGTATAACAATTGACCTCTATATATTTATACAAGTGTTCAAAACATGTCTCATTCATGCCATAATCATTGAAAGTATTTTTACGCACCAAAGAAATCATAACACTTCATTCTTTTAAATATTTTTCAAATCTGTGACAAAGTAACCGATTATCCATTTTATGGTAACCGATTACTCTGTGTAAAATTTAAATATTTTTGCACGTTGAAGACAAGTAACTGATTATCCATTTTATGGTAACCGATTACTCTGTGTAAAATTCAAAAAGTTTGCACGTTGGATGCAAGTAACCGATTACCCATATTAAGGTAATTGATTACCACTGAACTAAAGGCAAAAATCAATGCATCTCTTCATGGAAACTTTTCTATTTTCTTTACCATGAACAATGACTTTGGGTATTTGCATCCATCTGAGGAGGTGTTTAGACAATATATATACATCATTTTTTTTCAGATTTCAAATTTACCTCCTTGCAAAAATTTCAAATCAATTACACACATTCTTTCAAACATTTTTAAGTGTTCTTCAAAAATTTTCTTAAGAGTGAAACCTTGCATAAACTTTCCTTTTCAGCATCATAGTTTCATTTCATACAAAGAACACTTGTATAATTATTGTGAGAGTTAAGTGTTACAAAGGAGAAGATCAATTGATAAATTGATATACTTCAAAATTCCAACTATTTCATCTTCTACAAAAATTCAGAATTGTATTTCTTGATTACAACTCATTTTTAGGATTGTTAAGAATAAGTTTGTAAGGTTTTATCCTTGTTATCCGGTGTGTGGATGCAAGAGGTCCTTTTGTGAGAAATTGAGTCTCAATTGGACTTTAAACATTGTAAATCCAAGAGGATTGTTCTTGGTGTGTTAGAATTAGTTAGAAAGACCTTAAGGTGTCTTCTCTAGGAATCTAACATTTTAGTGAACTCTCTTTCGTGTTGAAAGGGGAGTGGAGTACTCTCGAGCTGTGAGGGGAACCACTATACATCGTGGTGTTCTTTACTTTCCTCACTTTACCGCTTTTCATCATATAAGAATCTCAAGAAAGTAAAAGTCATAAACCGTAAAAAAATCTGGAAAATCGTCTAGGTGCCTCATTCACCCCCCCTCTAAGGCACTCCTTAAACTTACACCTATCTCCAATATAATGTTGGCCACTTCAAGAGAAGCTTCCAACAGGTCGACTTGGTTGAGAAGAGCCTTTACAGTCAAGGGGGAAAAGGGATTATCCAGCAACAATAGAAACAAGTGACCTTTGAAGACTTTGTCTTTGATATTAGAAACTACTTCGTCTACAAGAGTGCTCGAAGGTTGATCTTCAGAGAATGAAGTACTAAGACTTTTGTTTGAGGAACTTTCCTTGCAGCTTAACATAGCCTTCAAATACTCAAGGGGTTGGCTTCATTTCAAAATAGCCAATCTTTCTACAGAAAGACCCACAGTATTATTCGTCGAAACTCCGGCCGTTGGAACATCTGCCATAGTTGGAGCGACAAGAGTTTGAGTTTGAGCCTTCTCTTCTCCTTCCTCAGCCTCCCCCCCGCCCCCTCGAAGCCTTCGTCATCAGGGACTGGGGTGGGGTTTCCTTTGTTCTCCTCCTCCATAACTATATCTTCAACATCTCCACCTTCTCCCTAGGGATTATTTGTTCCTTCAATGTTATATAAATCATCCCCAAGGGCATCTTCATCTTCAGCTGATTCATCCACAACCATGGGTTCTGGATTACCTCCAGCCTTACCTTCTTCGATTGAATCAGTTTCGTGACCGGAGTCGCTGGTTTGAGAATGTTGAGTCGCGGTCTTCGATGGTGAAGCATCAAGGTCACCAGAGGGAGGTTGGTTAATTTGACATATATACCCCTTTTCATATGATGGTCGATAAGTGGATTCTCCATCACCATTTAAAACATCTGGTGCGGAGATAGGCCTAAAGGAGGTTATAGTCTTGGTTCGAACGACAGTGCTTACGCCACCCTGAAATCAATACGATTGAGATTTATAAATGGAAAAAGACGGTAAACAAGTTATGTAAGGTAGAAAGAAGTTTGTTATACCTTGTCACCTTCGACCCCAGGGCTGGAGTTGTCGCTCTCACTCTGGGCCGCTGTTATCTTCGCCATCTCTTTAGGAGTAGGCTCTTGGATAACAAGTGTAGCAGACCTTTTCCTTGGAAGTTTGGCTGGAGGTTGGTCTGAAGCATCAGTGACCTTTGGTTGTTGCTTCCTCTTCCTAGAAGTTAGGTCTATTATGATGGGGATGTCAAAAGGTTTTTGGATTTTCATGGGGCTTACTAGAGGTTTTAGAGCATCCTGACTTAAGAATGGAATTATTAGCATCATTAAAACACAACAAAAGTAAAAGAAACGAGAAAGCAAAAGGATACCTTTACTAGCTTGCTGCCTCCTTCAGTCTTCGACTCGACTGGTTTCTTGGTGGTGGGTTTTTTACGTGGAACCCTGATAGCTAAATAAAAATAACGTAAAACAGTTAGTGTTAGCTAAAAGTAAATGGCATGAAAAGGGAATGTACTTCAAGGAAAACCTCCTGTGTCACACCTTCATATATGTCCGATTCGATTTGGACATCTTCGATCCCTATATGAAGATGTCCTTTGAAACTGTCTAGAGTATGCTTAGTCGCAACCATCCGCTGAGCTTTTTTCTGAGATTGTTGTCGAAGTATTTTAATGGAATCTCCACAAATAAACCAATCTGGAAATGGAGGGGCAATGGACACTTCGAAGTCAGCATTAGGCAGTGGAGGAAACTTTGGGGGAAACAATTCAAGAGCCATTTCATAGCATTTCTGATGAGGAATGTATGAAGGAATCTTTATGTTTTCCATTTTATTTGAAAAAATTTCTTTAAGTGTGACAGCTACTTCGTGGATGGTTCGACTAAGATCATCAGGCCTATAGGCAGTTTCAAAGTAGTTTTGAAAAGCTTAGATTTCTTTTATAAGCGTATAAGTACCTTTTCTGGTCTTTTCCTGCACAAGAAGAAAAGCTTTTTCAAATATTTGAATGAAAGAGGTGACATCAAAAAATTCTTCGACGTAATATTGAGTCCACCATTTCCCAAACTCTTGACTGTAGAGGAAATTGGGCTCAAAGTTGAATGGAGTAAGTTGGGTTCTGCCAGTATATATGGCTATTTGTTTGAGGGCAGTAGCTTCGTTATGGACTGCATTATGGAGAAGGAGACTACCCATTTTTTCATACAGGAACTTTGGAAGGACCTGAACTAACCTGAATTGTCGAGCGACAAGGTTGGGTTGATAGGTTATCAAAATAACCTGAACCTTCGAACGGTTAAGTCGAAGGGTTAGAATCCTAGGGGTTAAAAAGGCTTCCCAAATCGACAAAGATTTTGTCTCCTGTTTCTTGGATGGAGATGGGAAGGTCCTGGTAAACCATTTGGGACTGTGCTTTCTAAAGGCAAATGGGGCCATGCTCGAAGTGAAAACATGGCGCTTAGCAAAGATCATTATATAGCCCATGAAAGTTAGTTTGAGGGCTTCTCCTTCATCATTTGGAGTCAACTGATCTAGTCTCGTGCCTTCGAGCCTTTTGTTCTTGATCTCCTCATCATCTTCGTCGACGAGGCCTTTATTCGGCAGGTTGGCCTCGAAAGTTGCATTTAGCCAAAGTTGCAATAACCATAACGGGCCAGACAGGAGAAGGTTCCCTTTATCCCCCAAATGTTTCAGTTGAGCCCCTCCATCGCTCAAAGAGTCATAAAGACTTTCCAAGATTATATCGCTTAGGCAGATATCATGCCCCACGTGTAGTTGGTTCACCAAAGTGAGGTATTTCTTGGCAACTTGTAAGGATTTCGAACAAAAAATAGAGTGGGACAACCACAATGCTAAAAAAGAAATATGCTCCACTTCGGAGATGGCGTCAATATCTTTATAATGGTAATGAGCAATGTGTGTCGAGTATGCTGCTCTAGTGGTCGAAAAGGCGACGGTGTCCATATCGTCAATGTCGGGATCATAAGTGTGTCCAGTAGGCTTCTGTCCTATGATAGTGGCCAGGTCGAAAAGGGTTGGCGTGACCATACCACAAGGAAGGTGGAAAGTTTAATGTGTATTATCCCAGAAGTATAATGAGGAAATCAACATAGGAGTCATGTACTCTAAATTAAGCTTCGACAACATAATTAGGTCATAAATTCCTATGTCTTTCCAAGTCGGGGCCTTAGCTTTCTCTACTTTAGTTAACCAGTTTAGATAATTAGTAGGATCTTTAAAGGTGGGAGTAGCACGGAAAGCTCTGAAACCATTATTCATAAATCTTAGATCTATAATATCACCAGCCTTAGGGTCTTCGGTGGAGGTGGTTTCAGTTCTAGGGTTTCTAGCTTGCCCTATGGGTTTACATTTGTGATAAGAGGGAAAGAATTCTCTAAGCTTACTAGAATCAGCATGTAAATCAGCTAAGGGTCCAGATAATGCGTAGTTTTTTCCAGAACCAGAGACAGGAATGAGTACCTGAGAAGCGTAAATTCTGCGTTGTTCTTCTGTTTGGGGCTCTAGTATATATTGTCGATTGCCAACCGCGAATGGAGTAGACAACATGGCAAATGGAGGAAGCCCTGAGATCTTCTTTGGAGCTTTTGTCCTGTTGGCGGTGGTTTTGACGGATACACTTGTTCCCTTAAGAGCTTTGCTTGAGGTTTCCATTGTTAAAGCTTGAAGAAAATCTTAGTTTGGTTGAAGAATGTTTGATGAAATAAAAAGCTCGAGTATTTGGAAATTTAGAAGGAGTAAAAGCATGAAATGGGTAAGTTTATGGGTTTTATAGGAATGCTTGGAAGAAAGAGCGTTTCATATCAGTATTAATGGTTAACAAGTTAGTGGGACACGTGTCTTCCTTGGGTAGTGTGATGGAGATGTCAACTAATGTTGCAGCCCATGATTTCCTAGAGTCTAAGAAACGTGATGAGTGAAAAGGTTTGGTTGTGGTCTGAAAGGACATGGGTAGGAAAAAGATAATGATGAATCCGACATCACCAGACAAGTTAGAGAAACTGAAAAGTTTTGCTAACATTGGGACACTTGGCATAATGTCAGAGTTATTAAGGCGTCAAAACAAGGTCTCAAAAAATGTCTTTTTCTCACAAGTGTAGGAAAAAACATTTTTGGGGGGAAATGTGTTAGCTCATATTTTCGACTCCAATTAAGAATTACGAAAAAAGGAAATCATATGTATAGCTGTTTTTCGACCAGTAGGTTGGATTCGACTAGCTGGGGGTGATTCGATTGGACAAGGGTAATAAGGATCATCATACAGTTAAGACTCCAGAAAGATCTCTTAAAAACGGTTAAAAACGGTTTTCGATCAAATATTCAAAATTCAAATAAGGGAGGGAACTTCTCCCTTATCAAAAACCGTTGAGAGTACATGTGGAGCATAATAGATAATTGTGTTCATGCAAGGAGCCACGTGTCTCGACGTGATTGAAGAACCATAAAAAATGGTTATCTCGATCGAGTATAAATATAGGGTCTTAGTGTTAGAAAAGGTGTGTCAAAGTATGTACAAAAACCTATAAATTTACCAAGTATTCGTGTGAAGAAGAATCGTAAATCACAGAATGTACGTTTGTTTACACCATTATTAGTTACTTCAAAGCAATACAAATTCATCTTTACTCTTTTTTCTTCCAGAAATATACTTATTTATTTCTTTATTCGAAACACTCTGCTTTTACTTCTTCATTTACAGTCTTAAGATTTCTTTGCCTTCAACATTTACTTTTGTCAATTGTTTATTGCTACAAGTGCTTTACAAATTCTCTCATTCATATCATCCTTTTTATTAGTTTTCAAACACTAATTTTACGCTTATTATTGGAGTGTTCGTTATTACCAAAACTCATTTTTCAAAATAATTAGCACATGTCCCAGGATCAATCTGATCGATCCTTCAAGTAACCAAATTTAGAAATTTGGAAGATCAGCGGCTGTTTACTGATTTTAGGTGCCATCTTGATCTGATTATAACCGGAGAAACCATCCATAAAGGAGAAGACATTGACTTAGTTGTATTATTTACCAACATGCCAATGTGTGGTAGAGGAAAATCATCCTTTGGGCTAGCTTTATTCAAATATCTATAATTAACACACATTTGAACTTTGACATCCTTCTTTAGAACAGGCACAATGTTGGCCACCTATTGAGGATACTCAGAAGTAACAAGGAAACTAGCATCAATCTACTTCTAAACCTCCTATTTGATCTTAACATCCATATCAGGATGAGTTCTTCTAAAATTTTGTTTAACTGGCGAACACTATGGCTTCAATGATAATCTATGCTCCATAATATTAGTATCAAGACCTGGTATATCTTGATAAGACCAAGCAAATACATTCACATATTCTTTAAGAAGCTCTACCATCCTCTTCTTAGCATTTGGAAAAAGCATTGCCCCAATCTTGATTTCCTTCTTATTCTCTTCAGAACCCAAATTAATCACTTCCAATGGCTCTTTATGAGGCTGAATGGTCTTTTCCTTGTGCTCAAGCAAATAAGAAATCACATAAGGAATCTCTTCAATATCCTCTTTTTCCGTTTCAAACACGGGGAATTAAAAGTTGTGAGAGGGTATAGGGTTTTTGTTTTCAATGGGTTTAACAAGCAATCTGCACAATGATTTTATGCTTGATTTTAGAATATGAACAAATAAACGCACACATATGATACAGATATAAAAAATGATTATAGTCTTGGTTTTTTAGGCTACCATTTTTCAGAAAAAGAAAAAAGAGAAAACATAATATGGATAAACAAAATATAATTTTATTAATGATGATAAAACTTGAAACAAAGCCCACATAGATTCACTTTCACCTTGGGCATAGTGAACAGATTTTAAAAAAAAAACATATTACTTTGAAAAGTGAACAACAAAGGGAATCAATAACAGTCGAATTCCGGAACATCAATCCATGCGTCACAAAGTTTGGCGCTTCTTGTTCTTGATCATCTTCTTGGATTGCAACAACAAATTTATCTTTGGAGTGGATAAAACCAGCACTATAAAAAACTTCTTGAATATGCTTCAAATCCCTACGGGTTGAACTAGGGGGAGAATCCTAAACCAACTATGTTTTTGTTCTCAGCAAGTTCATCTGCTTGATCCCATCCAATAAAGTGACCATTGTCCACAACTTGTTGGGTGTCTTTTGAAGAAGTCATGGATGCCCCATTCTTCTTAAAAGCATCAACGTCAGAAAGAGCTTAGAATGGAGTTCCCACAACTTCGTCAACATTAACATATGAGAATGAAGAGAGATGACTTACCAACATGGCTTGCTCTTCACCCATATTCACTAACTTTCCATTTTTCACAAATTTTAACTTCTGATAGAGGGCTGACGTCACTGTCCCAGTTTTATGAATCCATGGATGACCTAGGAGACAACTATAGGAAGGATGGATGTCCATTACTTGAAACCAAATCTGAAATAACCATGGACCTATCTTCAATAGGAGATCAACTTCTCCAATCACAATTTTCTTCGACCATTAAAGGCTTTCACAACAACTCCATTAAACCTCATCGGAGCACCTTGATAAGAGAGCTTGGACAAAGTAGACTTCGACATAACATTCAAATAAGAGTCAGTGTCAACCAGCACATTGGACATAACATCTTCTTGATAATTCATGGAAATGTACAAAGCCCAATTACGATTTCTTCCTTTCTCAGGAAATTCCTCATCACCGAAGCTCAGGTTGTTACACACAATAATGTTGGATACAATGCCATCGAATTGATCAATTGTTACATCGTGATCCATATATGCTTGCTCCAAGACCTTATGCAAAGCCTCTCTATGAGCTTCCAAATTTATCAACAAAGATAAGACATATATTTTGGACAGGATATAAAATAATTGATCAACCATATTAAATTCACTCCTCTTAATAAACTTCATCACTTCATCATAGTCAGATTTCTGGTTTACAGTGCTGGACTGGCTAGACTTCATAACAGGAGTTTCCATTTGGGCTTGCTTACCCATTGAAGTATCTTTAATTATTTTAGGAGACACAAAAGAAAATACTCAACCACTTTGGGTTACACCACTCACATCAATAATATTCACAATAGAAGAAAGGGAAGGGATGGGAACTTCTTTTCCATCTTCCAACATTGTAGCATGGTATTTGTAAGGAATAACTCTATCAGATTCATAGGGTGTAGGACCCGCCAGACGAATAACCAAAGGAGAAATGATTTACTTTTGATTATTGTAGGCAATCACAACTAGTTCTAGGATATTGAAATGAGGAACTATGACATTCAGAACATGCTCATCTTCATCCCTATCTTTGGTAATATGAATAAGATTTCGATCTAGCATCTTTTGTAAATATCTCCTTACCACATCACACCCACGAGGGTTTCTTGAACATATATGGCAAGAAACATGATCGTGCTCATAATAACCCAGCTCGTACAAAGTTGCATGCATCTCGACCAAGGATATTCTAATCAGATTGACATCAAAGACACAGTACTTTCCAAGATATCCCTAAACCATATTCACAGTTTCACCACCATGTTTAAGCAACAGATTGGCTTGCACGTCAGGACCAGAGTCTTCAAAAGACAAAATACCGCTTTGCACTAGTCTTCTCACCTTAACTTTCAAAGAAAAATAATTTTCAATGTCATGACCGGGTGCACTTGATGGAATGCACAATGATGATCAGATTTATACCACCACATAAGTTCCTTTCGAATAGCTGGTGGAGTCATAGTCTATACGAAATTCTTTTGTATCAAAGCAGGAAATAATTTCTCATAGGACATTGGAATTGGATCAAATTGAGTTTATCTTTGGACACAGTTCTCTTGATGAGTACATTGTTGAAAACGTTGTTGATAATTTGGTGCTACTTGAATAACTGGAGCATGATTAATAACCGGGGTAACTGACACCACATACTGATAATGTTGGTTGCTTCTCGGATATCTCCTACGCTTTTCTTACGAAATAGAATTAGCATCATATTCCTTCTTTGTGGATAAACCATTCCCATACTTCCTAGAAATGTCAAACAAACCACTCTCTTTTAATAGCCCCTCGCGGACGCCCTCTTCTAGTTTCATCCCAATGTTGACCATTTCGATAAAATCACTAGGAGCACTTGCAACCATTTAATCATAGTAAAACGGACTCAAAGTCTTCAAAAATAACTTTTTCATATCTTTCTCTTCTAACAAAGGACTGGCCTGCATGGAAATCTCACGTCATCTCTGTGTGTACGCTTTGAAAGTTTCCTTATCCTTTTGGTACATAGCACATAGTTGATCTCGGTCCGGCACCATGTCAAATTATACTTGTATTGATGAACAAAAGCTTCTCCTAGGTCATTTAAAGTAAATATTTGGGTGCTATCAATTCCCATGTACCACTTTAAAGCAACACCATGTAAGACCCCAATTTTGACCCTAAGATCCCTCATGCAATTCCATCATAAGCATTAGCATTGGGATCATACCTTGTCATCCTCCTTACCCTTCTTTCATTGGGTTTGTTTTGGAAGAGATCACCAAGCACTTTGTGGTTATATCATATTTTTATTTTATCATTTCACTAACCAGAATACCAAAAATATGTCTTTGTATTTATCTAACTCTTTTGTAGGAAAGGCATGATCTCATTGATTCATCAAGATCACATCTAGGGTTTGAGACACTCATGAACAAATAGCACAACCAAGAATTGATTCAAGAATGGTTATGAACATCATATATGAGTCCCAATGTTCTTTACAAGTTATAATGATCAAGATTTCTTCAAGAGTTTGAGGATGGTTTGCCTTGGAAACCCGAGTTTGACTAGGTATCTTGAGTGACTTCTCCAACAAGCTATCACACCAATTGATCAAATTTCTCAAGGGACACTTCAAATATCATTATATTATGCATATATGATCTACCATGAGCCAAGAAAGTCAAGAGAATTGGAAATTAACAAGTTGGTTGATGGTGGTTGGCCAGATGAATTCATCTGATCCAAACTGGGTCTCCCTAGACCCTATCTCCTACAATTTTCACCATATGGAAATGATCCCAAGAGAAAACCTATTATAAATGACATTCCAAACAACTTTCATGTTGGGATCTAGAGCTAGTTTTTCTTGGAAAATCATTTTCTATGTTGAAACATTATAGGTCATTTTGTCTAAACCCTAATTTGAAAGTCAACTTCCCAAGGCCATAACTTGCTCAATTTTTATGAGATGAAAGATTTCCAAGTTGCACAATCAAATTCAATGTGTCTACTTCAACTTTGATGTTTGGATTGGGATCTAATTCAACTCTTTTGAGCATGTGATATGAGGCTACATTATAGGTCACTTTTGACCTATACCATTGATCAAGTGATTTTTCCAAACATAAAAAATGCATAACTCTATCATTTCAAATACAAATGACATGAAATTGGTGACCATTTTGAAGGTATTTGAGACAGATACAACTTTTATGAAGAGAGTTTTCTCATTTGAAGCTCCTACAAAACGTTAAGCAAGGTGGAATGTTGAGACATATGGCTTGACACTTAGAAAAATTTTGATATGTCAAATTTTTCCAAACTTCCACCTCAAATTTCTCCAAGTGCCAAGCTCCAAATGAAAAAGTGTTCAACATCAAAGTTGTTCCTCTTGAACTCACCTTTCCAAATAGCTCAAATTCATTCATTTTGGATGAGGAATGCATAGGATGCGCATGACTTAAACATGCTGATATCATTTGGCATGGATCCAACTTCAAGCAACAATGCACATGTGCCTTGCAGTCCAATCAATCTTCAAAGCATCTGAACTTCAAATTTGGACTTTCAGCTATCATGCCATGAGCCTATGCGCGCCCATGCAGCTTTGCATCGTCATTTTGCCAATTTTGGAAAGTGGAAGAGAGTGTGCAAATATCACATGATTTGGCTATAAATACAACTGCATTTGCTCATAAATAACACACACATTGCGCCAGCTTTGAATCTCCATTGAAAACCCTTCACTCTCATAGGATAACCCTGATAAATTCATTTGAATTTGAGCTTGAATCTCCCCTGTTTTGGAATTCAATTCTTCAGGAGTCCATTGCTTTTAAACCTTTCCATTCCTCTCCTACAAGTAATTGAAGTGAAGCCAAGCACAATTTAGATCAAGATCCATCGTGTTCAAACCTCCATAGAAGGTAATTTGTAGAAATTTTAAACTCTTCGATTCTCTTAAATTGTTGCTCAATTCCATTGATTCTTTGGTTGTCTGAAGTCCTACCAATGTAGGCAAGAAGATTGAGTTGCTTTGAGGCGAAATCGAAGCAACTCAGATCATGTACCTCATTTTTCAATTCCACATATCTCTTAATATATTTGGAATTGGAGGAATTTGAGGTCAGATTCAAGCTCAATGATGTTTTCTCTTTAAAATCATGTCCCTGTTTCTTTTTTTGGTGATGGTTCATGATGACCAGTCCGGTGAAGCTCACCGGAGAAGACAACCGGAGCTTTGGCTCCGGTGATGATGTGTCTTGTATCTGAACCACTTGATCCAAGTCTCATGTTCTAATCTGGATCATTCCTTGTGATTTCTCCTTTTTCCACGCGGTTGACTCAGGTGTACGTGGAGCGCGCGTTTTGGATCATCAGATCTGCCACCTCAATTAATGAGGGAGATCTGATGGTCCACGTGATTTAGCATTTTTTGAATTTTATTTTAATTCACTTTTCTTCAATAATTCATATTAAATTTAATATTGATCCAAAAAATATGGGACTTTCACAAAAAAAATTCAAATATTTTTTTCTTTCATATTTTGAATTAAAATTATTTTTTGGATCATTATTAATATTTTTCATGAATTAATTGATTTTGCATTTGTTTTTAATTGTTTAAAAATATTTTTAAATGTCCAAAAATTATGAAATTTTTTCTCCAAGGTCCTTTGACCTTGTTTGACCTATGATAAATCTCATGGCCATTCCTTTGGTGCTTTGATGAAATTTTAGGAATTGGACAAAACATATTTGAATTTAATGCACTATTTTATTATTTCTAATTGAATAAATGCCATTTAAATTGTGTTGACCATTTGTATTGACTTAATTGAGTTTGATTGTTTGTTGTTGGGCCTTAATCAAGGTTGATTTAACTTTGTCAAGTTAATATCATTGGATTTAGGGGATGGATGGAATGTACATTCCATCTCCCAAAATGAATGAATTATATTAATTTTGTAAAAGTACTCCTTTGAACAATTTGTGATCTCACTCATCCCCTTCCCCTTCATCTAATTCCCCTTCTTCATTCATTCATTTCCATTTGGCCAATGACATCTCAAAGTCCTAATGCTAGTTGATTGAAAGATTAACATGAGTATGGATGAGACTAGGCCACACCTTTTGCATATTTTTTGCGTGTGGTATGTTTAATGAGCATAGTTCATAATACTATGTATCCAACATGCATTAACACCAAAAGTTCACTGCCCGACCTAAAATAGTTTTGACTTCTACATAATTCCAATTACAATTGCTTAACATAGCGCTAAATTTGTGACATAAAAGGCATAAGCATTCTAGTTAGTGAGATTGTAAGTCTCCCCTCTTCCATGGTATTGTGTGGAAACTTGGCCTTCTTTCCTTCCTTTGGAAGATGTTTTGGTTCAAGGATCCATGCTTGTTGAAAGTAGGTTGAGTGTTCTCCAAAGAATGTCTTGAAATTAAAAAACAAAACAAAACTAACTACTAACTTACTAACTATTAACTTTTAACTTCAAGTCTTTACTTTAATGCAATTTACTTTTAGTACTTTATATCATTTGCCATTATACATATCATTCTAATTGTTTATGTTAATGTAATTTTCACTTTGTCCATTTGGACCATATTGTGTGATATTATTTTGTTTGTGTTACTTTGTTTGTTTGTATGGTCTTTGACCATTAATGTACATAATAACAACAAAAACCCTAAAAAACTTTTGTGTGGACTTTTGGCTTGATCTATGGACCAATTGGACTTAGAACTTAGGCAACATTCCTTTGCTAATGGACTTGGCCAATGCCAACTTGTTGAAGAACCAAGTGATTCCTATTTGAAATTCATCTGATACATCTTTGAAGATCTCTCTAAGATTCATCTGCAACATTGATCATTTGTGAAGTTGTTATTGTGAACTTGTGGCTTGTGGAATTCACCTGTTGCATGGGCTATTCTGAAGAAGATCATGAAGTGGATAAGCTTGGATGAGGCCATCTTTATTTGATGCCTTTCTCTTCAAGAGAATATAGTTGTGGATTTGTGTATTGCTTGATTCTAAAAGTCCAAGGGAATTCTGATTTTCTATTGACATACTTGTCTATTGGATTGCTACCCATTTGGTCAGATCTTTTCAACTTTAAACTTTTAAATTTTGTGCATAGGGTAGTCTCTTCATCTTCTCCTTCATTCTGAGTTTCTTTGTGTGAACTACTTTTGTTCTAAACTTTAACCACTTTCAAAAAGATAGAAACTTTGGCCTTATGCCATTGCATTTTCAAACTATTTTCTTAAATCAAACTTGTAAATAAACTTAACTATACTTGACTTAAACTTTCAAAAACCCAAAAAGAACTAACTCATTCAAATAATTTTCAGGCCTTTGTGCCTTTCAAACTTAAATTTTGTTAAAACAACACACCCATTTTGAAATTTATAGCACGAACTACGAGGTTTTGATCCCTCATTTTTATGTTGGTACGTAGGCATAAGACCGAAGGTCTTGTCAAACACAAAAAATATAATTAATGAATTCTTTTCTCATCTCCCCATTCTATTTGTTTGTAAACATCAGTTTATACCAAGTACATATGCACACAATAAGGGCTCCCTAGGAGTACCTAGGACACTTTGGGTGCTAACACCTTCCCTTTGTGTAACCAACCCCCTTACCTGTGATCTCTGACTTTTATTAGTTTTTATTTGAAAACTTCTTCCTATTTGTGTTTTGTTTGTACTTTTTCCCTTTTCCCTTGGAAACAATAAAAGTGCGGTGGCGACTCTTGTTAATTGATCTCTAGCTTGTTATTAGCTTGATGATCATGAATTTCCCGCTACACACCAGTCATACTATCTTGAAAGTAATGAATCAACAGTTGATGGTTATCAGTTTGAGTTGACATTTTGCGATCACACATCACCAAATGACTCAAAGTAAAGAGTTTCCCTTATATTACTTGAAATCTGGAACCTTGAACTTATAAGGGATCTTCATATCTGGAACTAAGTAGAGATCATGAGCGTTCTTTCCAAATAATTCTTTTACCCTTGGAGGTTGAATCTCTTTCTGCATTGCTTGAAATTGATCTTGAAATTTATCCATCCTTTCATAGACACCAACACTCTCACTCTGATCAGCATGGAAAATGGGTTCTTCCACATAAGGAGAAGCATGGACCATAGGAGGTGGTACAGACATAACAGGTTAAGCAGCATGAACTTCAATAGCTGGTTGATATCCTTCAGGAACAAAGTTATGAGGCATCCCCTAAGGGAAATCAGGAGGCATTTGGGGTTGTGGAGCATAGGTCGGAGCCACATAAATGGGTGCAGAAGTGATTTCAGAAATCACATTCCTCTGAAGTGGAGTCTGAGGAGGAGGAGGAGGCTGATTATGAGTAGTCTCTAGAGCCTCTATCATGGCAGAGAGCCTTTCCAAACTTTCCCTCAATGCAGTCACTTCTTTACGGAGTTCACGATTCTCTTGCTCTAAATGATCCATCTTCTTATGTTGATTAGCACGGATGTTGTATTGGAGTAACAACTTGTCTGAATGAAGATTAAGAAAAGGGAGAAATAAGACTTCAGGAAAACTTACACAAAGCAAGACGAAGATACAACATGATGCTTGATATGCAAATGCAAATGCAAAGTTTTCAAGGAACTTCAAAATATAAAGCAAATTGCAAACATCATAAAGGAAATAACACATTTTAAAGTGCTGAAAATCTCATTTTATTAATAATGGGTAGGATTACAATCTGAAATACAATCTCAACAATCCTAAAACGTAAAAGAAAAAGAGTTAGATCTATGGAATCATATCCACTAATGACCCAACTCCAAGCTAATACTTCTTGCGAAGTCTTTTAATTTCTCTTTTGTAGTTGCTTTTCATTGCATCCTTCACCATCATGAGCTAATCTACAATGCCTTTCCAAACACCGAAAGTAGGAAGATGAGTAGATGATGAAGTGTTAGAGGAAAATAAATCTTATTGGTTACTTGACCTCTTCATGGTACGTTGCTCAGGAAACTCAATCAAGTTATCATTTTCTTTCAACTACTCCTGCAATTCTATCTTCTCGACATTTGAAGCGTGAAACTTGTCTTCCTAAGCATCATTCTCTTGCTTCATCCTATCTAAATTTTCTTTCAACTCCTTTATGCCTTTAATATGAATAGTGGATGATTTGACCACTACTAAAGACATAGGTCTCTCATAAGCGTAAGGCATCTTGAATTATTTTAGTCTCCTCTTCACCTAACTAGTGTAAGGCTCCAAAGCTACACAATTCTTCAATACAACCTCACTTTTTCTTTTCCTATGAATATTGTGCCAAGCATGCACCACACAAAGATCACCAAGCACTAGACAGAACAAACAATAATAAACAACAACAAACATAATATACACAGATAAACAAAGATAGGCTAAACCCACTGAGGACTACTCCTTAGCAGATTCGCCACTTTTCTGTAGCAGTAAAAAAATTGTGATTAAGTTATTGATTAACTTAACTCACAAAGCAAGAATCGCCATCGCGATTTTATTATTTCCAAAGGAAAGGGAAAAATAAAGAACAAAACCCAAAGAAGTTTTAAACAAAACTAATAAAAAGAGATAAGGGTTTGTGGGTTAGCTATGCAAAGGGAAGGTATTAGCAACCCAAACATCCATAGTACTCTATAGAAACCTATTTGAAAATCTCTGCATTTTGGCTTTAAAATGGTGTTGTTTGCAAAAGATTGGGGAGATGAGAAGAGAAATGTTCCTTTATAATTTTGTGATTGCCAAGAATTTTTTAGCCTTGTGCCTACATATCAACAAAATGCAATGGAGGATCAAAACCTCGTAGTTCGTGGTAACAATAACAAAGATATTTGTTTTGATTCACTTTTAATGAAAAGATATTTTGTCATTTTAAGAAGAACACTCAACTAGTCACCCACAAGTATGAGAACTTTGCATCACCATAGAGAATGGCTCCAACTTGGATAGTGATCAATAAGTATGTCACTAGCTGTCTTAGATGGAAAATAATTATCATCAATATTATGGGGATAAGAGAATTATATCTTAGCTATGGAAATGACTCATGTCTAAACTTTAGAGGAAGTTTTAAAAGAAAAAGTGTACAAAGGACACAAAATAGTTTGGATGAGTTATGTATTTTTGAAGTCTTTTGAAATTGGTTTTTGATATGCTTATTATGTATTAACATTTATTAAGAAAAGATTTTGAAAATCACTTGATAAAAGTCAAGGTTCTTCAGAAAATGGTTCAAGTTTGAAAACAAGAAGGTTTTGAAAAAGGAGAGAATATTTTGAAAATCAAATAATTGGAGGAGAAGAATAGACTATCTTAGAGCATAAGTAAAAGCTAGGGAGGAAATATCTAGCAAAGAGATAGTAAGCTTGATGACATAAGTCAAGAAATAATTCCTTCCTTTGGATTAAGCCTCAAGAAAGCCAAATAAGCAAACAATAACCCATGTATCAAATGAAACCAAAGTAACCCATCAAGTCTTCAAAAGAAGTCAAAAGTCAAAGGTACCAGATGAATCCCAAGGTCTCAAATCACAAACTCCCAAAGCAAGGGTCAAGAACCTAGTTATAAGTCCATCACTCCACAACAATACCAAGAATAGTAACATCAAGTCCATGGATCAAGAGAACCAATTTTTATAGGGGGATTTTCCTTTATTGATGTCTTTTAAAAGAAAAAGAAGTCCAAATGGACAAAGAGAAAATAACATAAGCATAAACAATATGATATGAGATGCTAAAATAAAATCAGAAAGTAAATGGCAAAAGAAATAAATAGCATAAGATAAATGACATTAAAGTAAATTTAATGCAATAATATGTTAGTAACTTGTGTTAGTAATAAAAAATGTAAAGACAATTGGTCATTTTTTTAGAACACTCAACTATTCACCCACAAGTATGAAAATATGAACCTCTACATCACCATGAGAAGGGCTCCAACTTGGATAAAATCAACAAGTATACCACTAGGTATCTTAGGTGAAAAGGGAACATTATTTTTCACACAATACCATGGAGAGTAGGAGACTCAAAATCTCACTTATGAAAATGACTTGTTTTTTAGGAAAATTTAGTACTATGTTAATCAATCGTAATGGACTTATGTAGAAGTCACAATTATCTGAGGTCGGTCAATAATAATATTTGTGTTAATACATGTTATAGAAATGACATGTTAATTATTATCCTAAAGCTATGTCGCACAAAAAAAGGGGATTGATCAAGCACAAATGTTAGAAGAGTGGTCCATTACATCAATCAATACTTCATTATACTTAGGACAAACTTATGCATCAATCCAAAGTACCTTAAATGATTCATGCTCAATTAGAAGGTACATTTGAAATGATGAAAGTTCATCAAGTACCAACCCACTCACCATGAACAAGATGGACACAAACCATCCAATTGATTAGAAGAAAAAGGAAGAGAAAGAGATGAAGAAAAAGAGGACAAGAGAAAACAAATCTGAATTGGATCAAAGGCTTGATCAAGTCATCATAACTATCAATAATCCATTTTGGTGGATTAGGCTTTTCACCCCATCAACTCCCAAGATCCATTGAGTTTGATGAGACCTATGATTAAAACAACCATGATCCAAAGCCAACAAAAGTCAACAAAGGTCAAGAAAACATAAAATAAAATAAAATAAAATGCATCAAAAATATTTTTAAAATGAATTTTAAAAGGGAAATAAAAGAGAAAATCCATAAAGCCCTTCAAAACACCAAATAAATGGCCAATAAAATTATGGAAGATTAGAAATAAAATAAGAAGCATAAAATAAAATTTTAAGAATTTTTAAATGCATAAAAGTATTTTTGAACCAATTAAAACAAAGGAGAAAAGAGAAAATTCAAGAAAAATAGAAAATCAAGAAAATAAAATATGGAAAAATAAAAAACAGATGAAGAAAAATAAAAGAAAATTTTAGAAATCATTTTGGGATTTTTGTGATAAAAGATGAATTTTCTATGAATTTTAAAATAAAATGCAATTTAAAATAGAAAAAGAAAAAGAAATAAAATCAAAAAAAATGTGGAGCGTTGGATCTGGCCTCATTAATTGATGTGGAAGATCCAACAATCCTCAGGCTAGGACGCACGATGGAAATTAATAAAATTAAAACACGCGATCTAATTTAAAATAGACCAATCAGAATATTTCAAATTGCCAAAGTGTTAGAAAACTCAGATGACCTGAGATAACTCTGGTCATCTTCCCCGATGATCCCTCACCGGAGTTTCATTATTTTGCAAATTCAGAACATGAGACTACCACCAATGTGATCGCCTCCTCGTCACAAATTCAACCTCATGCTCAAAATTCATTTATCTAAACTAAGCAAGGGGAATTGCAGAGAAGTTTCAGAAACAAGCAAGCCACAAAAAAATAAATTAAATGATGAACACGATCAATCAACACAAGATAAGTTAGGGAAAAGCATCAGAGAGTGAAGGACTACATTGTGGTAACTTATTTGAGTTCAAATGATGCTTAGAACTACCTTGTCCAAATGATGATCCAAAGTTGATGAAGCTTGATCTGATCAGGGCACTTTAGAATGTCTTAGAGCTTCGGAATTGTTACAAAAGCGTTAAAGGAGACCAGAGTTTCTAATGGAATCAAGAAATTGGATTGAAACAACCTAAAATTCAAAACATGATAGATCAATTTTCTTTAAAAAATACAGAGTGAAGCAGGGGTTTGTTAACTCTCAAAAGCTTGGAAATGAATGCAATATGTTGCTCTATTTATAGGAAATGTGTTGGGATCTAGATACCTGTGAAATGATGCTTAATTCATGCAAAATGAATTGCTCATGATGTGAGAAAAGTGTGACTTATAAAACCATCAAAAATAAGACAAATCATGCGGTTTAAGAGTCAATTAACTTATGGACTAAACATGTTTAGGTCCAAAATGCATGGTAATTTGGCTTGTAATTAAGATTACTGAAGTTCAAAATTCTGATCATGGTAATTTCTTCAGTTCTAAGTCACCATGTTCAACTCAATAGGGCATCTTGCTCAGGAGGCTTTTTTATCCCATTCTTCTTGCAATTTGTTGACATCATCTCAAAGATCACAATATGCCAAGAAAGGTTGCATTTGGATGCTTGAGCATAAAGTTATGACATTTTGAAGTTGGCACTAAAATCTGGTAATGTAACTTAGAAAATTCTAAGTCCCAAATGGCTGAAAATGACCCATAATGTCTCCAAGAAATTCACGGTCTTTCAAGCATAAAATGACTTTTCTCCTTGAAGCAAACTTGTAGAGGGCATCAAAAATGATATTTTGAAAAAAGAATCATCCTAAAATATTGAAAATTGAAGAAGCTATGAATCTTGACAGTTGAGAAAAAGTCACTTGAAAATAGGTCAAATTTCATTAAGTCCACAAATGACCTATAATGTCTCCAAACTTTTGATGATCCTCCAAGTATAATTGGCTCTTTTCATGTAAATAGAAGTTGTAGAGGATATTGAGAATAGTCACATTCAAAAAGAAGCATTCAAAAATATTGAGAATTGAAGGAGTTGTGATCCTTTGAACTTTGACTTTAAATATTGTCTTTTTGGTCAAACCTCTTAGAATAAACTTTTGTACTTGGAAAATCCTTGCATTTCAAGGTACATGGATGATCACATGAAATCAAAATAAGGTGTCCTTGAATTTATCTTAATTGAATTGCTCAAAGTTTGAGGTAACTTATTGAAGAAGGCATGATAATAAACATATGAACCTTTGGCTTCTTCTCTTGAGAAATAAGCAACAAAACTTTGAGATGCTCTTGATAAAAATGAGTTTGAAAGATGTTTGAGAAACATAGAGATCATACTTTGAGAGATAAGCCCTTTGAAAATCAATTATTGAACACTCTTTGACTTGAAGAATCAACAAAACCCTAGTTGAGGAGCCATGCTTGATGCTCCTGATGAAAAAACCCTACCTTGCACAATAAACTTAAAGAACAAGACATATTTTTGCTATTTTGATTACTAGTTAGATAAGTAATGAACATATAAACACAAAAGGTAAAATACCTACAAATGGCACACCCAAAGATGAGAGGGAGAAAACAAAGATGTGACCTTTCTCGCATGCAAGGATGCAAATGGTATGTGGGATCTTAGGATTAAAAATTAGGATTTGACAGGCCTGTCCGACCAGGTTGTTATAATATGTTTATTCCCTTGTATGCGACATGTGTGTGAAAATACTGTCGGTACTCATTTGTCTTTCTAACCACTAGTTTACAAGAACGAGTTTGAAACAAGTGGCGGAGAAGCTTTTGGTTCTCTTAGATTTTTCAGATTTGCGGACTTGGTCCAGCGTGCCGATATTGTAGGGATACATGTGTGGTTTGGAAGCTTGAGGGTCAAATGAGAGAGTTATATCCGACTCTTTTGCTAGGAATTTTTCGAGGGTGAAAATTCTTTAAGTGGGGGAGATTTGTAACACCCCAGTTTTAATAAATTATTATATTTTAATTTAATTATACTTTTTGTGTTTTTATTTGTATATTTATTTGATTATTATGTGTGAGTGGATAGATGAAAGTGAGATAGAGAGGGTGATTGACCTTGTAGTAGGGTATGAAGAGTAATTAGAGAAAGATAGAATAACTTAGAATTATTTTATTAATTGAAATAATATTTTGATTTTATTATATAAGTAATAGTGTTTTAATTATTAAATGAAATAATATGAGTAGTAACATGTTTTAGTGAATTTAACTATTTTGTTATTAGAGATAAAATAATAAGAATAGAGCAATTAAATATAGGAAATAAAAGAGAAAGGATATTATTGGGTTTTTGTGAGTAAGTGAGGATAGAAAGGTCAAACCAAAATTTAGGAGTCTTTTTTATTATAAAAAGAAAGTTAGAGGGTTAGATGGTTTTTGACAATAAGTGAATTGGAAAAGTGAAAGAGTTAGGCAAAGAGAAGAGAAAGAGGAGAGCTAGCATAGAAGGAGAGGAGAACCAAGAACAGAACCAACCATTGCTGCTAGGAGAACAAGAGAAGAGGGAGAAGAGCTTTCAATAGGGCTTATGCATGAGGGGTAAGGTAGAGGAGTCCTTAACCTCCAATAAGGCATTGGGTTGTTCATGAATTTTTGATTTTCTATGATATTATGATTTTGATTGGCTGAATTCATGTATATTTTCGTGTATAATTTGGCATGTAATTACTATTTTGAAGTAGTTAATATTTTCCACCATTATCGAAGGTTTGAAGCTTTGGGATTAATATATTTTTGAGAAAATTGAGAATTATATATGTGTAAAATTGTTGTTTTACTCATTACTACCTTCATTCTCTATTATAAGGAAATATTAACTTTTAGGTTCACTCAATAAATGATATATTTAGACTATATATAGACCACATACATCAGTAATTCAATGAACCTAAAAGTCAAAGTTCGACTATAAAAGAGAATGAAGAGAGTAGATAATTGTAGTACGTTGAATTCAGAGATCAGGGTTTTTTTACTGAATCGAAGTCTGATGTCAGGAAGGGCTTCTATAATGGAAAACACATAAAAGTAAATTCTAGGTATTTACCCACGGATTCTAAGAGTTAACGATGAACTGGTCGTGGGAAAAAATCCAGTTCTAGATGACGTCCGTCAACCCTTATGACTTCCGTTATGCCTAACGAAAAATATCATAACTTGAGATCCATGACTTTGTTATGGAAGCGGTTCGAAGTGTTGAAAATATAACATGTAGTACTATCTCATGGTGACGCCTTAAGAGGCTGAATGAGCACTTAGTGACGTGAATATACTATTTTACTTAAAATTTAAGGTTGGTGGCTCTGTTTCTAGCTACTGAGTTGGGTTTTGTGTTTTATGTTGTCGTGTGATTCATGTTAACTGTTGTAGGGTATGTTTTGGGTGACTTAAATTAATTAATTGCATGATTACATTATGTTGTTGAGTGTTAATAATTAATTTATAAAAATTATTTAATTGTTATAATTAAATCAATAATGATATTTGATATTGTTATGTGATTAACGAAAGATGATGTTTTGTATGCATAAATTTGTTGTATAAGGTGTATGAATATTTGGCTAGTGTGATGCTTGTATGTGGGTAAGTATAATTATTGCTGTGGTGGTGGTAGTTCAAAGGGGGAACAACATTGTTGTATTTTTTATTTATGTTTTGATGTTGTTTATGGAACATTGTATGATTAATTATTGTGATCCTCGTGTTTGCATAATGAGTTGATTAAATTGAAGCGTTGTTTGAAATATAATTATGTTGATATGAATTATTATCATGCTTGTGTTGCACAGTTGATTGATAATGTGCATTTTGTGATTTTGGTGTGATGTAATCCAAAGAGGGGGTTGCTAGAGTTGCAATGCGTTACATTAGGATCAGATTGGGTCTTAACACATTGATTTGATAATATGATCATGCATAATAAGAGTTGGGTCAAGAGGCATGTATGCTAGTTCCTAATAGGGGACTAGTCATTTGTCCCAAGCTCAGAAGACGAGGCTTGGATCTCAAAAGAGGGGGCTCATGGGTTTAGAAGAGTAGACGTGATTCCAAAGAGAACCAAATATTGAGTTGGTACTACATGCATATGCATAGAATTGCAAAGTCGAGTTGCATTACATAATAAGTTATATGCATAATTGTTGAGTTGTGATTGATGGATGAGTTTGGGGACGAGATTGTGATGAGATATACTGTAAATCAAATTGTGTAGAGGATATTATTTTATTATCCTACCTTATAGTATATTGTCTATTATTATGGTTTGTGATTTATCACCCCTTCTGTTTGAATGTTGTCTTTATATGAGCATCATATAGTTATTCAAGAATATCGTCGCGGTTGTAAATGGAAGCTTGTTCCTCGAGCTATTCATTTAATTACATTATTTTAGCTTTGGTTATGCTCTGATATTTAACACTGAAGAGCGATTTCTTTATTTTATGTTGAAATTTCTGAGAGACAATGTATGCTCTCGTACTTTATGTTTGGGTGTAATAAGCATTTGGAGAAGACTTACGACTCGATGCTTTTTAATTACGATCTCGGATTTTAATTTGTGTGTTTTAATTAAGTATTTTCGCTGCGATGATACCCTAAGTGAAGGTGAGCATGAAATTACAAGTGTTGTAACATCCCAGTTTTTATTAAAGGGAATTTTCGAGGGCAAAACTTCTTTAATTGGGGGAGAGTTGTAACATCCCAGTTTTTATTAAATTATTTTAGTTAAGTTATTTGTAATTTATATGTATTTTATTTAATTAATGTATGTGAATAATTAAATAAATAAAAGGGTATGAGTTTATGTTCTATAGATAGAGGTGTAGAGAATTTATTTCTAAATGAATAGATATATAAGTGTGATAGGGTGTGTGACGTTGTAGTAGGGTGTGGAAAGTAATTAGATAAGGATAAAATAATTTAAAATTATTTTATTAATTAAAATAATGTTTTAATTTTATCATTTAAATAACAATGTCTTAATTATGAAATGAAAGAATAAGAGTAGTAGCATTTTTAGTGAATTTAATTATTTGGTTATTAGAGATAAAATAATAAAAATAAAGTAATTAATTATAGGAAATAAAAGAGGAAGGATATTCTTGGGTTTTTGTGAGTAAGTGAGGATAGAAAGGTAAATCTAAAATTTAGGAGTTTTGTCATTATAAAAAAGAAAGTTAGAGAGTTAGAGGGTTTCTGGAAGTAAGTGAATTGGATGAGTGAAAGAGCTAGGGGAAAAAGAAGAGGAAGAGGAAAGTTAGCATAGAAGGAGAGGAGAACCAAAAACAAACCCAATCATTGCTGCTAGGAGAACAAGGTAAGGAGGAAAAATAGATTTCAATAGGGCTTATGATGAGAGGTAGGGTATAAGAGTCCTTAACCTCTAATAGGGTATTGGATTGTTCATGATATTTTGAGTTTTTATGATAATATGATGTTGATTGGCTAAATTGATGTGTATTTTTGTGTATAATTTGGTAGGTGCTTACTGTTCTGAAATTGTTAATATTTTCCACATTGTCGAAGGTTTAAAATTTTGAAGTTAATATATTTTTTAGAAAATTGAGAATTATATGTGATAAATTTCTGTTTAAATCATTAGATAATTGTAGTGCATTGAATTCTGAGATTAGCGCTTTTTATGGAATCAAAATCAGAGGCCAGGAAGGGCTTCTATGTTGGAAAATGCAGAAAAATAAATTATGGGTATTTACCCACGAATTCTGGGAGTTAGCAGTAGACTGGCAGTGAGAAAAAACACAGTTCTGGGTGACATCCATCAAGACTTATGACTTTTGCTATGCCTAACAAATAATATCATAACTTGAGATCCGTGACTCTGTTTTGGACACGGTTCAAAGTGTTGGAAAGCTAACTCATAGTAATATCTCATAATGATTCCTTAAGAGGCTGAATTTTCACTTAATGACGTGAATATACTATTTTACTTAAGGTGCAATATCAGTGGATGTGTTTCTACCTGCTGAGTTGGGTTTTATGTGCAGTGTTGTCACACGATTCATGTTAATTGTCAGTGGGCATATTTTGAAAGACTTAAATTAATTAATTGCATGACTACATTGGGTTGTTGAGTCTTATTAATTGATTTAGAAAAATTATTTAATTGTTATAATTAAATCAATAATGATATTTGGTGTTGTTATGTGATTAATGAAAGATGATCTTTTGTATGCATAAATTTGGTTGTATATGATGTATGAATATTTTTGTTATGTGATGCTTGTATGTGAATATGCATAATTGTTGTTGTGGCGGTGGTAGTTTAAATGGGGAACTAAGTTGTTGTATGTTATTTATATTTTGATGTTGTTTATAGAACATTGTATGATTAATTGTTCTAATCCTCATGTTTGCACAATGAGTTGATTAAACTAATGTGTTGTTTGCAACATAATTATGTTGAGAGGATTTATTAGCATGTTTGTATTATAATGTTGATTGATAATGTGCATTTTGTGATTTTGATGTGATTTAATCCAGAGAGGGGATTACCAGAGTTGTCAATGCATCACATTAGGATCAGAATAAGGGTTTTAACACAATGATTTGATGATATGATCATGCATCATAAGAGTTGTATGAAGAGGCATGTCTGCTAATTTAATAGAGGGGACTAGTGTCCTATATGAAGCTCAAAAGAGGGGGCTTGGAGCTCAGAAGAGGGTGCTCATGGATTCAGAAGACGGGACGCAGCTCCTGAGAGAACCATATATTGAGTTAGTACCACATGCATATACATAGACTTACATAATCGAGTTGCATTGCATAATGAGTTATATTTATAATTATTGAGTTGTGATTGATTGATGAGTTTGGGTGTGAGAGAGTGATGAGATATACTGTGAATCAAATTGTGTAGAGGATGTTGAGTTATTATCATATCTTGTAGTATATAGCTATTATTATTGTTTGTAATTTCTCACCCCTTATGTTTGAATGTTGCCTTTACATGGGCATTATGCAGATACTAAAAAGTAGAGTCGTTACTGTGAATGGAAGCTTGTTCCTCGGGCTATTTCTTTAACTCCTTTATTTTAGCTTTTGTTATGCTTTGATATGTAACACTGGGGAGTATTTTCTTTGTTTATGTTAAGATTTCTAAGAGACAATGTATGATCTTGTACTCTATGTTTTAGTGTGATAAGCATTTGGAGAATACTTACGAGTTGATTCTTTTTAATTATGATATGAGATTTGTTATGAGATTTAAATTTGTGTGTTTTAATTGAGTATTTTCGTTGAACCCTAAGTGAAGGTGAGCATGCGATGACAAGTATTATATGTTTATTTAAATTAAATTTTACATGATCAGTGTGTGTGTGTTTTGACATGTGTAACACCCTATGTGAAAATGTTGTGAAAAATATATGATTTATTTATAATTATGCGTTGGGGAACTAAGGTGTTACAATGCCTTGCTCTGATCATGTAACATCAGGTTGGGGATAAGCGCTTGAATTGATTCTTATGTCGTTTATGTTTGAATTCTGGACTATTTCTATTCTTGAGATTTCTAAGTTGTTTTGAGTTGAATGTTACGAACTCCTTTTGCTTATGTTATGAAGTTAACATATATGAGACTCGATGTTGTGAGTTGCAATATTGTTGTTAAGTGCTTTATTAATGATTCCGTTGTGATGATACCTTAAACATCTGGATGAGTATGCGATGGTAGGTTTTGAATGCCTTATTACATGAGTACGTGATACATATTAGATAAATTGGATATTATGTAAATATACCAAGTACAATAGTGTGTATTAAATTATTATACTGTAACCCATGTTACAAAGCATGTTATGTGTTTGTTGTGTGTGACACCCTGAGTGGTTGTATTATGTTTAATCAAATTCCATGATAATTTTATGTGTGGGGTTTAGGGTGTTACAATCCACGCACATTCTGACTTTACCATCCTTTATTGGGACTGATACTATGTTTGCAACCGAATGAGGATACTCATATATAGTTAAGAATCCAACATTAAATTATTTCTTAACCTCTTCTTTGATCTTGAGTATCTTGTCTGGTCTTGTACTTCTGAGGTTTTGCTTGACATGCATTCATTTAGGCTTGAGTGGAAAGTGATGCTCAACAATGTTAGTGTCTAAACTAGATATATCTTGATACGACCATGCAAAGACATTCACATACTCTTGTAGTAACTTAGCCAACTCCATATTGTAGCACCTCAAATTTGCACCTTCCATTGTGTACATGCATTTTCATGAATAGTTCATTAACATAACATAGTCCACTGCATAGCATTGCATTGTCCTTTGCCCAAGTGCAGGGCATCAGACAAAATTAGGTCAAGATGATCAGGAGATCAGTCAAACAAGCAAGCAAGTGCATTTCTCAAGGAAACAAAGCCCTAGGGTGGGTTTATCGAGTTCATATGATTATGTGATCATTTTGAAGTGGATTGGCCAAAGATTTGATGATCAAAGCTCAACAGTCAAGCTGAATTCCATCTGAAACCCTAGAAAGTCAACTGTGGTCAACTGTGCCTGATTTTATGGATTTGAAGGTGGGAGATGGTTTGAAAGGCTTCATTCATGTCCATACAAGTCTCATTTGACATTTAAAAGATCAAGATTGAAGAATTTGAGGTCAGATGAAAAGTTTCCAAAAATAGCAGGTGACCTGTAATTGGAAACTGCCAAAAATGGAAAGTTCTTCTCCTCAAATTTACATCATCATACAAGCTTCAAATGGATTTTTGTCCAACATGAAAGTTGAAGATATTGCTCTCACCTTTCCAAAAAGTCCAAGAACACTCATTTCTCATGTGTGGTTGGCAAGTTATGATCAAATCATTTTCAGAAAAAGTTGAAATTCAAAGTGCCATAACTTTTGAATGGAAAGGCCAAATTGGGTGATTCTTTTTTGAGCAAGTCACATTTGACATGTACTATCATATTGCATCATCACATTTCATCAAAAATCATCATAGCAAAAGTCCATTTTTCAAGTGTTCATTTTGCATTTTGGTGGGAAAAATAGTCAATTTGAAAAAACATGTCATTTGCACTTCAAACCATTTCCAACACATTCTAAATGAAAAATGTGACTTGTTTCAGCTGCACTTTTACTGTTCCATTGGTTATAATTGGAAAAGGGCATTTTGGCCACTTTGTTTAACATGTGCATTACACTAATCCAGTTGAATTTGCTTAATCTTGATTAACAAAGTGATTAGTACATCATATAAGTTCTTAATTGTAACTGTTTCACATAATCACAATCACAATTTCAGATCCAAACAGAAAAATCTCCAAATTCTCTCAAACTTTTCCAAACTTTTTCAACTTTCTTTCATCATAATTCATCATTCTTTCTGCTTGTTCTTGCTTGATTCATCATTTGCAGGCTTTGGTGAGCATCTGTTGAACAAAATCGTGGCCAAGTCCATGCTGAATCACCACTGTTGAACATCAAGCTTCACATGGCATTTTGAATTTTCTTCGAGCTGGAGCACAATTGAGCTAAAGAACCTACTTCATTCATCTTCCTCAAGATTATTGCGCATCTGTTTCAACATTTCAGGCCTTGATCTGCACGAATTCAACATCTGCTACTTCAAGAGGTTGGATCTCGAATCTTTCAATTGTTAGAATTATGATGTGGTATTTGTAGATCCTGTCATGTAGATCATTATGCAATTCGAATCGTGCGATTTCATTAAGTTTTGATCGAGTTATGCTGATTTGAATTTTTGAGTGTGAAACTTAATTTGATCGATCCCGTTGATATGGTTAGAATTAGAACAAATGCTTGCTGAATTGTTGTTATACATGATGAGACGAGTGGAACGGTATATCATTTGTTGATTTTGGCAACAACTTGTTCATCATCTGGAAATCCTGAAGAACGCATGATGAACTTGTCCAGAAAACCATTCCAAGTCGTGTTTGATCCGATTAGCCTGGCATTCGCATGAGTTTGGTAGTTTCCGCGCCATGAAGCCAATAGGATTACGCCACGCATGCTAAGTGAAACGCGGTGTTTCACTTAGTGACTCCATAATTACGGATTTGCCACTGCGTCCATTTAATTCATCTTATTTCATTTTCTTTTCAATTTTTATTTCATTTTGTATGCTGATCTTAGAAAATTCATAAGTTCTTCAATATTTGTCCAAATTGGCTGGGATTTTTGCACCATGTTCTTCATGATCTCTAGTTTTTTATGGTGATTTTTAATAATATTGTGCACGTGTGGAAAAAATATTTGGCTAGGGTTTGTTTGGACATGTCCTTTTGTGCACCATGCTCACTCTTTTAATCATAAAATGATGATGCTTCATTAGAAATTCATGAAATTTTTTGTACTTAATCTAGACTCATTCCTGGTCATTTTGATATGTGGTTTGTAATTTTTGAGTTCCTGGATTGAGAGTTATGACATGATCTTTAGAGGTGTTACATTCTATGCCATGCCATGTCTTGTGCATCTTCCTGATTTTATTTGCTATACTTGTTGAACTTGAATTGAGCTGGATTTTTGCATGAGAATACTTGTGAATATTGAGAATACATGTGAATTTTTCTGGAATTTTTGAATCCATTTCCTATTTGATTGGGATTTTATTTGATGTTTAGTCATTTGTTGATTTTTTGTGAGATATGCTTCCATTTGATTTGTGAAATCCTGGTTATTAATTGGATGGATGTGAAATTTGGCATGTGTATTGTAGACATCTTGAAGAGCATTTTGACTTTGGTCTCATTCATTTATCATGTTTGATTGCTGTTTTATGATTGGTTGAAGTTGATGCTTGTTTTGATGTCATGAATGAGCTTGCTTGAATTTGTGTTGACTTTCTGAATTTCATTGACCTGCTTCCCTTGATCCAAATGAGCTGAAATTTGGTATGATTGACATGTTATGAATGCTGTTTGATCATGATTTTTTTGAGGATTTATTGAAATGTTTTGATATTGATTTGATTGTGATCATTCTGTTTGGTCCTTTGTGATTCCAAAATGCATAGTTTGACATGTTTTGTGTATGAAATGGATTTGGTTCATAGTTTTGATGTGAGACCAATTGGATTCTATTCTTGTTTGATAAATCTTGATTTTGATCAATTATCACTTGCTGTTTTGGATTTTTGATCTCATTTTGACCCTAGGCTTGTCCTAGTGGTCTTGTTTCTCATGTTTGAGTTTGCTTTTCAGGTTAGGAAGCAAATGCTTTAAGGATTTTAATGCAAGTTGATTGAGTTTGGTTGATTGTTATGAACTAACTTGTTCTATTTTGTAGGATGCTTAGCTCACTTGCTTTGGGTTTGTGCTTTGCACATGTGATTGATAGTGTTGACTGTTGATTCTTATTTGCTTGTTTTGACTTTGTGATTGGTATACTGACTGTATTTGATTGATTTCAGGTACATTAGTTGCTAATAGTTCTTTGAGAACTTGCTTTGCTTTGCTTAAGCATTGAGGTAGAATCTCTTGTCTCCATGTAGTCTGGAAGACCTGGCTTGTTACCTAGCCAGGCACCTGTCTGAAGTCCTCCTTAAGAGGCAATATTTGTGATTGTTTAACTTTGTCCCCAAGCAGGAAAAGACCTCATATGAGGCAATTGGTAGACATAAGAGATATGTAGCCTATCTCCTACTATTCTGTGAGTCACTCACCTTGCTCACACCACATGTGTTGATGCATAGTGAGTAAAAACCCAAGATCAGTTGAGTCAGTGTCGCAAGTGTAGAAGGGTTCCCACTTTCTGGACCCACACTTCATTGTCTGAAGCTCTCCCCGACCAGGGAAAAGAGCTGTGAAGTCTAATCTTCACTCACCTTTCATCTGGCTTCACCTTGACTCTCAATGTCAAGGTTAAGAGCTAACCTCACCTTGATGCAGAGGCTTGTTTGTCGAGGTTGACATGACCCCTCGACTAAAGCCTAGCCTTGATGTTTGGGCCCCTTGTTGGTGTGTTTACTTCATGCTGTATGTGTTTGTGTGGTGTGATTGTATCCCCTAGGTTTGCTAGACTCCGCGTAGTCTCGTTTGCATGTCAATTAAGGTAGCACGGTTCCTTCGTATAGGACTTCCTTTCTTGCTTGAGCTTTCCTAAAACACAAACAAACATTATCCCCTCTTAAGGATACGTCAACTCCTTCTACTACAGGTGAGTAAGTCTCCAAAGGTCGAGCATCCGGTAGATTGCGTAGTGACGTGGTCCACTTAAAAAACACAAACCAACAGGAATAGTTTAGCCGAACTACGGCAACTCTGATTCTCATGTCCAGATGAGATACGTAGGCACGAGATGCGATGTCTTGTCGAGTTTGACTAACGACTAACACTAATTCTTTTCTCTCGCCCTCGTTGCGATTGAGACCTTCCCTTTCTCTTGCCCTGGTTGCAATCGAGACCCTTCTTCTTCCTGTGTTGGTGTCAGGAGATGGATGTAAGCCCAGCGATTGGCATTCCGTATCCTCTTGTTGTATGCTTGGAAGCTGATGTAAGTCCAACGATTGGCATTCGGGTTCCAGTGTGGGTGTGTTTGGTTCGGAAGCTGATATAAGTCCAGCGATTGGCATTCGGGTTCCACGTTTGGCCGTGTCTGTTGTGTTTGGCGTGCGTGAGCCGAGCTACGAATGCTCTGATTCTTCTTCGTCCAAGAAGATACGTATGCATAGGATGCGACATCCTAGCGAGCATGTTTTCCCCCAGTCCGAACTACTTCGACTCTGATGTCTATGCTTGATAGACTAAGTAGGCCCAGGATGCGATATCCTGCCAAGTCAGTCTTGTCTGTTTTCTTGTGTCTCTTTCAGCCTGTGTAGATGTTTGTTTGAGCAGCGTTTAGCAACCATTTTCCTTCCTATTGTGCGTGGATCCCGTCGAGTACGACGGATGCGTAGGGGTGCTAATACCTTCCCTTCGCATAACCGACTCCCGATCCCATTCTCTTTGGTCGCGAGACCATGTCTTTTCCAGGTTTACTCTGAGCGTTTCCTTTCCCTCTTTTGGGATAAATAACGCACGGTGGCGGCTCTGTTGTTTTCGTTTTCCGCCGGTTTTTCGCGTAATGCGACACATATGCACATGTTTCTCTAGAGATTCCCCAAACTTTATCTCCTTTCTGCCTTCTTCAGTCCCTAGATTAATGACCTCTACTGGCTCTTGGTGCGGGTCAATCTCTTTTTGTTCTGGTTCAAGACTGGCTAATTTAGCTAACAGTTCACCATTTTCCTCACTATTGTCTTTGGTGTGTTTAATTGGGAGCCCAGAGTTACATGGGATTATAACCATGTTGTTATCAATGGATTAATTATTTATGCACGTTTATGAGATTTATTTTAGAAGTATGCTTGTGAAAAAAAGTAAAGAAAAAGAAGTTTTTTTCATTCATTTGCGAACAAATGAAAATAAAGGAAAGAAAAGGAACACTATTTTGAATGAAAAATACTTTTTATTGATTGAAATATAATACTTTTAAACATATGGAGGCCCTTTACAAAGATATCATCTTGCCTCAGATGGGGATAAAGGATTTAGAAATACAAATGCATTACTTTGATATTAGATTTAGAAAATACAAATGCATTACTTTGATATTGAAAAAACTACAGGAACCATGGAAGTCGTCTAGTTATACAATGCAAATCCATGTGGACACCATCAAATGAAGCTTTGAATTTCTTCGCTTGCATCTCCCACGACTGCCACCAGGTTATCGTGTTCGAACCCAACACTGCTAAACACTTCTTGGATATCTAAGAATTTCTTCTGGTCTTCAAGATTAGGCATGCTTGATGATGGACGGTAGCCAATACCAAACAAATTATTCTTCTCAGTGACGTCTAGCACTTGTCTCCAACTAGCAGCTTTACTTTTTTCAAGGGTCTCTTTAGCGCAAACATGATCAATTCTGGAACCTTGTCAATATTAGATGTAGCGGTATTGACATTATCAAGTTCCGGGTAGTGAAAGGGGACCTTTATCGCACCCTCGTCGATTTCGATGTATCGAAATGAGAAAACTCGCTTATAAGCAGATATACTTCGCCGAAGAAAATAACCAACTTATCTTCCACCATGAATTTCAGCTTTTGATGCAGCGTAGAAGTTACTACCCCAATAACATGAATCCATGGTCTCCCAAGTAAACAACTGTAGGTAGGGTTAATATCCATTACTTGGAACATGATGGTAAACAGATAGGGTCAAACCCGAATTGGTAAATCAATCTCAATGATCACTTGTCCTCTTGAACCATCAAAAGCACTTACAATTAATGCATTAGCTCTCATTTCTACTCCTTAAACTAACATTTGATTCAACGTGTTCTTTGGCATTACATTGAGAGAGGAACTAGTATCTAAAAGAAATCTAGAAAGGATAATATACATTCAACTAACTGAGATATACAACGCCTTATTGTGGGAAGCTCATTCAATTGGAAATTAAACATCATTGAATCCCAGATAATAGTTGGCTATAAAATTTATGACAACTTCATCAAACTGGTCAATAGTGATATCTTGCATTACATGGGGAGCATTAAGTAGCTTCATCAAAGTTGCTCGATGAGCCTCTAAGCTAAAGAGCAATGATAGGACCGAGATATTAGATGGTGCCTGACCTAATTGGTCCATAATATTGAAGTCTCTCTTCCTGATTATCCTGAGGAATTCCTGACATTCATCAGGAGAGATATTCTCTTTGTGAGGTTTCGGTTGTGCCTCCACATCCACTAATTCTTTCCCTTGGAAAGAGCAGCTTATGTTGGCTTGTTCATAACCTATTCCACCTTGAGTGGAGCAACCGGTGTAACCTTCTTATGAGGAATGGATGTTGGTACCCCTATTCCTGTGGAGAGGCTACTGGTATACTTTTCTCTTTGGGGAAAGCAGTTGCAGGTGGATTTGATTTCGCTGTGAATTTTGGGGCGAACACACGACCACTCAGGATTTTTCCCCAATTCCTGCTATGTTGACGATTGTTTTGACTCGAAGAATTCGATGGGGTTTCCTCCCACATAAGCAGTAGTTTCATATTTCTATGGCACAACCTAGGTACTTTGGAATGGGAAAGGCCCTGGAACATAGATATTTATAGGTTGCAATAGTTTCTTCACGGAGCCTGTATCTATTACTGTTTTTAAACAATAATGATTAGTTCAATAGTTGTTACCACGAAAAATATCTAAGGCATGCTGAAAGCATAGTTAATGATAGAGTCCTGTGAATTTGGGGGTTATACCCCATCAAAGGATAAAGAGGAATTGGAGGCAAGCAAGAGTGGAAAAAACACAAGTCAAAGGATGAAGCCGACAAGAGAAGTTGGTCTGGTCGATAGGCCATTCCGTCGACTGAGGTGAAGTTTGAGACTTAAAGAATTATAGTCAAATATGTAGAAGACAGCATCACCCTAATGTCTGGGCGGGAGAAATTTGAAATTTAAAAATAACCAGCAATTACAAGAAGAATAAGAGCGCCAAAATCTAGAGTAGTTAGCAAGACATGGGTGCAACGATTGTGCAGATCGTGTGACATAACATCTGCTAGTTTCTAGGAGTTTTAACTTATGAGCAGTTCCATTAGTTTAGTATAAATAGAATGTCCCACGAGGGGCTCAGGGTGTTCACTTTGTATTGAAAATCACTCGTAAAAAAACTTCCCATTCCCAGCGGGAGGAAGCAAGAGTTTTTTAGAGTGCTATGTACATGAATCACCATATTTATTTCAATGGAACTTCCTTACTTTTCAATTGTTCCCGTTGAACATTTTATCTTCATTTCATTTACTTTTGAGTTATCATTTTACGTTGTCGTTTACGCTGTGGACAATAATTCTATTACGATAATAGAGTTTACCAAAAGCGTGTTCGTCGTATACCTCTTTTGAATGCTATAGCGTTGTCGGTCACGAGTCACCTATAGGCTGTAACATTGTCTAAATCGTTCGTGTGGAAAAACCCTACGCTTGTTCGACACTTTGTTAGGAACCGTTCCTCACAAAGTCATTCTGTCGAGTTGGACAAGCTTAACTTGCACTAGCACATGTCCTGGGATCAACTAGTCGATCCTGCAAGTAACCCTTTATTTTAAAGCCTAGGGAGGACCAGCGGTTGTTTACCAATTTCCACAGTAAACAAAATGGCAAACCCGGTGTGACCGTGCTAGAGCAGTTGCGAAATTGCATGAAACTTAGAAGTGGCAAACTGTATAGTAAGCCACGAAATATTATGAAAATGTCAGAAACTAACACGGATGAAGTACCACGAGGAACTTTATCCACTACGGAAACAGTAGTCTCACAGGTTGCCATTTTGCCACCGATGACAAGTGCAGCCTTAACCATGTCGACTACGGGTGCGGCTGGAACATCAATTCCTCAGCCTCCACCGGGGGGTTCAGGATCAACAATAACGATGTTCAGACCTTATGTGCCTCGCTTTGGCACCACAAATCCTCTTTATGAAATTCCGTATTCTTTAATGCCAGGATATCAGTCGACATCTAGTGCAACACTGTTTTCAGATACAAATCCTTCCTTGCAAGGATCGACACAAGGGGGGCAACATGAGGAATACTACTCAGAACAGAACCATGTCGTTGTCGAACACTTCAGTAGCGGTGTTGAGACAGCAAATGGACGATAGTAACCATGAATTGGTTAACATGTTGACCAACCAGATGGCCACAGTCTTTAATCCACTAATACAAGAGTCTGCTGAAACAAATAGGTAGGTGGCGAACCAATCGACACGCTTATGCAATTTTCTGGGGGCACCGGCTCGACAGATGACACAAATGATTAGACCGACTGTTCTTGTGCAGATGGAGATAGGGGCAGCGGAGGAGGAGACAGTCCACGAAGGGAAAATCATTAGACCCCTTCAAAATCAAGGCGTCGAGTCAGGAGTCGCGGGACGTAACCAGATGATAATGGTCAACCGACACCAGGATGCTGATCAAGTTGTCGATCACATCGACAAGAAGACTTGGCAGTGGAAAATAATTTGACAACTATTGTCGAAAGGATTATGGCTAGAAATGGCATGGGTGCTACATTGCAAAGGCCATTATACGCCTCCCCACTAGCTGAGTTTATCCTCCATGCAGAGGCACCCAAGGGGATGAAAGTGCCTAAATACACTAAATTTGGGGGAGAGTCTGGTGAATCGACAATAGAACACGTTTCCAGATACTTAACAGAGTCAGGAGATCTAGCTCATAATGAATGTCTGAGAGTAAAAAACTTCCCTTCCTCTCTAACTAAGGCTGCCTTCACATGGTTTACTTCGTTGGCCCCAAGTTCAATCGATTCGTGGGCCAAATTAGAAAAGAAGTTCCATGAACAGTTTTACGAAGGACACTCCGAAATTATTTTGGCAGAATTGTCTAGTATCAAGAGAAGGTTTGCTGAGAGCATTGATGATTATCTGAATCGTTTTAGGTCCTTAAAGGCTAGGTGTTTCACCCAAGTGCCAGAACATGAACTAGTTCAAATGGCCGCAGGAGGTTTAGAGTATTCCATTAGGAAGAAGATAGATCCAACTTTTGTGAAAAGTATGTCACAATTGGCTGATAGAGTCCGACATCTAGAACGGCTAAGGCTAGAAAAAGTTAGGCACAATAAGTCTAAGAAAGAAAAGGTAGCGTTTGTCGAATACGATGCGACAGACCCAATACGTGAGGCTGATTATGCTTCATCGACCGAATTAGAAATCGACGTGGCTGAACTAAATCCAGGGTCCGCCTATGAGTGTCGATCATTGCTGCCTGCGCAAGGAAAAAATCCTGTCGAACACAACCCAAAATTCCCTTCGAAAACTTATACTTTCGATGTGTCGAAGTGCGAGGAAATTTTTGACTTATTGGTCAAAGATGGGCAAATGGTGGTACCTCCTGGTACTAAAATACCACCGTTAGAACAGAGACAGAAAAGAGGGTTTTGTAAATATCATAACTATCTTGGTCATAATACCTCTAATTGTTACCTTTTCAGGGATTTGGTTTAGAAATCGATTCAAGAAGGAAGGATGAAATTTATTGGCCGCAGAATGAAGATCGACGTTGATCCTCTTCACCAGGAGGAAGCCCTATTCGTGGAGCCAGTCGAGATCAACATGGTTGAGATCACCGAATATGATGAGGCCAACATGCTGGAGCAAACTGGGGAAAGCCCAGATGTCGATATAACTGAAGTTTACCCAAGGGCTGATGAAGACTTGGTGGATTTTCTGTATCGTTGCAAGAACAAGGGTTCACAGGTGTGCCTGTGACCGAGGTGTGGTGCTGTCAACGACAAAATAGCGGCGGAAAATTTCCAGAAACTGCAATTAGGAAAAAGCAAAAGGAATGTGCCGGCCAGGGGTTACCAGAATGAAAGAGGCTCAAAAAAGGTTGTGGGAAATAATCAAGCAAGGCCTAAAAGCTTTGTACCGTCGACAAGTGCCCCTAGAGGTACTTGGATCAAGCCTTAGGAAAAACAAGACACCCCACAAGGTGTTGTTGCTGCTAGAGGAGGTCTAACAATTAACTACAGGCGTAAGTTTAAGTCTGAAAAAAGGACTCATGTCTCTGAAAACTATTTGCGGAAGAACCCCATGTCGAGGACTCAATGGAGACGTTTTCAGAGGTGTAAACAGGCCGAAAGAGAAGCTGCAAGAGGCATGACCAGCGAGGCGAATGATGGAATGAAAATTGTTGTGAAAGTCGACACAACAGCGAAGGAACGAATAAGAGAATACGTTCGTCGACCAACTGAAAGATGTTCTGAAGAAGTGACTGATGACTTCAATTCAGAATTTGAAGCAAGTCTGGATATCCTGGTCAACATGGTGTCAATCCTACCACAAGAATATAAGTGTGTGACTTAAGTCGAAGAGTCGGTAGACAATGCTGACACTGAAGAAATGGCTTTGCACTAACCAAGATGCTATTTTGTGCTGAACGATGGGTCTGCTGAAAGCCAAGAGGCAGTGTTTGAAAGACCAACGATAAACATGAAAAATCATTCGAAACCACTACTGATAAGGGCAAAAGTGGAAGGCGTAATTGTCAACAAAGTTTTGGTCGATTGTGGTGCCACAGTCAACATCATGCCGCACCATATTCTGAGGAAGATTGACAAGTATGATACCGACATCAGATCTAATAATGTGGTTTTGTCAGACTACGGAGGAAAGACGAAAAGCACCATGGGAGTGATTATGGTGAATATCACGGTGGGTTCAGTAACCAGACCGACACTGTTCATGGTGATAGACGCTAAGCCAAGTTACAACTTGCTATTTGGCAGAGAGTGGCTACATGGCGTCGGAGTTGTACCATCTTCAGCGCACCAAAGGCTGGTGATTTGGAGAGAAAATGGGGTGGCCGAAAATATCGAAGTCGACCAAGGGTACTTTATGGCCGACGTGAATAATGTCGGCAAGAAGGAGTTTGAAAGAAAGCTGGCCAACATCTCTCCTTGCTTCCTGTAGCACCTCAAATTTGCACCTCCCATTTGTACATTCATTCCATTTTTAGGTCATTAACATTGCATTCACATTGCATAGTCCATTGCATATCATCAGTCAAGACTGGTCAGGAGATTCAACTGTGCAAGAGAGCAAGAGAATTTTCCATGAGATCAAATCCCTAGGGTAGTTCCAATGAGCTTACATTACCCAAGGATCATTTTGAAGCAACTTGGCCAAGTGTTGAAGGCTTAGAATTCATCAGTGCATGTGCAAGTCATCTGAGGCCCATAAAAGTCAACAGAAGTCAACTGTGGATTTGGAGGTGGGAAGTGATTAGAGATGCTTCATTCATGTTCAAACAAGTCTCATTTGACATTTCAAACACTCACATTGAAGAATTTGAAGTCAGGTCAAGACTTTCTCAAAATAGAAAGTGACCTATAATTTGAAATTTCCAAAGATGGAAAGGTTTTGGTCCAACTTCAACTTAATTTTACAACATCAAGAAAGCTTCAAATGAAATTTTGTCCAACATTAGGGTTGAAGATCTTTCTCTCCCATTTCCAAAAAGTCTAAGATCATGAATTTCTAATGTGTGGTTGAGGAGATATGATCCAATCATGGCAAAGTGTGTTTGAAAATTCAAATGGGCATAACTTTTGAACCAAGGCTCCAATTTGGGTGGTTCTTTTTGCATTTTGTTCATCATGACATGTAGTTTCCAAAACATCCATTACATGGCATGAATTTCTCTTGCATGATCATGTGCTCACTCATGAAGTTTTTTGAAGGAAATTTCATAAAATCATTTTGGATGATTATATGCATGAAAAACCATCTCCAAAGGGTGCATGGGCCTTGTTTAAGTGGTTTTGGGTCAGAGTTGAGCACTGTTCACGTGGCTACCTCATGCATGGGGGTGAAAAACACAATTGGTGCATACACTTCATAACTTGCTAATCTCACTTGGCTCTGGCTTAAACAGGTTTTCAGCATGATTAGCAGGACCTATATAAGGATAATCTTAATTGCTTTCATGATTAACATCCATTTTCAGATCTGAATCTCAAATCAACCAAATTTTTCTCTCAAAAATATTTTCCAAATTCTTCACAAAAAATCATTTTCTCTTGTTGGAATCATGATCATGAAGCATTTCTGAGCAAGTTTGAACGTGGAATTGGAGCAAATCGTGCCAGTTTGGACCATACTCGAAGCTTGAAGGTTCAATGGAGTTTGCAAATTGAGCTGGATTCGTGCATGCTAGAGCATCCAATTTATCATCAAACAACTCAACAAGCATTGTAGAAGAGATTTGAGCCGTTGCTGAGCTTGGTAGCACACGATTCTAGTTTCTATTCTTCAAAGAGGTCAGATGTCCAGTTCAATTATTTTGCAATTCATCATGATATTTGTGTAGATCTTTCATTGGTGATCATTCTGGTATAAAATTTGAGCGAAATGGCGCAATATTAATGAAGTTATGCTTGATTGAAAGTTTGATGTCAAATCTTATTTCCTTCGATCTGAACTTGTTATAATGTTTTTGCATGATTTGGTTATGGATCTTTGATGTGCATGAAACGAGGAGTAGATTGGTGTAATTATTTGTAATTTCTGGATGTTTTGTGGATTTTCTGGAATTTGGCATGAAGATCATCTTCATCTTCATCTTCAACCTACGAAACATTCATCAATTAGCTACGATTTCTGGGATTTCTGGGATTTCAGGGCGCCTTAGGGTTTTGATCCAAAACGGTATCGTTTTGATGCTGAGCGCGCAAATTCAAATGTGACAAGGGTTCGAGTCCCAGCGAAGGAACTTTTCAAATTGCCATGCTATTTTTTACTTTCCCTCCCATTTGCCCATGCTATTCATGTTTTGAACTTCATTTTTTCCCAAACTTAGAAAAATCATAACAAATTGAAAATTGATCCAATTTCATCCCAATGTTTTGCAAAATGCTCCTTATTCTGTCTAGTTTTTTATGAGCATGAATTTGCAAGTTGTGCTTGGCTGGAAAAATAATTTGTTCTAGGATGATTGAATACATATGCATGTGTTGATATTGCCATGTTCTTTCCATCATAAAATGCTCAAAAATAATCCAATGGCTTTGAAATTTTGTGCGTAGTTTCTCAACACATTGATGAACATTTTGGATTTGGTTTGACATTTTTCCCATGCTCCAATTCTGTTTTATGCTTGTGTTGACTTGGTGTGACAATTTGTGTCACACATTTGATTGTTTGAATTGTACAATGTGATTGTCATGCCAAATGATGTCCAATGCTTCTGATTTTTTGTGTGATGGATGTTATGGATGTCTTGATTGCTCATGAATTTTTCCAGATTTATTTGAATCATTTCTGTTTTGATTGAGATTTTTCATTCATGTTGATCATTTGGATGCCTTGAATTGGTCTTGGACTTATCTTGCACATGAAATGAACTTGCTTATTGATTATGATTTGGTTCTTTTAGGACTTATTCTTGAGTGATTAAACATGCTTTGTGTTGAGTTTGAAGTTCTGTTTTGACTTTTTGATCCTCTTTTGACCCTAGGCTTTGACCTAGTGGCTTGGACTTACCATTTGGATTGTGAATTTCAGGTTCAAGTGTACATTTCCATGATTGGAGTGGCTCACTCATTTAAGCTTGGTCAATTGTTGTCATTTGCTAACCTTTGTGTGTTTTGTAGGCTTTGAGGATAATTCATTTGTGTTTGCCTTATGCTTTGCACCATTGTTGCCTGATTGGATTTGTCTGTCTGTTTGATATTAATTGTTGATTGTTTGTCTATACAGTTGAACTGATTGGTTTAGTTGTTTTGACAGGTACTTAAGTTGCTTTAAGTTCATTTGAACTTTGCTCTGCTAGCTTGTGGTTTGCTTACCACTGAGGTATAATTTTTCTGACTTCATGTAGTCTGGAAGACCTGTCCTGTTATGTGGGCATGCACCTGTCTGAAGTCCTCCTTAAGAGGCAATGCTTGTGATTGTTTAATGTTGTGCCCTGTACATTCAAAGACCTCCTAAGTGAAGAGGCATTGGCAGATACAAGGGATGTGCAATCCAACCCCTGCTATTTAGTTGTGTCATTCACCTTGCTCACACCATGTGTTGATGCATTGTGAATAAGAGCTCAAGATCTTGTTGTGTCAGTCACATGTGGAGAATAGTTCCTACATTCTGAACTCCCACACTTTCTATTTTGAGTCAAGCTCTCCCAGGCCAGGGATAAGAGCTGTGAGGTCTTACCCTCACTTCCCATGTCATCTGCTTCACCCTAACTCTCAATGTTAGGGTTAAGAGCTAACCACACCCTATTCCAGTTGGCTTGTTTGTCGAGGTTGACATGACCCCTTGACTAAAGCCTAGCCTTGTGTGAGCCACTTGTTTGCATGTAGTGTGTGTGCTTGCTTGTGTTTGATGGTGTTGTTTAGGCTAGCTTGCTTCCTGTGCAAGTTAGGATAGAAACCTCAATATAGGGATCGTATGCATGACAACTTCTAGGCTCGAGTCGTAGTCTCCCTAGTAGCTTGTTATCTCCCTTTGTCTCTGGTTAGGTTAGAAGTTCTTTCCCTGTTAAGGGGAACTACGTCGCCCTGATCCTCATACCAGATGAGGTACGTAGGCAGGAGATGAGCTGATCTCTCCGGGCGCCCTTTTTCTTTTTCAACCCCTTTGTGTTGTGTTGGAGTCTGACATAAGTCCAGCGATTGGCAGTCGATTTCCTGTGTGTGTGTTTATTGGTTCGAAGTCTGATATAAGTCTAGCGATTGGCATTCGGTTTCCAGGTTTTCCTGTTTGTGTGGAGTCTGACGTAAGTCCAGCGATTGGCAGTCGGTTTCCTGTTTGTGTTTTGTTTGGCGTGCGTTAGCCGAGCTCCGAGTGCTCTGATTCTTCTCCGGTCAGAGAAGATACGTATGCATAAGATGCGACATCCTAGCGAGCATGTTTCCCCCGTTCCCGAACTACGTCGACTCTGATGTCTGTGTCTGACAGACTACGTAGGCCCAGGATGAGATATCCTGCCGAGTCTATTTCTTCCGTCCGTTCTGTGTTTGATCCCAGCATGTGTGCAGTTTGTGAGCAGTCTTTAGCAACCTTTCTTCTATTCTTTCTGAGCGTGGATCCCGTCGAGTACGACGGATGCATAGGGGTGCTAATACCTTCCCTTCGCATAACCGACTCCCGATCCCATCTTTCTCTGGTCGCGAGACCATTCCTTTCCAGGTTTACTTCGAGCGTTTCCTTTCCCTCCTTTGGGATAAATAACACACGGTGGCGGCTCTGTTGTTTCGTTTTCCCGCTAGTTTTTCGCGTAATGCGACACTTCCCAGCTGAGGATGTATATGTTAATCTGAGTGAAGCTTTCGTCTCTCAAACTCTACACGAGACTCACGGCTTCATTTGGGATGTGGAACGCCTGGATGATCCACCCTTTACAGGTATCCGGTCGACAGGCTGGGGGAACGTCACTGATGATGTCTGGGTTAGAAGCTCTAAGAAAGATTTCGGCATACGTTGAAGAGAACAAAATAAAGTCGGCTCTAGAGGCTGAATAAAACATGGTTGCTGAAGCCTGTGCGTTGAATAAAGAGGGGCATATGGCTATTGGGCCAGAACCCCCAGACAAAAGGAACATCGACATGCAGCGTTTGGACTGCATTTATGATAATGAACCTTTAGGGTTTGAGAAAGACCTAAAGGCACTAGAGAAGATCCGACCAAAAGACCCCTTGGGAGAAGTCGACCTTGGCGAGAATGGCGAGAAAAGGCCAACATACATAAGCGCCAACATCGACAAAAAACTAAAGTCTGAGGTAGTATCGATACTTAAAGAATTTAGGGACTGTTTTGCTTGGGATTATAACGAAATGCCTGGTTTAAGTAGAGATTTGGTCGAGTTAAAGCTGCCAATAAAAGCTAGAAGAAAGCCAGTAAAGCAGACACCCAGGCGTTTCGCCCCAGAGATCATGGCAAAGATAAAAGCAGAAGTAGAAAGACTCCTGAAAAGAAAGTTTATTCAAACTTCAAGGTATGTCGAATGGTTGGCCAATATTGTGCCAGTCATAAAGAAAAATGGGTCTTTAAGAGTATGTATTGATTTTAGAGATCTAAATGTTTCCACCCCAAAAGATGAGTATGCCATGCCTGTGGCTGAAACGTTGGTCGACTCGGCCGCTGGTTTTGAATATTTAAGCATGTTAGATGGGTATGTTGGATATAACTAAATTTTTATTGCAAAAGAAGACGTGCTGAAGACGGCGTTTCGATGTCCAGGAGCCTTGGGGACATATGAATGGGTTGTCATTCCATTCGGTTTGAAAAATGCCGGAGCAACATACCAGAGGGTAATGAACTCAATGTTCCATGATTTTATCGAAGATTTCATGCAAGTATACATTGATGATATTGTGATAAAATCAAATGGTCAACATACTCACGTCGAACATCTTCGAAAAGCCTTTCTGAGGATGAGGAAATGTGGATTAAAAATGAATCCATTAAAGTGCGCTTTTTGTGTGCAAGCAGGCGACTTCCTTGGTTTTGTGGTGCATAAAAAGGGTATTGAAGTAAACCAAAGCAAAACAAAAGCCATTATGGATGTCAAGCCTCCGTCGACCAAAAAGGAGTTGCAATCTTTTCTGGGAAAAATAAATTTTCTTAGAAGATTTATATCAAATCTAAGTGGCAAAACAAAAGCATTCTCCCCACTACTTCGACTGAAGAACGAGGATTTCAAGTGGCAGGAAGAACACCAAGAGGCTTTCGACAAAATCAAAGAGTATTTGACTAGGCCTCTAGTACTGGCCCCTCATGTTAGGCATAGGCCAATGAGATTGTATATTGCAGCCTCATAATCGACTATAGGAAGTATGTTAGTCCAAGAGGATGAAAAATGTGTCGAAAGACCTGTGTATTACCTTAGTCGAATGCTTAATGACCCTGAAACTAGGTATAGTGATATAGAAAAACTATGTCTATGCCTATATTTCTCTTGTATGAAACTAAAGCAATACATCAAGCCCGTTGATGTGTATGTATCTTCCCATTTTGATATTATTAAACACATGTTATCTAAACCAATTTTTCATAGTCGAATTGGGAAATGGGCTTTAGCGTTAACAGAATACTCCCTGACATACGTACCCTTGAAAGCGATGAAAGGGCAGGTAGTAGCGGATTTTCTTGTCGACCATTCAATGGTCGAAATGGCGCAGAACTACGTAGATTTAGCACCATGGAGGCTATACTTCGACGGGTCAAAACATAAGCATGGATCTGGGATAAGAGGAGTCATAATTTCTCCAGATGGAATTCCAGCAGAGTTCAAATACAAAATCGAAGGGGTATGCACCAATAATGAAGCAGAAAATGAGTCACTGATCACCAGACTTGAACTACTGCTAGAATTGGGGGCAAGGAATGCCAAAATTATGGGAGACTCAGAGTTAGTGATTAAACAAGCATCAAAAGAGTACAGGTGTGTTAAAAAAAATTTAATCAGGTATTTTGTGGTCAGTATCAGATTACTCAAGAGGTTTGAGCAAGTCAATCTCCAACACATTCCACGACAAGAAAATCAAAGAGCAAATGATTTGGTGCAGGAGGCCTCAGGGTACAAAGCGTCGAAAGACCATGATTAAGAGGTCCAAGTAAGAGAGAAAGTACGAGCGACAATCTTGTCACCGTCAGATTTGGCGATCGTGAAGTTGGGAGCCGTAGATAAAAATCATTTTGAAATTCTGGCTGTCGACGACGATGGGGAAAGTGATTGGCATAAACCGCTAGTCGATTACTTACGCAATCCCGTGGGGTCGACAAATCGAAAGATAAAATATAGGGCCCTTAGCTACGTCTTGGTAAATGATGAATTATTCGAAAAGACGGTCGAAGGAGTGTTATTAAAATGCCTAGGAGAAAGTGAGGCATACGTGGCTGTGTCAAGCATACATAGCGGGGCGTGTGGGGCACATCAAGCAGGTTTGAAGATGAAATGGCTCTTGATGCGCTCAGGAGTTTATTGGCCTTCAATGTTGAAAGATTGCATTGAATTTGCTAAAGGCTATCAAGAATGCCAATTAAAGCATGTGCTTGCAAGCGAGCTGCATACAATTGTGAAGCCCTGGCCATTTCGAGGATGGGCTCTGGATGTTATAGGAGAAATAAAGCCAACCTCGTCGAAACAACAAAGGTATGTGTTAGCCGGTATCGAATATTTCACAAAATGGGTCGAAGCCGTAGCATTAACAAATGTGGACCAAGAGGCTGTGATAGATTTTGTCCAGAGTTACATCATATGCAGATTTGGCATCCCAGAAACTATTACAATCGACCAGGGGTCAGTTTTCACTGGTCGAAAAGTGCAAGATTTTGCAAAAGAAATGGGAATCAAATTACTGACCTCTACCCTCTATTACGCACAAGCGAATGGCCAAGTCGAAGCTACTAATAAGGTGATCATCAGCCTAACAAAGAAACACATAGGAAAGAAGCCAAGAAATTGGCACAAGACCTTGGACCAAGCTTTGTGGGCATGTCGAACGTCACCAAAAGAAGCAATTGGAACAACCCCATTTCGACTAGTGTATGGGCATGACGCAGTATTGCCAGTAGAGATTCAGGTCCAGGCGGTCAGAACCCAAAGGCAGTACGAAATACCTTCTGAAGATTACTGGAGTATGATGTCAGATGAATTGGTCGACGTAGATGAAGAAAGAATGTTAGCGTTGGACTCCCTACAAAGGCAGAAAGAGAAAGTCGCCCGAGCCTACAATAAAAAGGTGAAAGGTAAAACGTTTGCTGTCGACGATCTGGTGTGGAGAGTAATCCTGCCTATGGACAGAAATGATAGAGTTTTGGGTAAATGGTCCCCTAATTGGGAAGGGCCGTTTAAGGTTTTGCAGGCCTTTTCTAACAAAGCATACGAGGTCGAAGAGTTGGCACCAGATAGGCGAATCTTAAGAGTGAATGGAAAGTATTTGAAAAAATATAGGCCTCTCCTTCAAGAGGTCAAAATTGTGACGGACTAAATAACTGTCGAAAGAACAAGGTTGGAGATAACTATGTTAGAAACCAGCTACAAAGGCACAAAAAATAAATATATAGTGCTAAAAGTAAGAAAGATAACATTAAAGTGGCAAGAAGATATTGTTTAAATATTACAAAATTTATACAAACAAGAGAAACGGTCAAAGCTGGCCGAACTTAGATTGGAAAGATTTAAGCTCAAAATTATAATGCAAGGACGCAGGCTCCAAGGTGTCGGCGTGGGCTTTGAGCTCTTTAAGCTTTCCTTTGATGGCCATAAGCTCATCAGCGACCGCTAAGGCATCACTGGTGGTTTGCTCCACAGTGGCCTGGGCAGGTTTTAGCACTTCGTCGACACAACGTGACTCCTCCTTGATAATTAATTCCAACTCACTGTCAAGAGTGGCAATTTGACGCCCAAGGGCATCAATTTGTTGTCGTATCTCAGTGGCCCGTGTTTGTTTGGAGGTCAATTCTTTCTTCCGCTCCTCCATAGCCCCTAACATATTGGTGACCTCCGTGTCGGCATGCGTCACCAACTCCCATTTCTCCTTCACGGAGGCCTCAGTAGTAGCAATCTGGCGTTCATTGTCCCGGACGCTGTCGATGTGGTGCAGCATGGGAACTAGAATTTATTCTAGAGCCGCCATTGCACATTTGGCATAATCAGAAAGCTGGAGACCCTTTAGTTGGGCAAGCACGCTAAGGATCTCTGGACCGACAATTGGTTTATGCATGAGCACGAAAGGAAGGTCAGGATTCAAGGCGTGAACGCGGATTTTGTCCATGAGAGCCTTAGTCTTTGTCGCCTCAGGGCCCATTTCGCCAGAATGGAACTACTCAGAGTCTGAAGAAGCATCACGCAATTTCACCAGATAGCGGAGCCTGGCAATTACTTCTAAAGTAGAAGGCTTGATCGTCAGCCCCGGGAAAGTCGAATTGGAAGTAGCCGACGAAGGAGTAATCTGAGGAGAGGGAGAAGCAATCGACAAAGGAGTAGTCTGAGAGGTTTGTTATTTGATGGTGTCGACACCTACTGGCCCCCGTGGACCCTGCAAAGGCAAGGAAGTTGAAGAGAGACTAGAGTCAGAACTAGTCGAATTGGAGTCCGGATGCGTTGCAGGACTAGTGACTGAGTCAGAGTCACTATCACTAATCTGGATAGGGAATTCAATGAACACACCAGCGGTGTCGGCTGACTGAAATGGGTGAGCTAGAGAAGAAACCGGCGACGCAGGAGTATAGTCAGCAACAGGTTGAGTTGGTTCAGTAGAGACATCAACCTATAGAGAGAAAAATTATGTAAGAGAAGTACAATAATCCAAGGGAGTAAACAGGAAAATGGGTAAATACCTGTGTCGATGCAGGAGAGACTGCATCCTGATTTGCTTTCCCCAAGGCAGCAGCAGGGGAGATGCTAGTCGATAGTGAAGCTCCCGCGGCTGGATCAGGGACCGTATCAGGGACCATATCGAGGATGGAAGTGCCGACCACAATGGTGTCGACGCCTTCAACAGGAGTCTCTCGAGGAGGAATTGTATGGTGCTTTTTCCTTTTGGTTTCGCCACTCTTGGAGGGAGAGACATGTTTTTTCCTCTTGTGTCCTTGGTGGCCTTTAGATTTATGCTGGGAAGTGTGCTGGAGACACGAAGAGAGGTTATAAGCAGATATTCTAGCCAGAAGAGTAGACAAGCCGACAAGAAATACCTCAGAGTCTGTGGGGGCAGAGCGTTTGTGTTTCTTGGATTTTTTAGAGTGAGAGGAGACAGTAGGTTCTGTCGAACGTGGTTGACCCTGCACATAAGTGAGATATTAGAGACCACGTAGTATTTCTCTTAAGAAATCACGAGAGTAAATATGAATGCTTCAGATAGGGGCATGCCGAAGAACTGGGTTTCCTCAAGACTTGAGCAATAGGGCGACCATCATCGTCAGAGGATTTCTCAGGAGTAGCCTGCAAGAAGGGAGAGGATGGCTAAGAATAAAAAACAAAAAGCCAAAGGAAATAGCAACTCAGCCAAAATCGAACCTGAGCTTCCTGTGTCGAAGGAGTATGTTGGTCAGCAAATGTAGAACCTATAGGATTTAAAGGGATCGCTGCGAAAAAACAAAAGAAACGCAAGTGAGTGACGAAATCCAGCTAAAAGGGAGTGTTAAAATTTCCAGAGAAGTGTTACCAAGTTGTGTGAATTCGAACACGCTAACATATTGAGGATCAATATGAAGCGGCTCTGAATAGTCAGGCAGATAATACTTCGTCGGAACCACTCTGTCGGCCTTTTTCTTAGAGGCGTTTTGTACGTATGAAATGGGACAATAAAACCACACCGGAACCAAATGACCAAAGGCCAAAGCCAAAGGTCTAGATGGTAGAGGAGGGAACTTGAGGTTTCCAAAGTGAAGGGCGCAAAGATACTTGTCTTTCGCGTAACCAGGGATTTTGAGTTTTGAAATCCTATCGGTTACTGTCGCCTTTAGTTCGACCACAGCCTCCCAGATCGTCCCACGAAGATTATCTGGACAATACACAACTTGGAAATAATTCTGGAAAGCACGAATTTGTTTAACATGAAGAGCCTTACACTTGGTCGATTTCGCCTGCAAACAAACAAAAGCCTCAGTTAATTCAGATAGATTGGCATCAGGAGTGCCAACATAAAGGGTAAAATACGACTGCCACCAACCATGGAATTCTTTGGTACAGTAGTAGACTGGTCGAAAAGGAAGAGAAGGGAGACATGGTCGGTTTTTCCAAATGGTTTCAAGTTCCTCTTCGATCTCGCTCCAAGGTTACCCGCAGAGGATATTGGCAAGCAATTCTTGGGAGGAGAATAGAGACTTGGGAATGAATTGGCAAAGGCCAAATTGCCTGGCCATAAGGTTAGGCTGATAAGCCACTAAGCCAGGATTGCTGCTAGAGGTCTCAGCCGACAGGAACCGAGAGACCAGAAAACGCCTCATAATGAGGAAGGTTTCATCTCTATGTTCCCCATCAGCCGGAGGGATAGGTCTAGTGAGCCACTCAGGACCCTCAGTTGGACGAATGAAAGGGGCCATAGAAGGTAGAAAATCGACACGAGTCAACATGATGTTGAATAAAATTCGAAACACTTGAAGGTCTGGGAAGTTTTTGTCGATAGGCGTCAGGGGGATCAACCGTTTCCAGATAAGATGTCACTCCTACGGGGGACACGCAACCCTCCTCATTCCGTAAGGGGCTATATCTTTGGAGAAAGTGGCATTGAGCCACAACTGCAAAAACCAGAAAGGGCCATGGACCAACACGTTTTTCTTTCTGGAGTTCTCGGGGTCGAAGAGCCTAATTTGGTAGACAACCTCAGATTGGGACTTATAGAGAGAAGCTAAAATCAGTTGGCCCAAGGCAATGTCACACTCTTGGTGCAGTTGGGTTGCCAGGAGAGCAAAGTGCTTGGCTACCTGCATAAATCTAGAATAAAAGACAAAGCGGGACAGCCAGAGGGTCAAGAAAGCCACATGCTCCTCGTCGGTCGCAGGGCCTGCAAAGGTGACATGATGATCAATAAAATTGTTATATGTTGGCTTGTGAGAGTCACCAACGTCGAACCTCAAGAAAATTGGCGCTACAGCTTCGCAGTCGAAGACTTCGCCAGTCGGTTTCAAGCCAGTGATGGCAACAATGTCCAGAAGTGTCGGCGTCATCATGCCACACTTGGTATGGAAGGAGTTGGTCGAACTCTCCCAGAATTGAAGGGCAGCTAATAACATGCCACAAGACTAGGGAGGACCACAACGGGAAATCTGTAAAAGGGTATAGATGCTTGTCCTTTTCCAATGGTCTATTTTTTCTGATTCCAATCGGTCCATCAGTAGCAACCTGAAAAATACAGTGCGCGAAAAAACAACCGGCGAAAGAAATTGACAGAAGAGTCGCCACTGTGCGTTATTCATCCCAAAGGAGGGAAAGGAAACGCTCAAAGTAAACCTGAAAAAGGAAAGGACAAGACGGGGTCTTGCAACCAAATCTTGGGTTCGGGAGTCGGTTATGCGAAGGGGAGGTATTAGCACCCCTACGCAACCGTAGTACTCTACGGGATCCACTTTTATAGTTCTTGTCTAAAGGGTGTGGGTTTATCTAATGTGTTATTTACTAAAAAAGGGGGTTAAATGAAAATGACTCGCGCGGATGTCGCATCCACTGCATACATATCTCATCTGAATATGAGAATCAGAGTCTTCGTAGCTCGGCTACCTAGGGGTTAAGGGTAATTGTGCTCGCTAAGACATCGCGTCTTATGCCTACGTATCTCATTTGGCCTGAGAATCAGAGCAAGCCGTAGTTCGGCTAACTATGGGTTGGGGGGATGTGTGCTCGCTAAGACATCGCGTCTTATGCCTACGTATCTCATCTGGAATGAGAATCAGAGCAAGTCGTAGTTCGGCTAACTACGGGGTTATGGATTGGGTTTTGGACGAACGACGTCACTACGCAATCTACCGGATGCTCGACCTTTGGAGACTTACTCGCCTGTAGTAGAAGGAGTTAACGTGTTGCTTTGGGTTTTAGGGTTTGGGATGCTCAAGGGCAAAAAAGGCAGTCCTTGACGAAGGAACCGCGCTACCTGCAGGGATACGAACACATACAAAACAAACACGTATAAAGTAAATATGCCAACAAGGGGCTCAGAAGTAAATAAACAAAAGAAAACAAATGCCTCCTATCAAGGTCTTCCAGCTAAGAAAGCGATAAAATACGGAAAAGAGGTAAAAGTACCACACGGATAAAGATCCGAAGTAAAAGCAATTAAAGGAGTAAGAAACCCAGGGATCTCCCAAGCTAATGCCCTCAAAGAAAGGTGAGTCAATACAGGTAATCGGAATGAAACTCCAGGGGGTATCCCACAAATAAAGTGGGAAAACCACGCAAACCATCTCTGCAAGAGTCTGTGAGCCCTCACAAAAACTCAACAAAAGGGTTAGTGAAACACGATAAGCATTTTTTTCATGAATAACAGTATGGTTTCAGAAACCTCAAACCCTGTGGCATACATTTCAGAAATCATGTGATTAAACATTCAAGGCATAGGTTTCACCCATTCATGCATAATTAAACCCATGGGCAAAAACATAATGAAATCCATCCATCATGCCTCATACATTCAGATGATCCAAATTAAGAGCATAAAATCATGGGAATGAGGCAAACCTGATGGGAGAGACCGGTTGAAATCAAATGGCACGGCTGGGTTTGCAAGGCAATGTTAGGGTTTGCGTGAGATGAAAGTGTGTGAGTCAGATTGAATTTTTCAGAGTTGCCTGGGGTTGCTCTGAGTTCTCTGTCAGGTTTCTCTCCAGGTTTCGTCAAGGGTTTTGTGTCAAGGAAACCTCAGAGTATTTTGCTTCTCTTCCTTTTTCCCCAGGGTTCTTCTCTCACTATCTTTTTCCCACACAGGGTAATAGGAATAGAATGGAATTTTGTTTCACTGAAACTCTGAATTTATAACCTGATTTTTGTGGTTTTGTGGGCTCAAATGAGAGAGGTCCAAGTCCAAGTTTTTCCATTATATTTTATTTATTATTATTTTTTTTCGTTTTTTATTTTTTTATTTATTTTTATTTTTATTTTTTTTAAATAAAGTTTCTTGGATCTAATTCTGATTGACATGATGAAATGCAATATGAAATGCTAAATGAATGCATGAATGAGAAGGGAAAATTTTGGGGTGTTACACCATACAAGCGCAAAACTTAGGACAATTTCTGGGAGGAGCAGTCCTGAAGTTCCTGTCGACGTAGCGAAGGGAGAAAGGTTATTGAGCAGAAATCACAGGTTCAGAAATGTGACTGGAGGGGAAAAGGGAATAGTCTATTCTGGTAATCTCTGGGTGTCGGTTTTCTGGGAGAGGACCTAAGAACGCTAAGGGTTCATTAGCCAAAGAAAGAGGAATCAATACCTGAGAACGCCAAATTTTTGCCTTTTCTTCTGCAAACGGAGGTTCAGGAACATACTCCCTACCATCAATGTTGACGGGATGTGTAAGTTTAGCAGCAGAAGGTTTGTTGGAGCTCGCCATGGAGAAAATGTAAGATTTTCGTTTGGGAGAAGAAAAATTTTCACAGAGCATAGGAGACAAGTAAATGCTGAAGCAAGAGGGCAGAAAAAGAGAAGAAGAAGAAGAAGGAGTGAAGGTTTTATAGGGGTTAAACCCTGAGCGAAGAAGAGCTAGCATTTGATCTTCCGTTTTCGACACGTATGCCCACATGATTATATAACGTCATCAGCGTGGGGTAAACAGAGGTCCCACTAAGCAGAAGTGGAAGCAGTAAAGGGTAAATCGATGTTTCAGAGATGCCATCATCTCACCAACTTCGACAATCGAAAATGGCATCACTAGGGGGCATTTTGTTACCACGAAAAATCTCTAAGGCATGCTGTAAGCATAGTTAATGATAGAGTCCTGTGAATTTGGGGGTTATACCCCATCAAAGGATAATGAGGAATTGGAGGCAAGCAAGAGTGGGAAAAACACAAGTCAAGGGATGAAGCCGACAAGAGAAGCTGGCCTGGTCGACAGGCCATTCCGTCGACTGAGGTAAAGTTTGAGACTTAAAGAATTATAGTCAAATGCATAGAAGACATCATCGCCCTAATGTCTGGGCGGGGAGAAATTTGAAATTTAAAAATAACTAGCAGTTACAAGAAGAATAAGAGCGCCAGAATCTGGAGCAGTTAGCAAGACATGGGTGCAACGGTTGTGCAGATCGTGTGACATAACATCTGCTAGTTTCTAGGAGTTTTAGCTTATGAGCAGTTCCATTAGTTTAGTATAAATAGAATGTCCCACGGGGGGCTCGGGGTGGTCACTTTGTACTGAAAATCACTCGTAAGAAAACTTCCCATTCCCAACACGAGGAAGCAAGAGTTTTTGAGAGTGCTATGTACATGAATCACCACATTTATTTCAATGCAACTTCCTTACTTTTCAATTGTTCCCGTTGAACATTTTATCTTAATTTCATTTACTTTTGAGTTATCATTTTACGTTGTCATTTACGCTGTCGACACTAATTCTATTACGATAATAGAGTTTACCAAAAGCGTGTCCGTCGTATACCTCTTTTGAATGTTATAGCGTTGTCGGTCACGAGTCACCTATAGGCTGTAACATTGTCTAAACCGTTCGTGTGGAAAAACCTTTACGCTTGTTCGACACTTTGTTAGGAACTATTCCTCACAAAGTCATTCTGTCGAGTTGGACAAGCTTCACTTGCACTAGCACATGTCCTGGGATCAACTAGTCGATCCTGCAAGTAACCCTTTGTTTTAAAGCCTAGGGAGGACCAGCGGTTGTTTACCAATTTCCACAGTAAACAATAGTATACACCTCTTCATTGACATTTGTTTTGGTGAACTAGATCACACCCTGATTCATCAAACTTTATACACAATCCTTTAGTTTACTACACTAACATGGTTTCATTTAGCAGATGTCACAATCATAGTACAAATATTGCAAGAAACCATGGTCTTGTAGTCTCTTCATAATGATTGACATCAAGGTCTTGATCCTGGCGACCCTTTGATTACTTATGTACATTCTACCTCGTTAATTGCATTAGCCGCTGACCCATTGTGGCCAGGTAAAATATTCGTCTTTACATTCGGTTGTTCTTCAGTAAAGGTCAGTAACTTTTGATTAAGAAGCTCCTGAACTTTAGTCTTGAAAACAAGGCAATCTTTCATAAAATTCCCTATATATCCTGAATGGTAGGAGCATATTGCATTGGGATTATACTTGGGATGATAGGGAAAAGAATTAGGTTGCATCTCTTCAGAAATAACTACCCCAACATGAGTAAGATAAGGCAAAAAGTGGGCATAAGACAATGGAGTTTTATCAAAGTTGCCTAATGTCTCTGTCTATCTTTTTGGTAAAGTTTCCTTGAGGCTTCTTAGATCCTATTTGATTACCAGCAGTAACACCTGGAACCTTACCTGTTCTCTATGCGTTCATCGATTGTGACTAAGTCTGAGAAGTTAGATGACATGATTCCAACCATATTCTCAAAATAAGAAACTTGGAGCATATTCATGAAAATGTATACAATTTCAGAGTCAGATAAATGAAGTTGAACTCGAGCTTCCATCTCGCTCCAAAGTTGTGCATACTCTTTGAAGGATTCATTATTTCTCTGAGCTTGGTTTTGTAGTTGTAATCTAGTTAGAGCCATATCGAGGTTGTATTTATATTGTTTTAAGAAAGCATCAAAGAGATCTTTCCAGGTCTGTATCTTGCTTCATTCTAACCTCATATACCAATCCAAAGATGCTCAGACAAGCTGTCTTGAAAGCAACAAATCAGCAAATAGTCATTATCAATATAAGAGGCCATTTTCATGTAGTACATGGGTAAATGGTTTTTTAGACAACTCAAACCTTTGTATTTCTGAAATTCAGAAGCCTTGAATTTCCTAGGCAATACAACATTGGGTACCAGACATAACTCTTTGGCATCCATTCCATAGGTTAAGAACCCTTTTATGGCCCTGACTCGTTCTTCCAATAATTGGAAATTACCAAAAGTCTTGTTTAGGTTAGCATAAGGGAAGTTCTGATTAGCATATTGAATACCTCGAGGAGAAGATTGAGGACCAAGATAAGAAAACATTACACTTGAATTGGAAAATTGTGCCCAAGATTAGAAAACTGAGCATATAGTGCCCTAGGATTTGCGTACTGAGCAATGGTGTTAAGATATTATGCCCTAGAGTAGGAATATTGTGTTCTTGTGTTAGCATATGTGTCGCAACCTAAAATGCGAAACGAAACAACCGGCGAAAAGAAAGAAACAGAAGAGTCGCCACCGTTCGTTATTTATCTCAAAGGGGGCAAAGGAAACGATCGAAGAAAGCCTGAAGAGAAGGAAAAGACAAGGTCTCGCAACCAAATCTTGGGTTCGGGAGTCGATTATGCGAAGGGAAGGTATTAACACCCCTACGCATCTGTAGTACTCTACGGAATCCACTCTTGTTGTTCTAGTCTAAAGGGTGTAGGTATATCTAAAGTACTATCTGCTAAAAGAAGGTTAAAAGAAAAAGACAATGACTCGCAAGGATGTCACATCCACTGCCTACGTATCTCATCTGAGTATGAGAATCAGAGTCTTCGTAGCTCGGCTACCTATGGGTGAAAGAGAAGTGTGCTCGCTAAGACATCGCGTCTTATGCCTACGTATCTCATCTCGAATGAGAATCAGAGCAAAACGTAGTTCAGCTAACTATGGGAACAAGGGTCTCGATTGCAACTAGGGCAAGAGAAAGGGAAGGTCTCGATCGCAACGAGGGCGAGAGAAAAGAATCGCAACACGGGAGAAAGCAAACAAGGATTAGTTGTTAGTCGTCAGTCAAAAACTCTGCAAGACATCGCATCTCATGCCTATGTATCTCATATGAACATGAGAATCAGAGTTGTCGTAGTTCGACTAACTAGGGGCTAAGGATTGCCATCTGAACATGGACTTACAAAAGAAGACACCATATGTGTCAAAGGAAGGTGGGCAATGTGTTCAACGTCCTAGCAGTAGGTGTCGCAACTCGCTGTATCGAGTCTTAGGCAGTTACCTCTTTGCAATAGAACGGATTGACATGCCAAAAGATTGGAGACGCACGGAAAGTCTAAAAGTGGGGAAGCTCTGCCCTAGAGTTGTCATGCAATGTGGACCTATGTGTTAGGATTTACAGAAGGGAGTATCTACCTAATGTTAGCATGCAAAGAATAAGGGAATTCTACCTATGTTATCATACAAAGGGTTCTACCTAATGGGTGCTACCTAAACGGAACAAGAGTCGACGGATGGAGCAAGGAGAGGAACCAAGGGTAAGGGTAGATGGCGATGCCTGAAGCAATCGACTTTCAAGAGGTAGATGGCGATTCCTGAAGCAATCGACTTACAAGAGAAATTGCTATGCATGAAGCAATCGACTTACAAAAGGATGGATGAATACGTGTTGGTTCTGTTAAGTTTTGAAAATGATTACTCGACGTTGTATCGAGCTTTTGATCTTGTTTTGAAATGATTATCAAACGTTCGTTTTAATTCTTGTATTAACAGATGAATAAAGAATGAAAGAATAAATATTATACACTTCATGGGAGAGGGGTACATTTGTTATGAATGGGGATTGTTCATGGCAATCAAACAATAAGAATATATGCCTCATACATCATACAAGTAGGCAACAGTTAATGGAACAAATAAGATAAGTAAACAGGTGTAAAATTGAATCCAAGTATCAAATAATGGAGCATTAAACAATGCATGGGAAGTATGAACATGTTAAACAATCAAGCAATAATGAATATGGATGAAAGAAACAAGTGTAGCAGATGACAGATGAATCAGACAGATGCAATGATGCACATAAAGGGTTCACTGAATAATTTAATCGGGAAATGATGCAAGGATCAAATAAAATCAAGATGAAATGCCTCTAATAGATCGCATATGAGATGAACAAGGGAGGATCAAAAGATCTCTTCAATTGCCATAAGCAATCCCTAAGTCAAACATCGATCATAGAAAAGTCAACTGAAAAGTCAAGTCAACTTGAAAAAAATGAAATAAATAGCAAATTAATCGAGAAAATTATGAAAAATTAAACTAAATGAGGTGGGGTCAGGACATCATCATCCCCCAAAAAGATTTTAAAAATAGTGAAAATTGGTGTATGAATTAATTAAAATAAAATAGAGGTCAAACTAGAAGTCAACCAACCAAAATAATTATCAAATAAACAAAAAATTGTGAAATAAAAAGTCAAGAAAAGGTCAAGTTGACCATGGGACAGTGGTCAACCCTCATCCCAAAAATCAAGAAATAAAAATAATTCTAAGTCATGAAAATATAATCAAGAAATAAATGTGTGTTAAAATGATCCACTTGAAATGAACAATTAAAATAAAATATTAAAATTAAATAAATATGAAAATAAAAATTAAATAAAATTAGATAAGGCATTAAGAAATGTGGAAAATATTTTTTTGGATTTTTATGAAAAAAGAAAATATTTTTTATTAGTTAAAATCAACAAAGAATAAAAAATAAGAATTAAAAATGAATATGAAAATAGGGGAGTCTATTGGCAATTTAGTTGAACTGGGAAATATGAAGAAGCGCTCATGGGCCAAAACGTGGGGGTGTGGAAAACAGAAAAGCAAAGGCCCAAGGTCCAACATAATTATTCAGGGCGTGACATGATGCAATGTACGTTTTAATTAAATAAATCATGTGACATGCATGTCAATCGGTTAAGCTTTCACTTAAACACTACAGGACAAAATAGCTACGACGGCTATGATTAAAACATGCATGGCAGATCTAACGGTTCATAAGACTCCACGTCATCGTCTTCACCATTAAAATAGAAACCCTAGTGCCATGCAAACCAGGAACACGAATATGCAAAATGAATTTCTTTAATCTTCCACTCAAGAATGCACATGCTATAGTGCACCAAACATCATGAAGTAAAAACCAAAGTTCAAGTATGGAACGAGTAGATCATCATGGTATCTTAGTTTGAAGGAAATGAAGGCTTTAACATGGAGAAATATGGACAGTAAGATGACACCATGGCCACGAGTGTGAGCAGAAAATTAACATCACAAACTCAACAACATGAACAAGCATATGGTTGGCATTGTACACAAGCATGAAACAAAACATGAGCATGTGATTAGCATGGCAAATAGCATGATGATGAGCATGGCAATGGCATGAAAAACAGTAATGAACAAGCATAATGATGAGCATAATAAGCTATACATGGCCATGGAAGAAAGAGTAAAATGATTACCTAGTGGAAGCTAGGTCCACTGCCTCTTGGTTGTGGAGAAATGGAAGGAAATACTGCTGCTTTGATTGCTCACTTCAAGAGCTTGTGAAATGGAAGAGGAATGAAAACAGATCTTGAAACTTGCCTTGCTTGCTTGCTCGAAAATTCCAAATGCCTTGCCTTCAGATTAGGGTTTAAGTGTTTAAATATGTTGGACCAAAGTGTTCTAAATGGGCTGAAAAAGTGACTTGTTTGATTATGTGCAAAATGTGCATTTGAAGCAAAAGGTGAGGTGTAAAAGGAAGTTTCTTGTTTTGGCAAAATTTAAGTGAGTGGACAACAAGAATGCATGGCCAAATGAGGTAAAGAATGTGGGCTGGTTGGTTTGGTCTGGCTGCAGCATAACTTGGTTTGGCTTGGAAACAATCCAAAAGGGTGACTTTTAGACTATGTATCTTAATGAGAACATGACCAATTGCCAAGACAATGCAAACAGTAGAAAGAGTTCATGGAGCTTAACATCTTTCATGTTGAGCACAAGTTGAGATGATGAATGGAAGAAGGTGAAAAATGGCCTCAAAGTCGTGTCACACCAACTGCAAAATGGTTGGGCCAGTTTGGCCTAAAATCTGCCTAAAGATTCAAGTCATGATGCCAACTTTAGATGAATGCATCTCTCAAACCATGGATCCAAATGAGATGATTCCAAAAGGATGTGAAAGAGGACATGGCAAGGTACAATTGTTATGAAGAAAGTAATTTCAAAATATGCCTTGAAATGCAAGAAAACTGGCCAAGAAGTCTTGACAAACTTTGAAGATTTTGGGACTTAAAAAATTTTCTAAGTGTCCTAAGAAAATGTCTCACTTTGACTAGGCATAACTTTCTCAATACTGATCCAAATGGAGCAAACTTTATATCTCGAGAAAGCTTGGAACAAGGGGAACAACTTTCATGTTGGAGAAATTTTCAAATTGAGCATTCATCTTGATGGCAAATGGGCTTAAAGTGGGTGCAACAATCATGAAAACTTGCCCTAAATGGAAAGTCAACCATTTCCCAATTAGGTAACTTCTTCAATTCCTGATTAAATGATGATAGCAACAACTTTCGCTTTTTCGAGGTATCAAGGGATTGAATACAATAAAAGCCCAGAAATTTACACTGAAGTGGAAAAAATGAAGTAATGATGCTTGTCAAAATCGGCAAAGAGGTGGTCTTGAAAAAAGAATCCGTCTGGTACGGTGAGAGTCGGTCTGAACACCGAAAAGAGAATGTAAGCCTGAATACCAAAATAAATGTAAACACATAAATAACCATGGCTTGAACGCCGCTCATCAATCTAAATACTGGAAATGACTCCGATCTGAGCATCAGAAGATACTGGATTATCAAACATTGGTTTGAACACCGGGAGACTGGCTTGAGCGCCACTTCGGTCTGAATATCGGAAAAACTGGCCTGAATGCCACAAGTTGCATCGACCTGAACGTCGGAAACTTCTTCGATCTGAACATCTGAAAACTGGCTTGAATGCCACTTCGGTCTGAATACCGGAAAAACTGGCCTGAATGCCACAAGTTGCATCGACCTGAACGTCGGAAACTTCTTCGATATGAACATCGGAAAACTGGCCTGAATGCCACTTCGGTGTGAATACCGGAAAAACTGGCTTGAATGCCACTTCGGTCTGAATACCGGAAACTGGCCTAAATGCCACTTCGGTCTGAATACCGGAAAAACTGGCCTGAATGCCACTTCGGTCTGAATACCGGAAACTGGCCTGAATGCCACTTCGGTCTGAATACCGGAAAACTAGCCTGAATGCCACAAGTTGCTTTGACCTGAACGTCGGAAACTTCTTCGATTTGAATATCGGAAAATTGGCCTGAATGCCACTTCGGTCTGGATACCGGAAATTGGCCTGAATGCCACTTCGGTCTGGATACCGGAAAATTGGCCTGAATGCCACAAGTTGCGTCGACCTGAATGTCGGAAACTTCTTCGATCTCAACATCAGAAAATTGGCCTGAATGCCACTTCGGCCTGGATACCGGAAAACTTTCATGCCTGTCAGCATCGGAAGAAATAGGGAAAATGATAATTGAGACAGCACGTGGGCCAACAACCCCTGCTGGGAATAACAAAGGATAAGTCATGAACAACCTTCAGTCTGAGTACTGGAAACAAGCTTCTGGTCTATCACTTGGGATACTGAGAATGTCTTATTCTTTTCATGCGTATGTTTGAATTTTTCAATGGCGTAATGCTCCATGAAAATGGAAATGCTACGTGATTTGGGAGGATGCAATGCGATATAATTCTACATGCAGGGATGCAAAATGCTAGGTTAGAGAGAACGCCAAGCCGAGGCAAGGAATTCTGCTGGGGAAATGACCACAATCTTCTGGACCCAGGCAATGTTGTTGGAGATACACAACACAATGAACTTTGTGGGGAAATGACCCGCCACGCGATGTTCTGGCAATAACAAAATACCAAGACTCTGACTAGGGAGAGAGTGGCATTGAAAGCCTGTTGTTGAGGAAGGCGACAGTGGTTTTGGCAACCATAATCTGCGTGAGAGATGACTCAGCAGGGGAAGCAAACACCGATACGATACCGAGATTCTGCTTCAAGGAAAGAGACCGTGGATCTGGCATCGAGATCATCGATCTGGCATCGAACTCTGAGGAGCATTTGTTTCTACTGGGAAGATACAGTCTGGCACTGTCAACTCCGCTGGGGATATACAGTCTGGCACTGTCGACTCTACTGGGGAGTGTATAGTCTGAAACACATGCTTGGGGAAGTGTAGTAGTGAGAACCTATTGGGGATTGAAGAATCCAATGCTCGGACCAGCTCTGCAGGGATAAGATACCAACTGCCAACTGTTGAAGGAAAACATCCGCGATCATCTGCGGGGAACATTAAGGAAATGCCCCGAGCGTACCTGTTCTAAATAGATGATCCAAAGCACTTAAATGTTTATTAAGCATGTACCTGTAAAGCTCTTATGTTTCATGATGCAATGTTTATCAAAAATTTGGACGTCATTTTTGCAAACAAAACAGTAAAATGAAAATGAACACAGAGATATACTGAATAACATGATTTTATTGATTGCATGGCCTCTGAATAGGCATTTACATCAGGAAGCAATCCTTGGAAAGAGGTAATTGCACAAAAGATAAAAACAGAAATTAATCTAATGGCAATGGGAAATGGATTCCTATCGGGTTCCAATTCTGCTATGACTCGCTCGTCTTCAAGATCCTCCAAATGATCAGCTTTCTGAAGAAGGTGATTGGACTGTTTCCTATCCTTCGAAAGTTTCCGGTTATCGACACGAGATGAGGTTCAGAACTACTCAGAACGCAATCATTCGCTTAATCCCTAACTTTTGCCTGGATCGCCCTTTCGGGTTTTCAATCCACCGGGATACCCATTTTTGCCTAAGTTGTCTTTTCAGGTTTTCAACTTACCGGGTGTTCAATCTTTTCATTTTTAATCCCTAACTTTTTCCCGAACCTTTTTCATTTTCTTGGTTCGCCGGGATGCCCATTTTTTTCCTGGACTATTCTTTTTTTATCGTCCAGCGGGTCTATTTTATGCGAAGTATTTTTTAACTGCGTCTGAGTTCATAGGGGAAGTGAAGTCTTCACCATCCATAGTTGCAAGCATTAAGGCTCCACCATCAAAAATCTCGGTGACAATATATGGTCCATCAAAGTTAGGAGTCCACTTGCCCCTATGATCTGTCTGAGGAGGAAGGATCCTTTTCAACACTAAATCACCGACTTGGAAGCATCGAGGACGCACTTTCTGATCAAAGGCTCTCTTCATCCGACTTTGGTATAACTGCCCATGACAAATGGCTGCCATTCGCTTCTCTTCGATAAGACTCAACTCATTGAACCTTGTCTGAATTCACTCAGCTTCATCTAACTTGACATCCAGCATGACTCTTAGAGAAGGAATCTCCACTTCAACAGGCAGGACTGCTTCCATACCATACACAGGGGAGTAAGGGGTTGCCCCGGTCGATGTACGTACTGAAGTGACGTACCCATGCAAGGCGAAGGGTAGCATCTCATGCCAATCCTTGTACGTAACGATCATCTTCTGCACAATCTTCTTTATGTTCTTATTTGCTGCCTCAACAACACCGTTCATCTTAGGACGATAAGGGGAAGAATTGTGATGTTGAATGTTGAAGTTCTTGCACAACTCCTTCATCATTTTGTTATTAAGATTAGAACCATTATCAGTAATGATTCTTTCGGGAATCCCATAATGATAAATGATTTCTTTCTTAATGAATCGGGCAACCACATGTCTAGTGACCTTCGCAAATGACGTTGCTTTGACCCACTTGGTGAAATAGTCGATGGCAACAAGGATGAAGCGATGCCCATTGGAAGCAGTCGGCTCAATCTTTCCAATCATATCAATGCCCCACATAGCAAACGGCCACGGCGAAGACATCACATTCAGAGGATTTGGCGGCACATGTACCTTATCAACATAAATCTGGCATTTATGACACTTCCGAGCATATTTGAAACAATCAGATTCCATGGTCATCCAGTAATAACCCGCTCTCAATAATTTCTTAGTCATTGCATGTCCGCCGGCATGAGTACCGAAGGAGCGTTCATGAACTTCCTGCATTAACATGTCCGCTTCGTGTCTATCCACGCATCTGAGCAAAACCATGTCGAAGTTCCTCTTATACAGCACATCGTCTTTGTTCAAGAAGAAATTGCCTGCCAATCTTCTCAAAGTCTTTATATCGTTGTTGGATGCCCCTGCAAGGTACTCTTGATTCTTCAGAAAGCACTTGATGTCGTGATACCAGGGCTTGTCATCGACTACCAGTTCAGCAGCAAACACATACGCGGCCCTATCGAGGCGCATAACATCGATCCTAGGAACATGGTTCCACCGAATCACCTTGATCATGGAGGATAGAGTAGCAAGAGCATCTTCCACCTAGTTCTCATCACGAGGTATATGATACAACTTTACTGTTGTGAAGAAAGTCAACAGTCTTCTCGTGTAATCTCTGTAGGGGACCAGATTAGGCTGGAGAGTATTCCAATCACCATTCACTTGACTGATGACTAGAGCCGAATCTCCGAAAATGTCCAGAGTCTTGATTCTCAAATCAATGGCTTGCTCAATACCCAAGATACACGCTTCATATTCAGCTTCATTATTGGTACACTCGAAAGTTAGACGAGCGGTGAAAGACATGTGGGCACCTTTCGGAGTAGTAATGACAGCACCAATTCCACTTCCTTTGGCATTGACGGCCCCATCAAACCATAAAGTCCACTTTTCATCTAGATCAGGTCCCTCCTCAACAACTGGCTCTTCACAGTCTTTCATCTTGAGGAACATGATGTCTTCATCTGGAAAATCAAACTTCATCGGCTCATAATCATCAATCAGCTGTTGAGCAAGATAGTCTGACAGAATACTCCCTTTGATGGCTTTCTGGGATGTATACTGGATGTCGTGCTCTGTCAGTACCATTTGCCAACGAGCAACCCTTCCGGTGAGAGCTGGCTTCTCAAATATATATTTGACTGGATCCATCTTGGAGATCAGTAAGGTTGTGTGAGTCAGCATGTATTGTCTCAGTCGCTTAGCAGCCCATGCAAGTGCGCAACATGTCTTTTCCAGCATTGAGTATCTCGACTCGCAATCTGTGAATTTTTTACTCAGGTAGTAGATGGCATGCTCTTTCCTACCTGTCTCGTCATGTTGACCGAGAACACAACCCATGGAATTATCCAATACTGTCAAATACATAATCAGCGGTCTCTCTGGGACTGGAGGCATAAGGATTGGAGGATTTTGCAAATACTCTTTTATCTTCTCGAAAGCCCTTTGGCAGTTATTATTCCACCTGATAGCCTGATCTTTTCTTAACATGTTGAATATTGGCTCACACGTGGTTGTTAGGTGAGAGATGAACCTTGCAATGTAGTTCAACCTCCCTAAGAAACCACTGACTTGTTTTTTTGTTCTTGGCTCAGGCATTTCTTGTATTGCTTTCACCTTGGCAGGATCCACCTCAATCCCTTTTTCACTAACAATAAAACCCAACAGTTTTCCAAATCTCACCCCGAAAGTACACTTGTTCAGATTAAGCCTCGGCTTGAATTTCCTCAAACGCTCAAACAGTTTTTGTAAATTCACCAAATGTTCTTCTTCCGTCTGAGATTTGGCAATCATATCACCAACATAGACCTCGACTTCATGATGAATCATATCATGGAAAAGAGTCACCATAGCTCGTTGATATGTTACCCCAGCATTCTTAAGACCAAACGGCATCACCTTAATGCAGAAGGTGCCCCATGGGGTTATGAAAGTTATCTTCTCCATGTCTTCTGGTGCCATCTTAATTTGATTATTGCCAGAAAAGCCATCCATGAAGGAGAATACCGAGAACTGAGCCGTGTTATCCACCAAAACGTCGATGTAATGTAATGGGAAATCATCTTTAGGACTGGCTCTGTTCAGATTCCGGTACTCAACACACATCCTTACCTTTCCATCCTTCTTAGGTACTGGAACGATATTTGCAACCCATGGCGGATAATTTGTAACTGCTAGAAATCCTGCATCCAACTGTTTTTGTACTTCTTCCTTTATCTTGACAGCCATCTCTGGTCTTGTTCTTCTGAGCTTCTGCTTGACCGGAGGACAATCCTCTTTGAGAGGCAAACAGTGTACCACAATGTCTGTGTCAAGCCATGGCATGTTCTGATAAGACCAAGCGAAGATGTCAACATACTCTTGCAGCAATTCAATCAGCCCCTTCTTCACATCATCTTCCAAAGCAGCCCCTATCTTGATTTCTCTCTTGGTGTCCTCGGTGCCGCGATTAATCACTTCTACAAACTCTTGATGCGGTTGAATGACCCTTTCCTCCTGTTTTAATAACCTGGCAAGTTCTTCAGGGAGTTCACAATCTTTATCACCCTCTTCTTCAGCTTGAAAGATTGGATTTTCAAAGTCGAAGTGAGCCATAGCAGAAATGTTTTCAATAGGATCCAGTGACGTGCATCTGCATGAGTGATGGTATGTGCTTATGAGTGTGAACAATGAGTGAAAACTAAACAAAACATTGCCAAATATATTTCTTTTGTTTTTGATTTTTGAAAAACTGCAAAAACAGAAACACAGTGAACAAAATATCTGAATGCAAAAAGATGTCCTTCATTTATGATAAAAAATGCAGGTATTCACATAGATGAGCCCTACAATGAGTCATTACGCCCTGGGCGGAACGTAAGACTTGGACATGCACAAATGAACAAAGAAAATTACTCTTCAAGAAGAGTGACTTGGATAATCTCTTCAGAAGACCAATTGTTGATAACTTCACCCGGGATCCTTGGACGCACCCAGTTGTCAATGTCGCAATCACTATCCCCATCTTCTTCGTTGATTGCAGAGATCTGACCATACTGAATGATGCCAGCGCTGGAGAAAGTAATCGGCCCCTGACGAGTCTGAGGCGTTGAAGTTGTAGAAGTCAGAGTTGGCTGATACCCAATCCCGAACTTGTTTTCTTTCACAGGAAAATCCAACAAACATCCCCAACCGGGAGCAACACCTGAATTTACCAAGCCATGTGCCTGCTTGAAGGATGAAATAGAGGCACCTGCTTTAACCTCTTCCACCGGAGCTGCATCCTTGACCTGAACTACCTCAAAGGCCTGACACAGGGTCTCATGAATCTCACCTTCTACCTATACATACTTTAATGTAGATAGGTGACTCACCAGAATTTCCTCCTCACCACAGACGGTGATAATTCTTCCTTTGACCGGGAATTTGATCTTCTGATGCAAGGTCGAGGAGACTGCCCCAGCATTGTAGATCCAAGGACGACCCATCAAGCAACTATACGAAGGACTGATATCCATCACATAGAAGACGGTGTTGAAGGTTTGCGATCCAAACTGAATTGGCAATTCTACCTCTCCGAACACCGACCTCTTAGAACCATCGAAGGCTCTCACAACAAGATCGGAAGGTTTCAAGACCAAACCTTCTACTTCTAACCTTGACAGGGCTCTCTTGGGTAGCACATTGAGAGAGGAACTTGTATCCACCAGAACATGAGATAACACAGCGTCTTTGCATTCCATCGAAATGTGCAAAGCCTTGTTATGATTGCGTCCAACTAGTGTTAAGTCAGAATCAGTAAAACCCAACCCGTTGCTTCCATGAACATTTGCAACGATCCCTTCTAGTTGGTTCACTGAGATCTCCTGAGGCACATAAGCAGCATTAAGGAGCTTCAGCAGTGCCTCCTTGTGTGCCTCCGAACACAGCAGGACTGAGAGAATAGATATCTTAGGCGGCATCTGAATCAACTGATTGACTACCTTGTAGTCGCTTTTCTTTATGATCCTCAAGAGCTCGTCCGCATCCTTTGCGAAAGTAGGCTCAGAACCAGCTTGTGGTGCAGAGGTACCCTCATTCACAGCTTGCTTGCCTTTGGCCTTCGCCGTGGCGTCAACACTATCAGCTTGGGAAACTGGTGGTGAGAACAGTCTACCACTTCTGGTGAATCGCCCAATTCCACCAACATTGTCCACTGCGGGATCTTTTATTCCAACTTCAGACTCAGGCTTCTGATCCTACACCTCCTCTATTTTCAGTGGTTGCTCCACTCCATGATCATGTGTGTATACACTCCCCCCGTAATCCCAAGGAATGACCCTTTCGCTGGTGAAAGGTAAAGGACTAAGGGTCGTGATGGTCATAGTGGACGGTCGCACTGGGGGCACCGGTTGCGCTTCTGGTACACTGATCTGAGCAGTTGGGTAGAAAATTGTGATAGTGGAAATATCACAGTCATACTGAGAAATCTTATTCATTGAAACATAAACATCCGAAACATCGGAATCAAGTTCAACAGATACATCAGAATTAAACACATTGTTTGGAATATTAACAAAAACATCAGAAAAATTACATACATCATCAGGAATTACAATATCATCAGAAACAACATTCGGAAACTCTTCAACGGCATCTTCAAACACCTCTTCCACAACCCCTTCAACAGACTCCCGGGCAGATAAGTCTTCAGCTTGGAGGATACCATTGTCAAGCAAGGTCTGGATACCTTGATGCAGCTTCAAACAACCCTTGCTCTGTGTAGTATAACCCAAACAACCGCTCCCACAACCGGGGAAAACATCTACCTTCAACAAGTAGTCTTTAATCTCCAACAGCGGAGTCTTCAACTTCAACACATCCTTGACGGACTTGACTTCTTCTTCCACCATGTTAACATTCGCACCACCATGCTGCGGCATGGGATTGTTGACAACATTAGGAGCTGGCGCAAAGTTAATGGCCTTCGAGCCAATGAGGTCCTGAACTACGTGCTTAAAAGCTTTACAGTTCTCAATATTGTGGCCAGGTGCCCCGGAGTGGAAATTACACCTATCATTCGCATCGTAACCTACTGGAAGCCTACTAACAGGAGGAGCCAAAGTGCGTAACTTCACAAGTTATAGTTGTTGAAGGCTAGGAAGCAACTGAGCGTACGACATCGGAAGAGTGTCGAAACGCCTGTCCATCATCTTTTGCCTCTGTTGGTAGGAGGGCTTGTTACCCGGTTGTTGCTGGTATTAAGTTTGTTGACGCTGAGGTTGTTGTTGTTGCACTGGGGCTATAGCCGGAATGGTCATAGTTGCGACATAAGGCTGCTGATGGTAATTCTGGAAGTTGTTCCTCTGGATACCCCTGCTCTGATATGAAGACAAATAATTTGCATCCCCCTCTCTCCGCTTCTGTCTTCCAATGAACGACTTCTTTGTCCCTGATGATGATCCAACTCCATTCTGGATCTTGCACGCCTTCAAGTAGTTCTCCACCCTCTCACCGGTAGAGACTACATCAGCAAAGTTGGAGGCGATGCAACCCACCAAACGCTCCAAGTAAGATCTGGGCAGAGTGTTCATGAACATGTTGGCCATCTCCTTCTCCAACATCGAAGGCTGAACATGGGAAGCTGTCTCTCTCCAGCATTGAGCATATTCTCTGAAGCACTCATTGCTCTTGAGAGACAGATTCTGGAGTTGAGTTCTGTCAGGCGCCATGTCTGCGTTGTATTGATACTGCTTTACAAAGGCCTCAGCCAAATCCCTCCAGCAGCGAATATGAGCTATGTCCAGCCTCATATACCATTCCAAGGATGCCCCAGCTAGACTATCCTGGATATAGTACATGAGCAGCTTCTCGTCATCGGAGTATGCAACCATCTTGCGGAAGTAGGCTTGCACATGAGTCTTTGGGCAAGAGTTTCCATTGTATTTGTCAAACACTGGAACTCTCATGCCTGGGACCAGACCCAAATCAGCAACATCTACTCCGAGAGCATTCTGCCCTTCCACTGCCTTCAACCTCTCCTCCAATCTTCTAAACATAGGGTCCATACCCTGGCCCATGCCAAAATCTTCCTGCAGTAGGGTGAACTGATCCTCCTGATCATCATGAATGGGTTGTTGATCAGGGTTGACATGTGGGATCTAGATAGGCCCCGGTCCATTGGGTTTATTAGCTTCTCCAACTGGAGGATCAATCACCGTCTCTAGTTGAGTAGCAGGGGGATTCCTCTGTATCATCTGTCTGAGCTCATGTTGTCCTTGAGCCACTCCTTGAACCACGTCCATGAACTTATTCATGCGTATCCTCATCTCGGCGAGTTCTGCTTGTAGGCCTTCCATTGCTCTCTATTGATTCCTTCTAGTACCGTACCGGTGAATGACTGAGTCAACTATCCTGCTAGTGGAACACCAAATAAAGTGAGAACACCGCTGCGGTACCTGTTATGCAAGATATACTAATGAATATGCAAATGCAATAACATGTTTATCAATTCCAAAGGGTATTCTACCCCCTTAATTCCAGTCTCACATCAGATAAAAAGCGCAAGTAGATCGAGTCGTGGATAAACTTCTGAGACCAAGATGCAATAAAGGAAAACCATCATATTAATGAGTTCAAAGAGAAGGGCCTTAGCTAAAAGTACATCAAAAGAGGATCTCCACAACAAGCATGTGGATCATCACAACAAGGCAACAAAGTAACACAACAAGCAAAAAGAAGAACAAAAATCAGGAATCAGCCTCTTGTATACAACCCATAAGGACTGCTCCTAACTTCAGCCAGCAGTGCTACCGTGTCAGGATGATCGGGAGATTCTGTCAAACGCCGGATAAGCAAATTCCTCTTGTGAATAACCCCATCCAGTTCGTTGATGTGCTCTATGTAGTAATTCCCATCATCCTCTCTGAATACCTCTTCAAGTCTGGATTTCTTCAGACCCGCCAGCATCTTGAGTTCTTCAATCTGTTCTTGAGCCTTATCGAGTTGATTTGTGATATAACCATTGGTTGTACGGGCACACTGGAGCTCATTGTTCTTCGCCTTCAGCTGAGTCTTCAATTTCTCCATTTGACCAGTCAATTCGGCCACCATCTCCTCCATTTTTGCTTTCCGAGAAGCTGAAAATGCATCACATTGCTCTTGCCACCCAGCTAACTTACCACGGTTATTTGTTAACTGCTGCTTAACTCGCCTCAACTCAGAACTGGATGACCCCAAGGCTTTGTCAGTCTTCCTGAAGAAGTCCACCTCCACAACCAATTTCTTCTCTACTTCCTCTTGCAATCTGACAGCTTCCCCCTTCTGATATTCTGCCTCATGGTATAGATGCATATAGTCTTGCAATTTCACACCCAACTCCGAGTTTTCAATTTGAAGTTCCTCAATGGCTTTCTTCAATTTGTCATACTCCTCTCGGCTCACCATTGCTAACTGGTCAGGAGTAGGTGGATACAAAGGTTCTTCCATTGGAAACGGAAGACCAAACTCTTCGACTCTTCCCTGAAGCTAATCTTCATACTGAGGATAAGTCCCGCAATCTCCTTTTCCAAGCACAGTCCTTCCTCTCTTGATCACCTTGAGCCAGGCCTCAACTGCCTTATGGGATACAGTCAAATCAGATGAAGAATGGAAAAATAGAGATTCTTCCACATTCTTTTCCAAAGGCGGAGTTCTTAAAGCATATCCAAACTGTCTGACTGCTAGAGAAGGATTGTAGTTGATCCCTCCTCTTCTTCCTACCAACGGTACATTCGGGAAGTTCCCGCAACTGTGAATAATATCCGTCCGAAGCAAGTTCTGGTCAGCCCACCAGGAAATATCTTTAGCTCTTATCCCCATCAATCTCTTCGACCAACTCAACGAGTCCTTGAGATCAATGAACGCTCCTGACTTGGGTAGGTGAGAACTGAACCACTTATGAAACAAGGGTGCACAATAATTCACCAATCCTCCTTTTCTATTCTCATTCTGGTGATGCACTGAATGAGAGAAATCTCCCAGCAAGGTCGGCACTGGATTTCCCAACACGAAGAGGCGTATTGCGTCTACGTCCACAAATTTTGCAACATTAGGGAACAGGACAATCCCGTATACGCAAAGAGCCAATATAGCATTGAAACCTCTCTGATCACCTTCTTAAAGCTTCTTCTTGGCTTCTCCCACTAAGAAACTCAAATAAAAACCACTGACTCCTCCCTTCTGACACATATTGGACTTCAAGACTGATTTCCCCAAATATGTGGCTGAAGCAACCATGCTGAGATCAGGCAGAAACTCTGAACTGTTGAATAGCAACTGCGACTTGATAGGAACTCTGAGAAAATTGGAAACCTCCTCCAAAGTAGGGACCAAGATAATATTTGGGAATGTAAAACACCTCAAAGGAGGGTCATAGAACTGCAGCAGTGTAAAGAGAGCATCATGTTGATCTTTGGAGAGAACCGTAACGAAACTTAGATTCAACCCGTAGTCCTTCCGGAATCTTTCTAGAGAATCTTGATCCATTAACTTCATCAGCTGTTGAATGGGATCCAAACAAACCACAGGAAACTTGTAGGCGACGTGTCTTTTTCTGCCAATATCCATCTTGGAAGAACCAGAAAACCCCGACTAGAATCAAGAAGAAGATATAAACCCCTAGAAATAGATAAACATATGTTAAATGATGTGAATGCAAGATGATGTGATGCAATGCAGTGACATGGGAATCAGGATTGCTGTATTTGCTTGAACAACTGTTTGGTTGCACTGTCTGAAGAGAAACCCTCTGAGGAATATAATACGAGATCAAAGCTCTGCTCTAGAAAACGGGTTGGTTGAAGGTTAAGGTTTCCTGAATTTAGCCCGCCCCTCACTGGTAGGCTCTAAGAACAGAAGTTCGTCAGCTTCTTGCCCTTCAGTCGAATAATACGTTTACCACTGAAGGTTTGGCATTATTACGAGACAAAAGACCTCCACTGACTCCCCTCAACAGGACATCCTAAAAGCAAGTTCCCAGCCTCGGGGTCCTCGGATTGAGCAGCGAGAATGCGCCCACTAGAGCTAACATAAACACGTCTCGGAGGAGAGGCCTCGACTGAGTCCTCGGGAAATGGTCACCAGAGTCGACGATTTCTAAAGGAACATCTGTCGTTATGGAACACCCATAGGACAGAATATATCCAAAAGAAACCTCGTCTGGGTGTGGGTCTTCATGAACGACTTAACGTAGCAACATGCTACGTAAGCCCCATGACTATCCACTCTAAAACCTGTATGTACGCCCAAGCCTGGGTAGTGGGCTTATCTCTCATAGAACAACCCATCCCAAAAAACAAACAACCCAACAGCAGATACAACAAATCATATGTACATAATGCAATAAGATAAAGCAGGTAAATGCTGAAAGTAAATAACTGTACAAAAGAATAAACACCCAACAGGAAACTACCAAAGCTAGGAGAGACTCGCATAGGGAAACCGGGTCCCCAGCAGAGTCGCCAGCTGTCGCAACCTAAAATGTGAAACGAAACAACCGGCGAAAAGAAAGAAACAGAAGAGTCGCCACCGTTCGTTATTTATCCCAAAGGGGGGAAAGGAAACGATCGAAGAAAACCTGAAGAGAAGGAAAAGACAAGGTCTCGCAACCAAATCTTGGGTTCAGGAGTCGATTATGCGAAGGGAAGGTATAAGCACCCCTACGCATCCATAGTACTCTACGGGATCCACTCTTGTTGTTCTAGTCTAAAGGGTGTAGGTATACCTAAAGTACTATCTGCTAAAAGAAGGTTAAAAGAAAATGACAATGACTCGCAAGGGTGTCGCATCCACTGCCTACGTATCTCATCTGAGTATGAGAATCAGAGTTTTCGTAGCTTGGCTACTGTCGCGGCGGGATTTTTCACGAGATTAAGTATTGATTGAACTTAACCCGTTTGAAAAATATTTTAAATGCAAGAGTCGCCACCGTCTTTTATTTTATCCAAAAAGAGGAAGGGACAAATAACGATAAATCCCTTTAGAGTTACGGGTTCGGGGGTTGGTTATGCAAAGGGAAGGTATTAGCACCCTCTACATCTGTGGTACTCCACAAGAACCTTTTTGCTTATGTTTATGTGAATGCTTTGCTTTTTTCGCTTTGATCGTTTGATTGGGGAGATGAGAAAAGAACTTGATTTTATTGCTTTTGGACTCGATAAAGTCGTAGACTTCATGCCTACGTATCTCCAAGGCGCAATGGAGAAATCAGAATCCACGTAGTTCTCCCAAAAGAAAAGGGGAAAGTCTGTTTTGTTGATTTTAGATTGGCGTGTCTTGCCATCTCTTGCTCGACCTAGGCGGGAGGCTTCGAGACTGACACGTCCTTTTGAAAATGTTTTTAAACTGAAAAGTCAAAGCTGGCAAAGATTTGAATGAGCCTAAACCCTGAAACAATAAATAAATGGGCTCATTATAAGGAAGCCCAAGAGTAAGCTTGTGAGTGTGTGAAAAGGGTTTCTTAAACGGCGACCGTTGGAATCGCATCGGGTTTCTCTTTTTTGGATTTTTCGATTTTTTTAACATAAAACATGAACAATACGATTAAACACACAATACAGAACATAAAAAATGCGAGAAAGTAAATTATTACAACACAGTTAGCTATGAATAGTTAGTATTACGAATAGTTAGTGGAGTTAATCGAGCTGAAACTGAAACGAAACGGTTAGTAACAACATAAACAAATATAAAAAAACAATATAAACATTTACTTTAGACAAAATAAACATTTGATATAAATAAACATTTAATTAAAATAAACATTTAAACAAATAATTAATTTAACTAATATTTAAATAAAACATATATACAAAATAATAATAAAAGATAAACAATATTTAGTAAACAAAAGTAATATATATATATATATATATATATATATATATATATATATATATATATATATATATATATATATATATATATATATATATATATATATATATATATATATATATATATATATATATATATATATTTATATTTAGACAATAAATATATTGTAGACAAAAATAATATATATGTACATTTAGACAAATAATATATAATAGACAAAAAATTATATATATATATATATATATATATATATATATATATATATATATATATATATATATATATATATTATTTGTCTATATATCTATATATATATATATATATATATATATATATATATATATATATATATATATATATATATATATATATATATATATAGACAAATAATATATAATAGACAAAGATAATATATATATATATATATATATATATATATATATATATATATATATATATATATATATATATATATTTAGATAAATAATATATTAAAACACATGTCGGCAAGCCGGAACTTTGCCGATTTCAGAGATAAGTGAAAAATATTACCTTGTGTGAAGAGGATGAACTTCTGATCGTCCAAATGATCGACCGAAAGCTGGAAACCGTTACCGACGCAGTGCTGGCTGCCTTCGTGAGTACCTGACTTCAATGTCGCTTTTGATCGGTGAAACGACGCCGGAATGAAATGAACCTTGGATATTTGTGACCTGGACTCAACGAACTTCAAAGATATGAAATCGGTTTTGTGTTTCGGTGAATAATCGGGACGATTTTGGGTTACCGAAAATGAAGAACAAGTGAAATACGGTAATGCTTTTGGCAAAATATTTCTTTTCAATTCTCTGTTTCTCTCACCACACGTTTTTCCTTACTGATCCACCTTTTTTTTTTCTTACTAACCACATCTATATATATATATTTAGATTACTTAAACAATAAGAAACCTAAAAAATATCTAACATAAATTAATAATATATATTTAGATTACTTAAACAATAAGAAACCTAAAAAATATCTAACATAAATTAATAATATATATTTAGATTACTTAAACAATAAGAAACCTAAAAAATATCTAACATAAATTAATAATATATATTTAGATTACTTAAACAATAAGAAACCTAAAAAATATCTAACATAAATTAATAATATATATTTATATATTATATAATAATAATAATAATAATAAACTAATATAATATTAATCCTAATTAAATAAACTAATTAATAATAATAATAATAATAATAATAATAACAATTAATATTAAGCACAAATAATATTAAACGGCACACAATTAAAATACGATAAAATCGAGCGACACGAACGCGATAAAAACGATGACAATTTGCACAGCAAAACAGACAAATTGATAAAACCAATAAACCAGTAAACCGGTAAACCAGTAAAATCAACAACACGACTCAAACAGACTCGATTAAATCACACGGCACAACACGTAATTAAATAAACAACCCTAGGCAATAATAAAATCAACACGACATCACGAAAACGCTGACAAACACAATCACAAATAATCGGACAATACGAAAACTCTAATATATTCGAAATACAGTCAAAATACCGACAAACAAACAATTAAATAGATAAAAACGCACAAAACCTAATCGAAGCGATGCCACGCACAACAGAGATAAGAGAGATAAATACGAGGCAACGATATCGGCCAGGTTTTGCTAAAACAACGAAATACAACACGGTAAGCAACGAAAACACACAAAACCTAATAAAACCAGTTGTCACGCGAAGTTTAAGAAATTGAGATGAATACGAGACAACGAGATTAATCAAGATGTGGTCAACAAAGCCAAAGTCAAATTTTGGGGTGCGACAGATGCCCCTATTTAATTAACTTAGGCCAGATAGCCGGAGGCTATCGAATGGCGTAAGGTAATTAAATATGACAAACGCCACAAAATTTGACCGCAAATGCATGTATGCATGATGCAAAAGACAGACAGACACAGAGACACAGGAGTGCAAACTCTACTGGGGAAGGACATACACCGACTCAATGCATGAAGGTAAACACTGAGAATACTCAGCTTGGGAAGATTCGCTACCTATTCATAGATGGAAAATAGGAGGAAAAGAGATATCGACTCAATGTTGACGATACATCACTATCTCATAGATGAAAGTGGGAAAAGATCAATATAACAAGAGTACTGATGTGACAGTACATTACCAACTCAAAGATGGAGGTAACAGAAAAGATGAATACCAACTCAAGGATGAAGGTATAACAAGGGTATAAGAATCGAACTGCGTTAACTCATGGTTGACAGCTCACTACCCACTCATTGATGAGGTAAACAGGACATGCCAACTCAAAGTTGAAGGCAAGCTTCAAAAGATTGATAATAACACTGCTAGGGAAATCAAATTCCAACTCATTGATGATGGTGTAGATGAAGAATCAGATCTAAGGATCATTGTGCAGACTTACAGTTGAATGCACACTACCAACTCATTGATGAGGTAGACAGAGAAATGCCGACTCAAAGTTGAAGGCAACCACCGATTCATTGACAAAGGTGTTTAAAAGAATTTAGAACATATTCTCCTGGAGATGTTTATCATTACCGACTCAAAGATGACGGTGGAAGGACAAAATGTACCTAACTCATAGATGAAGGTACTCCATCAACTCAAAGACGAAGATGGAATCAGAAGTTATCTGTGCAGACTCAAAGATGAAAGCACACTATCAGTTCAACAAGGATCAAACATACCCTACTCATAGATGAAGGTACTCCATCAACTCAAAGACGAAGATGGAATCACAGGAAAATGTGCGAACTCAAAGATGAATGCATACTACCAGCTCATAGATGAGGGCTTACTATGTACCTAAATCATAGATGAAGGTACTCCATCAACTCAAAGACGGAGATGGAAACATAAGAAAATTGTGCTGACTCAAAGACGAAAGCACGTTACCAGCTCAAAGATGAAGGTAACAGGATAAAGTGTACCTAACTCATAGATGAAGGCATTCCATCAACTCAAAGACGAAGATGGAATCAAAAGAAACCTGTGCAAGCTCAAAGATGAATGCACACTACCAGCTCATAGATGACGGTACTTCACCAACTCAAAGACGAAGGTGGAATCAAAAGAAATCTTGCTAACTCAAAGATGAATGCATATTACCAGCTCAAAGTTGCAGGTACTTCACCAACTCAAAGACGAAGGTGGAATCAAAAGGAATCTGTGCTAAACTCAAAGACGAAAGCACGCTACCAGCTCAAAGTTGCAGGTAGAACCATGGAACTTTCTGCGAGGATGTTATCAACTCATAGATGGAGATAGTAATTAATTTATCCGAGGGATAACAAAGGTTACCACTCATGGATGTAGGTAACTCAAGTTTATAATGGGTACCAACTCAAAGATGAAGGTATAAAGGACTTGGACACAATATCTGTCATGTCTGTTTTACTGAATGAGAGTCACAAAGACTATATTGTTGCCTTCTTTTACTAGAAATTTCTGAGCTTTATCTGGAGACACGAGGTTCAAACTAGGATAGAACTAGAATGACACGGTCAAACAAGACTTCAACTGAAGAGGAATGAACTCATCAGGATTTACAACTGAAACAACCATCTTCCACGAGGCATAGATCTCTGTGGGGAACATGACCAATAAAAGGTATTTTGCTGCTTATGAGGATACTCTATATGGAGAGATTGACTCAACCCACAATATAAACAAGGAAACAAGGTGCATATGAATGCAAGCATGATATGTCATAGATATGCATGAATATTTAGTAATGAATGCATGATGGACAGACAAAACTAGGAATAACTAAAAATGTTAACAGCTGCATAAGGACTTGCTGGAGATTTGCACTGAGACTCGCTAGGGAGTAGTACAAAGACTTGCTGGGGAATTGGTACAAGAGCACCATATCCAGGTTTCTTTAAAAGTCTGTCTCTGCTGAGGATTCTGTAGAAGAATGGAGATGCCTTCTACTTCAAAAATGCAGGAGATTCCCTGTGGTTCTTGAATTCGTGAGGTATATGAGGATTGGACCTTTCTGAGGACTCCGCTGGGGATACAAGGTGTTATCCTCTGGAAATAAGATGATATTGTAAGAGAAGTCCTGCAATTCTTGAATTTGCTGATAATGCAGAAGGAATTATTCTTCTGGAAGACTCCGCTGGGGATAAAGTCCGCTGGGGATAGGTGGTATCTTTCCAGGGAATAAGAATATAGGGGAAATCTATCCTTGATTTTTTTGCTTTAATTATCATGGAGACTTTCTGTATCTGAAGACTCTGCAGGGGATTATGGTGTCTGATATCTGGTTACGAGATCTTTCCTCTAGGAGACTCTGCCGGGGAACAATGATGTCTGACCTTTGAATGTAAATGAGAATTCAGGAGGAATCCTGTAATTCTTGAATTTGCTTAAAATGCAACACACTCTTCTTTACTACAAAACATTACTGAGGAGGAGACATATCCTTCTATTGAATGGACAGAGAACAACAGGAGATTCCCTGTAGTTTCTGAATATCAACTTTCTTCACTCGCTGAGGGATGGAGACCTCTGTATTACTCCTGCTCGGGGAAATCAAAGCTTCCTTCTCATCCTCTGCTGGGGACATTGCTGATCCCTCCTTAATAAATTAGTGGGGAAATACCTGTAGTAATCCCATAGGCCAAATCTGTAACTTAAAACCTGGATCAAAGTCTTCATGATCAATTAACCGGGGAGTCTTCATGCCCCAAGTGAAGGGAACAATCTTCTTGAAATATTTCTTACATGATCTCTTGAGGAAAACTAGGAAGCAAAACTGGGGATATCCAGAATCACAACCTCTGCTGGAGAAATATTACTGCCAACACACCTGTGGAGATCTTTTCATCATATACATATGAGGATAGTAACATGAACATGTCTAGTTGGAATCACATGATTTTAGAATTACTGGGACCGCATGTCTCAATCCTTTTATTGATGTCCACAAATCAAAGAAAATAATCTTTATAGTTTTCAAAAACTGTTTTTAATTCAAAACTTTTGTTTCGAAACATATCTGTCAAAGTAAAAGAACTTTCGTAAATTGAAATGAAAATTAAGAGTGCCAAGAAATATAGAAAGGCTCAAATTGATTTGATAGGATGGTAATCAGCCAACAGCATGATTCCATATATCTTTACAAATTGGAAAATGGTAATTTCGTGGAAAAAGGGTACGTTGAACTACAATGACATCATTCTCTCTTCCACTTTTGAAACCTGTATTGCAGCCTTAAGAAAGTTGGAGAACTGTTGAAAATATTCTGATACTTCAATGATCTTGTCTCCGTTATGCAGTTACTTGCCTGAAATCCCTAACTTTTGCCTAGATTGCCCTTTCGGGTTTTCAATCTACCGGGATAATATTTTCTTTGTTTTTTATGTCTCTAATTTTTGCCTGGACCGCCCTTTCAGGTTTTCAGTCCACCGAGACGCTCATTTTTGCCTAAGCCTCCCTTTCGGGTTTTCAACTTAGCGAGCTGTTCTTTTCATTTTTTAGGCGAAGTATTTCTTGACTGCATCTGTATTCACGGGACGTGGAAGCTCTTCACCATCCATGTTTGTAAGAATTAAAGCACCGCCTGAGAAGGCTTTCTTGACAACATAGGGTCCTTCATAGTTAGGAGTCCACTTGCCCCTAGAATCATTGTGAAATAGTATCATCTTCTTGAGTACAAGGTCACCCTCTTTGAATTCTCTCGGCTTAACCTTCCTATCAAATGCCTGCTTCATTCTCTTTTGATATAACTGTCCATGGCACAAGGCAGTCATTCTTTTTCTTCAATCAAATTCAACTGATCGTATCTGCTTTGACACCATTCAGCCTCTGACAACTGAGTTTCCATTAGTATCCTCATTGATGGAATTTCAATCTCTATCGGTAACACAACTTCCATACCGTATACAAGTGAAAATGGGGTTGCCCCAGTTGAAGTACGGACTGATGTTCTATATCCGTGTAGTGCAAAAGGCAGCATTTCATGCCAATCTTTGTAGGTAACAACCATCTTTGAATGATCTTCTTGATATTCTTATTTGCAGCTTCAACTGCCCCATTCATCTTGGGACGGTAAGGAGAAGAGTTGTGATGCTCGATCTTGAAACTTTCACATAATTCATCCATCATTTTGTTGTTCAGATTGGAGCCATTGTCAGTGATGATCTTGTTTGGAATGCCATATCGGCAAATGAGATTATTTTTGATGAATCTGACCACCACTTGCTTTGTCACCTTTGCATACGAAGCTGCTTCCACCCATTTGGTGAAGTAATCAATTGTCACGAGAATGAAACGGTGTCCGTTGGAAGCTTTGGGTTCAATCATACCGATCATGTCAATGCCCCACATTGAGAATGGCCAAGGAGCAGAAATCACATTCAAAAAGGTTGGTGGTACATGAACCTTATCAGCGTAGATCTGACATTTGTGACACTTCTTTACAAATTTGCAGCTATCTGATTCCATGGTCAACCAGTAGTAACCAGCTCTCAACATCTTTCTTGACATAGAGTGGCCGTTTGCATGAGTACCAAAGGACCCTTCGTGAACTTCTTTCATCAACATTTCTGCTTCCTTTTTGTCAACACATCTGAGTAAGACCATGTCATAATTCCTCTTATAGAGCACATTCTGATTAAGGAAGAAACTGCCTGACAATCTTCTCAAAGTCTTTTTATCTTTTTTTGTTGCTCCAAGAGGATACTCCTGAGTCTGAAGGAAATGCTTGATATCGTGGTACCATGGTTTATCATCAAAACTGGCCTCAGCTGTAAACACATGTGCTGGTCTATCAAGTCGCTTGATCACAATTCTGGGTACTTCGTTTGGAAAACCCACTTGATACATTGAAGACAACGTAGCTAGAGCATCCGCCATATGATTCTCATTCCGAGGAATGTGATGCAATTCAACCTTGGTGAAGAAAGTCAACAATCTTCTTGCATAGTCTTTGTATGGGATCAAGCCAGGGTGGCGTGTTTCCCATTCTCCTTTGATCTGATTGATAACTAACGCTGAGTCACCATAAACAGTAAGATTTTTGATGCGGAGGTCAATGGCTTCTTCAAGACCCATGATACAGGCTTCATATTCAGCAATGTTGTTTGTACATTCAAAGCAAATTCTTGCCGTGAAAGGAATATGAGAACCTTCTGGAGTGATAATGACTGCACCTACTCCATGTCCATAAACGTTGGAAGCTCCATCAAATACTAAACCCCATTGAGAATCTGGTTCAGGTCCTTCTTCAGGAAGTGGCTCTTTACAATCTCTGGATTTTAGGAACATGACATCTTCATCAGGAAACTCATCCTCATTATCATCGTGATCTTCAACGGGTTGGTGAGCAAGGTACTCAGCCAACACACTGCTCTTGATAGCTTTATGGGTATGATACTCAATGTCGTATTCTGATAACAGCATCTGCCATCTGGCAATCTTACCAGTGAGTGCAGGCTTCTCAAAAATGTACTTGATTGGATCCATTTTGGATATCAACCAAGTGGTGTGACTTAACATATACTGCCTCAATCTCTTAGCAGCCCAAGCCAATGCACAACATGTCTTCTCGAGTAAGGAGTATCGTGATTCACAGTCAGTAAATTTCTTGCTTAAGTAGTAAATGGCATGCTCTTTCTTTCCAGTTTCGTCTTGTTGACCCAGAATACAGCCCATAGAATTCTCAAGCACTGTCAAATACATAACCAACGGTCTTCCAGCAACAGGTGGTAACAAGATAGGAGGCTCCATGAGGTACTCTTTGATACTGTCAAATGCTTTCTGACAATCCTCTGTCCAAACACAATTCTGACTCTTTCTCAGCAATTTGAAGATAGGTTCACAAGTTGCAGTCATGTGAGAAATAAACCGGGATATGTAATTCAATCGTCCTAGAAAACCTCTCACTTGCCTTTCTGTTTTTGGTGCGGGCATCTCTTGGATAGCTTTTACTTTATCTGGATCAACTTCAATGCCTTTTTGGCTGACAATGAAGCCTAAGAGTTTACCTGACCTGACGCCAAATGTGCATTTGTTCGGATTGAGGCGAAGACGGAACTTCCTCAATCGTTGAAACAACTTCAATAGATCTACTAAGTGACCTTCTTCTGAACGAGACTTCGCGATCATGTCATCGACATAAACCTCAATCTCTTTGTGCATCATGTCGTGAAAGAGCGTTGTCATGGCTCGCTGGTAAGTAGCACCTGCGTTCTTCAACCCAAACGGCATCACTCGATAACAGAATGTTCCCCATGGTGTTATGAATGTAGTTTTTTCCATGTCTTCGGGAGCCATTTTGATCTGGTTATACCCGGAGAATCCGTCCATGAAGGAGAATATGTCAAACTTTGTTGTATTGTCTACCAACACGTCAATGTGAGGCAGGGGGAAATCATCCTTTGGGCTTGCTCTATTTAAGTCACGATAGTCGACACACATTCGTACCTTCCCGTCCTTCTTAGGAACTGGCACAATATTTGCTATTCACTCTGGATACACTGAAGTGGCAAGAAGACCAGCATCTATTTGCTTCAGAACTTCTTCTTTAATCTTTACGGCCATATCTGGATGTGTTCTTCTTAATTTCTATTTGACCGGTGGACATTCTGGCTTCAAAGGTAGCTTGTGCTCTACGATGTCAGTGTCGAGACCAGGCATATCTTGATAAGACCAAGCAAACACATCTACATACTCTTTCAACAGGCTGATCAATTGCTCGTTGACCTGTGGGGATAACAATGCTCCAATTTTGACTTCTTTCACATTTTCTTCCGAACCCAAGTTGACTGTTTCCAAAGGCTCCTTGTATGGCTGAATAGTGTCTTCTTCATTTTCAAGCTGGCGGGCGACCTCTTCTGGAATCTCATCCCACTCTTCCTCTTCAGCTTCGAATACAGAATGTTCAAAGTTGGGAGAGGGCATGATGTCATTGTGTTCAACGAGTTTAAGTAACCTGTACAAACAATTGTTTTTAGAGGACTGACCATGACATGCAAAAATGTGTTCTTTTTAAGGTTTTTTTGTGTTACCATTTTCCGAAAAAGCTGAAAAGATAAAAGGACACAAGTGTATAGGAACACAAAAGATCTTTTTCATGGATAGTACGTTTTTGACAAAAGTGCCCATTTTACAAAATTAATGCTTCGCGCTTTGGGCTAAAGCGGAAGATTTTTGAAAACTGAAAAGCTTAATTACTTTGATATGTGGACACAATGTGGGATGTCAACTGCGGTCCAGTTCTTCATAACTACTCCAGTCGCCATTCTGTCTTTCCCTCGAAGAGCTTTTATCTCTTTTTGTAATTCCGCAAACTGATCCTGGAATTCATCCATTCTATCATTGAGACCAGGATCCTCACTTGGGGTAGGGCCGTGATAGACAGGTTCTCCTAGGTGAGGAGTATAGTGAACAACGGGAGGCACATTAGTGAAGACAGGAGCATTTGGTGGAACGAACTCTTGTTGATATCTATCTTGATTAAGATCCCTGGGTATTTCCCAAGGACGGGATGCTGTGATGGTAACAGAAGTGACTGGGACAGCGTTGATTTCTGAAGCGATGACTGTAGTGACGGGTGCTGCTGTTGTCTGATTCTGAATTTGAGGTTGATTCTGTGCCGAAGTCTGTCCTGAATTATGAACTTGAGCCCTAGCCTGGGCTTCCTCTGCTTGTAGACGGGCGGTTAACATTTGGTTGCGCATCTCTACTGCCTGTGCTTGCGCCTGGATCTGTGCATCTTGTGCTTCGGCAACCTGAGCTTGTGCTGTTTGAAGTTGAGCAACTTGGGCTGCTTGGTTTGCTATCAATGTCTCGACCATAGCAGAAAGGCGGTCAACCTGAGCTTTCAATTCTCGGTTCTCGTTATCTGTTATCTCCATTCTTCTTTTGTAGTTGGCTCTTGTGTTGTAATTATGCGTCAGCTTGAAATGGATCTATTGGCGGGAAGCAACTGTTAGAAGACTGGACCAAGACAGACAACCTGTATGCACGTGATGCATGGATATGCAAAATGAATGATTTTCCAAGGAACTCTAAGTGAAGGAAAATATAGAATTGCAAATATTTTTGATAACAAAACAAAAATTTTCATTTTAAGCATTTTTATCAAAATGTACAAAGTTATCAACCCAAAATACAACCAAGAAAACCATTTAAGGACATGTGTCATCAGGACGAGCATAAACAAGTAGGAGTTGTCCTTCAAGTCTCTCAATTCTTTCTTCATAGGCCTTCTGCATAAAAGCTTTCTCCTTCACCAAACTGTCTACAAGACCTTTCCATGCACCTGAGGACTGTGGAATCTGGGAGTAATCTGTTGTGCCTGAGGAAAATAAATCCTCTTGCACCCTTGGACGTTTACCTGCACGATCTTCTCCACTCTGCTCCTTTAACTGTCTCTGAAGTTCTTCATTTTCCATTTCGAGCACCTGGGCCTTATCCTTCCAAGCGTCTCTCTCTTTCTTGACCCTCTCCAAGGTGGCTTGGAGTTCTTCTTTGTCATCTAGCGGAAGGTAGGGGGTCTTCAACGGAGCGGGTTTGATAGGATCATGATGTGGGTATGGCATTTTCAACTGTATAGCTCTGGCTCTGATCCACTGGAGGTACGGCTCATAGGAGGTACAATCTTTCTTACCCAATTCAAGTCTCCCTTTGCGACAAACACGATGCCAAGCTCTTACTACTCTCTCTTTCATGGTAGGGTCCTCCTCGTTATCCCTCAAGAAAATACCTTCTAAAAGAATGTTAGGAGGCTTGTCCTTCATAGGGTAACCGAGATGTCTCCTAGCAAGTGCTGGATTATAAGAAATGATTCCCTTTGTGCCCATGAGGGGCACATTGGGGAACTCCCCGCAACTATCAATGATCTTCACATCGTCTAAAACTCTACTATACCATGCAATATCTGACTGGGTAAGAGACATAATCCTCTGTGACCACTGAAGTCCTGACTTGCGATCCCAAAAAGTAGCCGACTTAGGAAGATGAGAGACAAACCATTTGTAGAGTAACGGTATACAGCAGACTATGGTTCCTCCTCCTTTCAAAGTACGGTAATGGATGGAATGATAGGTGTCTCCGAGCAAAGTTGGAACAGGATTACCACTTAGGAAGATGCGTATAGCATATGAATCCACAAAACCTTCAATATTAGGAAATAGTAACAAACCGTAGATCAACAAGGCGAACAGATGCTCCACAATAATATCACAACCTTGACTGGCAAAATAAGAAACCTTCCCCATTAAGAACTTGGCAGTAAAACCTGGAAGTCCTCCTTTGGTGGTGATGTTATTCTTGAATTCTGACTTCTTCATGTACAACACTTTTGCAAGAGAACTGTGCTCGGGTAACTTTTCTGAACCAGAGAAAGGTACTGTATCAGCAACTGGGATGTGAAGCAATTGGGCATACTCTTCCAATGTAGGCATGAGTTGATAGTCTGGGAATGTGAAACAGTGATAGACTGGATCATAGAACTGTAATAATGTCTGCAATAACCCTTCTTCCATCCTAAGTGTCAATAAAGATATAAGTGCCCCATATCTGTCTCTGAAACCAATAGGATCTGCGATCGAAGAAACCAGTTTCTTTAGTTCATCTATCTTTGGATTGATGAGATTGTACTTTTTCACACTTCTCCGTCCAAAATCCATGTTTCCTGCAATATTTGCAATCCTCACTTTAAGTTCCTTGGACAAAGGTTGAAATGATGGGAATGAATGCATGTCATGCATGAATGCAACAAACACAAACATGGTCAAACAATACAAGGCTCAAAGTTCATCACCAGCATGGAGTTTAGGACAAAGCCCCAAGATAAGTTCTAAGGTTCACCTGCCAAACGGGTTCTAAAAGTTCCCAAGGTTATGGATCCTTCTTCGGATAATACCGGGTTAAGCAACTGCTCACTTTCCAATATTATTCTCAAAAGAATCTCGCTTGAGTGTGATATCGCGTATCAACCAAACCAGACTTTTGGTCCGAAGTGGTCACCGCATCACATCCTAAGTAAGGCCAAGATGGGGTAAAGGTAAACTAAGGTCCTTGGCTTCACGGGCCCGTTGAAAGCAACAATGCCTCACAAATGACTTGTTTAGCACTATCACCCTCAAAGAGGCCTCCATCAAACGGACAAAGGCTCAAGTCAACTCGGTAAGGATTGTCTCCATTCAAGTCAACCTGAATTATCATCCATCCTATCTCAAATATGCCCCAAATCTGGGTATAGGATTTATCACAAGTATCCCCCAAAACCCAAAATAACAAACATTACAAACAATACAATTTAGCAAATATTCACAAAGCAAACATATAAACAAGCAAAGATAGGCTAAACCCTCAAATAAGTTTAAGCATTGTTGTCCCCAGTGGAGTTGCCATTCTGTCGCGGCGGGATTTTTCACGAGATTAAGTATTGATTGAACTTAACCCGTTTGAAAAATATTTTAAATGCAAGAGTCGCCACCGTCTTTTATTTTATCCAAAAAGAGGAAGGGAAAAATAACGATAAATCCCTTTAGAGTTACGGGTTCGGGGGTTGGTTATGCAAAGGGAAGGTATTAACACCCTCTACATCTGTGGTACTCCACAGGAACCTTTTTGCTTATGTTTATGTGAATGCTTTGCTTTTTTCGCTTTGATCGTTTGATTGGGGAGATGAGAAAAGAACTTGATTTTATTGCTTTTGGACTCGATAAAGTCGTAGACTTCATGCCTACGTATCTCCAAGGCGCAATGGAGAAATCAGAATCCACGTAGTTCTCCCAAAAGAAAGGGGAAAGTCTGTTTTGTTGATTTTAGATTGGCGTGTCTTGCCATCTCTTGCTCGACCTAGGCGGGAGGCTTCGAGACTGACACGTCCTTTTGAAAATGTTTTTAAACTGAAAAGCCAAAGCTGGCAAAGATTTGAATGAGCCTAAACCCTAAAACAATAAATAAATGGGCTCATTATAAGGAAGCCCAAGAGTAAGCTTGTGAGTGTGTGAAAAGGGTTTCTTAAACGGCGACCGTTGGAATCGCATCGGGTTTCTCTTTTTTGGATTTTTCGATTTTTTTAACATAAAACATGAACAATACGATTAAACACACAATACAGAACATAAAAAATGCGAGAAAGTAAATTATTACAACACAGATAGCTATGAATAGTTAGTATTACGAATAGTTAGTGGAGTTAATCGAGCTGAAACTGAAACGAAACGGTTAGTAACAACATAAACAAATATAAAAAAACAATATAAACATTTACTTTAGACAAAATAAACATTTGATATCAATAAACATTTAATTAAAATAAACATTTAAACAAATAATTAATTTAACTAACATTTAAATAAAACATATATGCAAAATAATAATAAAAGATAAACAATATTTAGTAAACAAAAGTAATATATATATATATATATATATATATATATATATATATATATATATATATATATATATATATATATATATATATATATATATATATATATATATATATATATATATATATATATATATATATATATATATATATATATATATATATATATATATTATATTATATATATATATATATATAATATATATATATTTATATTTATATTTAGACAATAAATATATAGTAGACAAAAATAATATATATGTACATTTAGACAAATAATATATAATAGACAAAAATTATATATATATATATATATATATATATATATATATATATATATATATATATATATATATATATATATATATATATATATATTATTTTTGTCTAATATATATTAGACAAAAAATATATATATTATATATATCTATATATATATATATATATATATATATATATATATATATATATATATATATATATATAGACAAATAATATATAATAGACAACGATAATATATATATATATATATATATATATATATATATATATATATATATATATATATATATATATATCTATATATATTTAGATAAATAATATATTAAACGCATGTCGGCAAGCCGGAATTTTGCCGATTTCAGAGATAAGTGAAAAATATTATCTTGTGTGAAGAGGATGAACTTCTGATCGTCCAAATGATCGACCGAAAGCTGGAAACCGTTACCGACGCAGTGCTGGCTGCCTTCGTGAGTACCTGACTTCAATGTCGCTTTTGATCGGTGAAACGACGCCGGAATGAAATGAACCTTGGATATTTGTGACCTGGACTCAACGAACTTCAAAGATATGAAATCGGTTTTGTGTTTCGGTGAATAATCGGGACGATTTTGGGTTACCGAAAATAAAGAACAAGTGAAATACGGTAATGCTTTTGGAAAAATATTTCTTTTCAATTCTCTGTTTCTCTCACCACACGTTTTTCCTTACTGATCCACCTTTTTTTTTTCCTTACTAACCACATCTATATATATATATATATTTAGATTACTTAAACAATAAGAAACCTAAAAAATATCTAACATAAATTAATAATATATATTTAGATTACTTAAACAATAAGAAACCTAAAAAATATCTAACATAAATTAATAATATATATTTAGATTACTTAAACAATAAGAAACCTAAAAAATATCTAACATAAATTAATAATATATATTTAGATTACTTAAACAATAAGAAACCTAAAAAATATCTAACATAAATTAATAATATATATTTAGATTACTTAAACAATAAGAAACCTAAAAAATATCTAACATAAATTAATAATATATATTTATATATTATATAATAATAATAATAATAAACTAATATAATATTAATCCTAATTAAATAAACTAATTAGCAACTAAACACAATTAATATTAAGCACAAATAATATTAAATGGCACACGATTAAAATACGATAAAATCGAGCGACACGAACGCGATAAAAACGATGACAATTTGCACAGCAAAACAGACAAATTGATAAAACCAATAAACCAGTAAACCGGTAAACCAGTAAAATCAACAACACGACTCAAACAGACTCGATTAAATCACACGGCACAACACGTAATTAAATAAACAACCCTAGGCAATAATAAATTCAACACGACATCACGAAAACGCTGACAAACACAATCACAAATAATTGGACAATACGAAAACTCTAATATATTCGAAATACAGTCAAAATACCGACAAACAAACAATTAAATAGATAAAAACGCACAAAAGCTAATCGAAGCGATGCCACGCACAACAGAGATAAGCGAGATAAATACGAGGCAACGATATCGGCCAGGTTTTGCTAAAACAACGAAATACAACACGGTAAGCAACGAAAACACACAAAACCTAATAAAACCAGTTGTCACGCGAAGTTTAAGAAATTGAGATGAATACGAGTCAACGACATTAATCAAGATGTGGTCAACAAAGCCAAAGTCAAATTTTGGGGTGCGACAGCTACCTATGGATGAAAGAGAAGTGTGCTCGCTAAGACATCGCGTCTTATGCCTACGTATCTCATCTGGAATGAGAATCAGAGCAAAACGTAGTTCAGCTAACTATGGGAACAAAGGTCTCGATTGCAACTAGGGCAAGAGAAAGGTAAGGTCTCGATCGCAACGAGGGAGAGAGAAAAGAATCACAACAAGGGCGAAAGCAAACAAGGATTAATTGTTAGTCGTCAGTCAAAAACTCTGCAACACATCGCATCTGGTGCCTATGTATCTCATATGAACATGAGAATCAGAGTTGTCGTAGTTCGACTAACTAGGGGCTAAGGATTGCCATTTGAACATGGACTTACAAAAGAAGACACCATCTGTGTCAAAGGTAGGTGGGCAATGTGTTCAACGTCCTAGCAGTAGGTGTCGCAGCTCGCTGAATCGAGTCTTAGGCAGTTACCTCTTTGCAATAGAACGGATTGACATGCCAAAAGATTGGAGACGCACGGAAAGTCTAAAAGTGGGGAAGCTCTGCCCTAGAGTTGTCATGCAATGTGGACCTATGTGTTAGGATTTACAGAAGGGAGTATCTACCTAATGTTAGCATGCAAAGAATAAGGGAATTCTACCTCTGTTATCATACAAAGGGTTCTACCTAATGGGTGTTACCCAAACGGAACAAGAGTCGACGGATGGAGCAAGGAGAGGAACCAAGGGTAAGGGTAGATGGCGATGCCTGAAGCAATCGACTTACAAGAGGTAGATGGCGATGCCTGAAGCAATCGACTTACAAGAGAAATGGCGATGCATGAAGAAATCGACTTACAAAAGGATGGATGAATACGTGCTGGTTCTGTTACATTTTGAAAATGATTACTCGACGTCGGATCGAGCTTTTGATCTTGTTTTGAAATGATTATCAAACGTTCGTTTTAATTCTTGTATTAACAGATGAATAAAGAATGAAAGAATAAATATTATACACTTCATGGGAGAGGGGTACATTTGTTATGAATGGGGGTTGTTCATGGCAATCAAACAATAAGAATATATGCCTCATACATCATACAAGTTGGCAACAGTTAATGAAACAGATAAGATAAGTAAACAGGTGTAAAATTGAATCCAAGTATCAAATAATGGAGCATTAAATAATGCATGGGAAGTATGAACATGTTAAACAATCAAGCAATAATGAATATGGATGAAAGAAACAAGTGTAGCAGATGACAGATGAATCAGACAGATGCAATGATGCACACAAAGGGTTCACTGAATAATTTAATCGGGAAATGATGCAAGGATCAAATAAAATCAAGATGAAAGGCCTCCAATACATGGCATATGAGATGAACAAAGGAGGATCAAAAGATCTCTTCAATTGCCATAAGCAATCCCTAAGTCAAACATCAATCATAGAAAAGTCAACTAAAAAGTCAAGTCAACTTCAAAAAAATGAAATAAATAGCAAATTAATCAAGAAAATTATGAAAAATTAATCAAAATGAGGTGCAGTCAGGACATCATCATCCCCCAAAAATATTTCAAAAATAATGAAAATTGGTGTATTAATTAATTAAAATAAAACAGAGGTCAAACTAGAAGTCAACCAACCAAAATAATTATCAAATAAATAGAAAATTGTGAAATAAAAAGTCAAGAAAAGGTCAGGTTGACCATGGGACAGTGGTCAACCCTCATCCCAAAAATCAAGAACTAAAAATAATTCTAAGTCATGAAAATAAAATCAAGAAATAAATGTGTGTTAAAATGATCCACTTGAAATGAACAATTAAAATAAAATATTAGTATTAAATAAATATGAAAATAAAAATTAAAGAAAATTAGATAAGGCATTAAGAAATGTGGAAAATATTTTTTTGGATTTTTATGAATAAAGAAAATATTTTTTATTAGTTAAAATCAACACAGAATAAAAAATAAGAATTAAAAATGAATATGAAAAGAGGGGGGTCTATAGGTAATTTAGTTGAACTGGGAAATATGAAGAAGCTCTCATGGGCCAAAACGTGGGGGTGTGGAAAACAGAAAAGCAAAGGCCCAAGGTCCAACATAATTATTCAGGGCGTGACATGATGCAACGTACGTTCAAATTAAATAAATCATGTGACATGCATGTAAATCGGTCAAGCTTTCACTTAAACACTACAGGACAAAATAGCTACGACGGCTATGATTAAAACACGCATGGCAGATCTAACGGTTCATAAGACTCCACGTCATCGTCTTCGCCATTAAAATAGAAACCCTAGTGCCATTTAAACCAGGAACACGAAAATGCAAAATGAATTTCTTCAATCTTCCACTCAAGAATGCACATGCTATAATGCACAAAACATCATGAAGTAAAAACCAAAGTTCAAGTATGGAACGAGTAGATCATCATGGTATCTTAGTTTGAAGTAAATGAAGGCTTTAACATGGAGAAATATGGACAGTAAGATGACACCATGGCCACGAGTGTGAGCAGAAAATTAACATCACAAACTCAACAACATGAACAAGCATATGGTTGGCATTGTACACAAGCATGAAACAAAACATGAGCATGTGATTAGCATGGCAAATAGCATGATGATGAGCATGGCAATGGCATGAAAAACAGTAATGAACAAGCATAATAAGCTATACATGGCCATAGAAGAAAGAGTAAAATGATTACCTAGTGGAAGCTAGGTCCACTGCGTCTTGGTTGTGGAGAAATGGAAGGAAATACTGCTGCTTTGATGGCTCACTTCAAGAGCTTATGAAATGGAAGAGGAATGAAAATAGATCTTGAAACTTGCCTTGCTTGCTTGCTCGAAAATTCCAAATGCCTTGCCTTCAGATTAGGGTTTAAGTGTTTAAATATGTTGGACCAAAGTGTTCTAAATGAGCTGAAAAAGTGACTTGTTTGATTATGTGCAAAATGTGCATTTGAAGCAAAAGGTGAGGTGTAAAAGCAAGTTTCTTGTTTTGGAAAAATTTAAGTGAGTGGACAACAAGAATTCATGGCCAAATGAGGTAAAGAATGTGGGCTGGTTGGTTTGGTCTGGCTGCAGCATAACTTGGTTTGGCTTGGAACAATCCAAAAGGGTGACTTTGAGACTATGTATCTTAATGAGAACATCACCAATTGGCAAGACAGTGCAAATAGTAGAAAGAGTTCATGGAGCTTACCATCTTTCATGTTGAACACAAGTTAGGATGATGAATGGAAGAAGGTGAAAAATGGCCTCAAAGTCGTGTCACACCAACTGCAAAATGGTTGGGCCAGTTTGGCCTAAAATTTGCCTAAAGATTCAAGTCATGATGCCAACTTTAGATGAATGCATCTCTCAAACCATAGATCCAAATGAGATGATTCCAAAAGGATGTGAAAGAGGACATGGTAAGGTACAATTGTTATGAAGAAAGTAATTTCACAATATGCCTTGAAATGCAAGAAAATTGGCCAAGAAGTCTTGACAAACTTTGAAGATTTTGGGACTTAGAAAATTTTCTAAGTGTCCTAAGAAAATGTCTCACTTTGACTAGGCATAACTTTCTCAATACTGATCCAAATGGAGCAAACTTTATATCTCGAGAAAGCTTGGAACAAGAGGAACAACTTTCATGTTGGAGAAATTTTCAAATGGAGCATTCATCTTGATGGAAAATGGGCTGAAAGTGGGTGCAACAATCATGAAAACTTGCCCTAAATGGAAAGTCAACCATTTCCCCATTAGGTAACTTCTTCAATTCCTGATTAAATGATGAATCCATGATCCAACCTTGATCAAATTTCACATGTAGGATCCCTTAGACATGGATTTTGAGATTCCACTCTCAAAATGTCAGGAGTTGACTTTTCTGGCCCCATAGTTGACTTTTCCCAAACTGTCTGATTCCGATTCCAGTGATCAATTGAAGCACTTCTAGCTCAAATAAAGAGCTGATTTTTTGTATGTAGACCCTTGTGGACATATGGAGGGCCATGGAAAAGAGTACCACCCAAGGAATCAGAAATAAACTTATTTTATACCAAACCCTAATTTTAGGGCAAAATTGATCGGGAACTGATTGCACTATTTGCCAATGGATCTTTCTGAGATAATTGTGAATCTTCCTAGACCAAGATGCCTCTCTAATCATGACATGGATGAGCCCCTCTACTTTCAACCAAACATTGCCTGTTGCAGGTAACCATGAAACCCTAATTTCTTGATTAAATTCGGATGAACACTCTGAGAGCTCTGAATTCTTCACTGACGAATTGAGGACCATAATAAGATACCCGGGGACCGTTTGAGACCCTTGAGACTTGTATACTCAGAAAATGAAGTCCAAACCTCAATCTTGCTTTGTGTGGGCTCCTTCTGGTAAGGAGTGATCAATCAAAACATGATTCCCATGTCATTAATGCAGTATGCAATGAGTATGACCTAGTATGATGCTAATGAAGTGTGAAATAAAATCCTATGCTTCCAGAAAAAATGAAGGGTAAATTTTGGGGTATTATAATATGGTACCCCAGGATTAGCATGTGATGCTCCAAGATGAGTAGGTTGAACACCTAGGTGAGGATAATGTGTACCAGGATGGACGTGATATGGAGGAATCTGGAAGTTAATGGTAGGACCCATGTATCAATTTTTTGTTCCAACTGGTGCTTCACCAACCCTAGGTACGTAATTTTGTTAAGGATGATCCGAATGAGCTTCATCATTGTCGAGATCAATCACTGGTGGAGAAAAGTTAGGAGGAATTCCCCAAGGATGAGCGACATTATTCCCATTAACTTAGGGATGAGGACTTAGATGATTAGGAAGGAAAGATCCACCATTAACAATCTATGGAGTAAAGTTATATGGCATCCCCCAGGGATAGACAATGGCATTTATTCTAGGCCCTGGTAGAGATCCTGGCTGGTTAGGTACAGGCTGAGCGACCACTTCAGTTTCAGTCGGAGCTTTAGTAGCAACTGGAGTGTTATCCTTCTGAGTTCGAAGGATTTCAAGGATCCTATTGATCTTTCCTTGGAGTTGATCCAAGTTCGCCTTGTAAGTATTATTCTCTTATTCAATTTCTGCCATTATCTTTTGATGATTAGCTCGAGTAAGATATCTTCGTTGGAGAATCATTTTTTTTCTGGATGGTGCGAAGGAGACAATATGAGAATCTTGGTTTTAAATGAATGAGATGCAGGAATGAATGTATGAATGTATGAATGCAAAAAGGTTATTTTTTTTAGTTTCCAGAGACTCTGGGGATTTTCGTCAACTGCATACGAGTAAACATAAATTGTAGAAAATGAGACGAAAGATAAATCCAGTAATGGAGAATACTCATTTTATTCATTATGGAAGAATAATGAGTACAATTGTTACAACTCATGGATATGCTCTATTAGCTACATGAAGATCAACCATAAACCTCTCAAATACAACCTTACAAACAACGACAAAATAAAAAAAAACCTAGAAGTATTATACGGAAGCATATCATCATGATCTTCCTTCAACATTCATAGGAGGTCTTCAATTGCATGGTTTTGTAAACTTAGCCAAGTGTGTGCCTCTTTCTGTCTAATATTTCCCATTATTGAGGAGATTATGCAATAGATTAAAGCTAGGCCCTTGTAAGAGATTATGTAGAAAATATTCTTTCAGGTCAAGCAGAACTTCTAGGTGATGGCAATGTCATTCCCATTGAAAGGTTTCTTTACTGATTCTATGAGAAGTTTCCTAGTTCTGATGTTCTTGCTCATTCAACTATTTTATTTCCTCAAAAACCATTTCAAGATCACATTCGCGTTAGGATAGAGATGGCTCAAGCTTTTTAGTATGGCCTTGATCCTTCTTTAGTTATTCTTTGCAATCTTTTAGCTTATCTTAGAGTTCTTTGAGTTGGGATTCATAGTTTTCCTCCATCTCTTTGCGAGATTTCAATGTTTGATTCCAAACAGTCGCCATTTTCCGACATGACATGGGTTTCAACAAGTTGCTTCTTCTTTTTAGGGAGGCCAACATAAGTTCCCCTAAGATCTTTACCAATACTTCTTCTCTTGTTCTGTTCATCCTGGACAATTTCAATAGCTTTGAGTATACACTCCCTCTTCTAGTTAAGATTGAACTTTAGGTTTTTCTTTTCTCTAGTGAGTCGACCAAGGTTTGACCATAAATCCGCATTCTCTTTTTGTAACATCTTGATAGTTTCCTTAAGCTTATCAAATTTAGAAATAGGAATAGAAGAAGGTCCATGAGGCTTAATGTTCATGGAAGGTTTCCAATTAGTGTAGGGTTCTAAAGCAATACAATTTTGCTTCCCAAGTTCATTCTTTCCTATTAGATGGATTTTTCCCCACGCATGACATATCCATTACAGTAATCCAGGATCATCAACCCCTTCAACAAATACAAACTCCTCCAAAAGCCTATCTTCAGGTTTGTCTTTCAATGGGTAACTGAGTTAGCACAACGAAAGAACCTGATTATAGTTAATCCCTCCTTTAGTACCAATGAGAGGTACGTTAGGAAAGTCAACATAATTGAATATGGGTTATATCCCATTGTAGTCATGTTAGTACCATATTATGTCTTATGCATTTAGAGACATCAATCTTTGAGACTATTTCAGAGCTCCCACATTATCAATGAAAGGTCCTTTCTTGGGTAAGTAGATCACGAACCACTTGTACAGTAAAGGAATACAACAATTGATCACTCCTCCTTTCTTCTTGTTTCTCCAATGGAGAGAATAATAGACATCATCGAGGAGTATGGGAATAAGATTTCCAAATAGAAAGACGTTGATGGCATTTGTATCAATAAATCCTTCAATATTCGGAAATAATACCAACCCATAGATAAGAAGAGCACAGATGGCATATGAAGCATCCCAACTTCAGTGTCAGCAAATGTTGTAGCCTTCTCAATTAGAAACTTTGAAGGAAACCCTCTAGTGTTACCTTTAGTAAGGATGTTAGGTTCAATCACTTCCTTCTTAAGGTGGAGAACTTGAGCTATCATTGAGGATTATGGAAATCCATCCAAGCTTGTATACGAAATTTGGTCTTTAATTAGAATGCGCAAGATATGAGCAAACTCTTCCAAGGTAGGGGCCAATAGGAAATCCTGGAATGTAAAACAGTGTAGATATGAGCAAACTCTTCCAATAAGTTTCCATAAGCCTCCTTAAAGGTATTTATGTGATCATAAACCAAATGGGCTCCAAACTTCCTTAACTCATCTAGCTTGGGTTCCCTGAGTTTGTATTGGAAAGTGTTTCTTCAGTCAGATTTTGCCATGAATGAATGCTCTACAATAACTGGATGACTTTGGATTCCCTGAAAACCATGCACATGCTAAAATGATTTTCGTGTGGGCAAAATTCAAGTATACATGCAACATTTTTGTTACGGGTTCAAAGGTTCGCCATATTCTAGGTAAACTGCATATGATTCTCAAAGTATAGGTTCAAAGGTTCAATTAACTCATGATTCTCAAGGTAGGTAGAGTTTTAGATTTCCTGGAAAAAAAATCCATATCCCCCTCACATGTAGGTTCTATTCTTCAAAGAAGGAGGTTCCTAAAAATATTGCTAGAGTCATGGACCCATTTTGAGATACCATTGTCTGAAACAAATGTCTCATAAGACAATAATGCTCCCAAAAGGATCTACTCTAGGTGTGGCATCTCGTATTAGCCATAATCAGGACATAACATCAAGGAGGTCAAGTACTATCCTGTGTGTATGCTCAAGCTCGGGTGTAGAGCTTTTCTCTCAAGTAGTATCATGAAATCTAACCCTCAATAGAGAATATAACAGTTATCTAGAATATAATGAATATATAAAAGCAATAAAGATGCAATAAAATAAAGCAATTAAAGCAAGAAATATAAACACCCAAATATGTAAAAACAAACAAAACTAGGCTTGACTTGCTTAGGTACTTCCATCAGAGTCACCAACTGTCACGCTACGAAAAATACCCGAGCACATCACACGCTCGAAATACAACAGAGTCACCATTAAATATTAGTTATTCTAATAGAAAGGGAAAATATCAATAAAATCCAAAAGGAATAGAAAAAGGGTAAGAAAGTCAGTTATGCAAGGCGAAGGTATGAACACCACTCACACCCCTTGTACTCAACGGGAACCATTATGATTGTTCTTTGCACGAATGAGTGTTGTTATCTAAAGGTTACTTGTGATTGATTTTAATAAAGGGAAAAATAAGTTTTTAATTAATGTGCTCTCCAAGATTTATAAATCTTATGCCTATGTATTCTCATGGTGCAATGAGAAAATCAGAGCTTCGTAGTTCGTGGGGGTAGAACATGAGTATTTGTTGGGTGTATTTTAGGGAATAATGTTATAATCGTATCCTAGAAGTGTTTGGGCGTCAGCTGTTTCATCCTGGTTTCGATGCTCTAAGTTGTTAGTTTGACTGCTATAGAATGGATTATAATAGTTCTTTTATGAAAAGAAATTTGTTGTTTGGCTTGAACCAAGGACAAATAATTGAAAAGGTGGTGTCTGAACCAAGGAAAAATTGTAAAATTGGTGTATTAACCAATGACAAGAATTAAAAGTGATGTCTGAACCAAGAACTGAATTGTAAAGGTGGTGTCTCAACCAATATTAGAGTTTAAACTAAGGGAATCTTGAAAAGTAGGGGCAGTTTGGTAGTTGTTGTGGGACACATGGCATTTGACAGTTATAGTCAATTAGGGTTTGATTCAAAGTTATTTGTGAGGGTAGTTAGGTCAATTATGAATTAGTTTGAAGTTTGTTAAATGAGAGTTAGCAGTTAACTGACTTAAGGTAGTTAATTATGTTAGTGTCGGTTATTGGATTAGTTGACAGTTAACTGTTAGGTCAGTTAGATGGTAGTTTTAGTTAACTGGTTAAGGGTAGTTAAATTTGTTAGTATGTGTTTTACAACTGTTATGGATAATTGGGTTTAATGTGCACATGTTGTCCATTTTTTACGTATGAGTTTTGTATGTGTGTATGGACTGTCATAAGTAAGCTATGTTGCTATGGATGTGTTACGTTGGATTGATGTATCTTTGGATTTGATTTAAGGTTTGGTGGCATTGTATGTGTTTATGAATTTCATGTCATAAATTAGGTTTATTAAGGGTTGGAAAGGATATTCTTATGCCTAGATGCATGAATGTTGTGTATATGTGATGATGCATGTATATTTGAATCATACTTGTACATCCTTATTATGACTAATGAACATGTCTTTGGAAAATGGTGCAAGATATTTTAGAATTCATTTCCTTATGAGATTTGAATTGTATGGATACCATTAGGGTCCAATTTGTATGTTGAATTTCGCATCATGATATGTATTTGGATGATTGAAAATGTGATGTGTTTTGGTGACTGTTTTGAATGGTATATTATGTCTGTTTGTGTTATGTTGCATTGTTATGGCTTATGTGTGTATTTATTCAACATGATTTAATGTATTGCATTGGTTTTTGGAATGTTGTAGGTCTGGTGCAAGTTTGGTGCAGCTGGTGTGCAAGCTTGGTTATGGCATGCCAAGGTCATACGTGCATGAAAGCCAAGGTGACATTGAATAGAGATGTTTGAATGAAGATGGAGTTTGAGGAAAGATAGGTCTAGGGTATATTTAGGATAATGTCAAATTATGTTCAAGGCTTGGTCAATTGTTTGACCAAAAGTCAACAATAGACCAAAAGTTAATTGTATAAAAAAAGTGTAATTTCTTTATAATATTGCAATAGCCTTGTAACTTGTATTTGAAATTTGGCACTTTGACTTGTAAATGACTTGTAAATTATCCTTTAAGTAATAAAACTTTTCCCTCCACTTTTGATAATTTAAATTTTAATTTCTTACTTCTTGAATACAATGAGTGCAAGGATCATAATTCAAGGAAAATAGTAATGAAATAATCAATCATGACTTGGTCAACAAAAAGTCAACCTTCCATGGTTGACTTTTTTGACCAAAATCCAACTCTTGTATGAATGTCCTCAACTTCTACTTTTCCCAAGGATGTATCCAAAATGTATTCATGATCTAACTTGAATAAGAAAGTCCAAACAAATTGGTGAAAAGTCAATCTTCTGAAGGTAACTTTGACCAAAAGTCAACTGCAACATTATAGCTTTTCTTTTTAGTAAGAACATACCAAGAGGCCCTTATACCATAAGACTTGCCATGGAATTCACAATATCTTGCATCACAACTCACAATATCAATTTAATCATCTGGTCAAAACCCAATGTTGAGTCAATCCAATTGCAACCATTTGAACCAATGAATGAGATTGTATGCAAATAAATGAATGTCCTGATGAAAAACTTAGGGTAGATGAAATACAAATGAATTTGAAAGCATGAGTCATATGAAGTTGAATGAAGGGCAATGCAAATTTATAGGTGATCAATCACCATTTTCATTAAGTTTTCGTTACTGATCCGACAAGAAACCGAGGATTTTGAGACACTGTGCAGGTATTTTGGTACTTTTCAAGCCAAATTTACTTCCCGTATAATATTTGAGCATTTCCATTCATTGTCATGTTTTACTTTATATTTTTGTGATTTTACGTGTAGGATGTCTGTGTTTTTGTCCAACAGGTCCAGGTGGAAGAACTGGGGAACTCGGAGCGAGATAGTGCGGAATTCCGGCAAGCAAAGGAATGGAAAAAACCCGGTACAGGAGGCCTGACACAGCCACCCGTGTTACCTGACATGGGCCGTGTCAGGCAGAAGGAGAAGGAAAGCCAAAATAGTAGCCTGACACGGCATGTCGTGTCAGCTGACACGATCCGTGTCAGGCCTTATCCTGAACTGTGTTAAGCCCCCATGGGCCTGTCAAGTGAAGCAGTGAGCTGACACGACCACCAGTGTCAGCCCAAGCCCAAAAATTCCCTTTTTCATCGGGCTTTTGATCATTGGGGTTGTGGAGTTATTTTTGGGAGTTGACCACATGTTGCTTGGAATTTTCACTATATAAGACAACCTTCTACCAAAGAAAAGGTCATCCTGGAATGAGGAAAACACCATAATTGTCAAGCAATCAAGTATTACAGAGATCAAGGAATTCGGAGAGCGGAAGGTTTTCATGAGCGGAAGTGATTGAAGATCCAATTCATCCAATTACTTGTAATGTGTATTTTTTTATCTTAAATTTTTTGTGTGAACAATATGAGTAGTTAAAGCCCCCAATGCTAGGGGGTGTCCCTGATTTAGAATTGTAATGACTTTGAGTTTACAATTGCATTTATAATATTATTCTTACGGTAACCTTTTGATGTGTTTAATGCTTTCTCTTTAGGACCAATCGAGATTGTTTTATGGTTATTAATTAGGCTGGACCGCCATTGGTAAGGTTTTCATAAGGTTACTCTGCAGTAGATATCACCTAGGACTAGGGATACCCTGTGTGAATAAGAGCATTCTTGATATAATAAAGCTTAACTTCACCCCAATTGTCTATGGACATAGAAATTAGGGTAGAATGATTAAAGGTTTTCTCACCAAGGACTTGGGAGAAAATACCCTTGAGAACTGGTAGTAATTGATATTTGTTGATGCAATAGTGACTAAGTGTCGTTACAGGGATAAATCATACACCTTCCCTGGTATTGTTCCTCATACCTTGCAAACCCTTATTTTTATTAATATTTTATTTTGCCTTTATTTTTATAATTTTGAATCTACAAACCCAAATCATACTTTTTATTTAACTGAACGATGAATTGAACTCAATATTAACTTGCAGTCATTGAGATCGACATTTTGGGAATTTCTTGAAAGGTTATAATGCATGATTTTTTAAGAACTTGTATAAGATATTATGAGCATCTAAAGTTTTCTATCGTGAATTTTAATGAGCCTTAATCATAATCTATTAGCTTAATTATTCTCATAATTAGCTTTATAATTGGCTAGCATTTATCATGTGTTTGCTTAGGCTTTTTCTTCTTTGATAGTCTCCATAAGTCTTTGTATTCATCAAAACTACATTAGATAGAGGACGAATATCTTCACATCTTTAACATTAGAGGCTCCATCTACGGTTATGACCTAGGTGAGAAATACCGCCTCACAAATGTTTCCTTTGGGAATGTATTGTATGTTGTATTCAGATAGCTCAAAGGCCCGTGATACCATCCTTCCGGCTAGATAAGGCTTCTTTAGAACCCAGTGTATAAGATAGTTCGTCTTTTCATATATCCAATATTTTTGAAAATAAGGTGCTTTCTCATAGTTACCACCACTGGCAACGTGAGTCTTTCTATCTTTTGATAACTAACCTCCGTACCTCTGATCATTTTGCATATGAAATTGATAGGACATTCTATCTTATTTTATTCCTAAACAAGTAATGAACTTAACACCTGATAGGTGATTGATAAGTAGAGATACAAAGGAGAGTCTGCTGTTTGGCGTGTCAAAATGGGTGGTGATGCTAAGAAATCCTTCGACCTAGAGAATTCCTTCTCACATTTTCCAATCCATTCAAACATTTCATTCTTTTTTAGTGTGGAAAAAAAGTGGAAAGACTTGTCACCTGTACAAGAAAGAAAATGAAAAAGAGAGGCCAAGCGCTCAGTTAGTTGTAGAGCCTCCTTGACATTGGAATGGCTCATCATGCCTATGTATGCCCTTCCTGGTGATCATGAAATCTAACAACTATAATGCTTGTACACCAAATAAACACTTGGCAGGATTAAAGCACATGTTGTAGTCCTTGACTAGTCCTAGGGTATCTTTAATGTTTGTTGCATGACTTTCCTATTATAATATCTTCACGGTCATTTCGTTAATGTAAACTTATTGGTTATGTCCTATCTGCATCCCGAAAACCATGTTCATGAGACGTTGGTAAGTGGAACCGGTGTTCTTAAGCCTAAGAGACATGAAGTTGTAGTAATAATTACTATAATTGGACATGAACATAGTTTTAGGAGCCTCTATGGAATTATTTTGATCTGGTTATACCCCAAATAGGCATCCATGAAACATAACATTTTGTAACCCGAAGACCCGTTAATTAAGGGATCTATATGTTGGAACAACAATATTTTATACCCTGTCCCTTGGATTTTGATGATAAAAAAGTATTTTAAAAAAACTGGGTATACTAACATCTGTTCAGGTTTATAGGAATATATCATTAATAACAAATGAAGAAATGCTTAAGGAATCTGAATCTTAAGATCATACTTTGACTCTGAAGACAACTTCTAAAGATTCTGCCTCTGATGAAAATCTAGACTCTAAAGAAGTCAAATCTAAAGAAAGTCAGCCTTTAGTGGCCCAAACTCTGAAGCTTTAGAAGCCAAAGAAGAGGACTCTGATGTGATCAGCCTCTAATGAGTGAAGTCTGAAGGAAAGTCAGCCTCTAAAGCAAAACTTCTTCTACCAAGGCAACTCTAATAGACTCATAACTTTTTGATAACGTGAAGACTTAAGGAAAAATCTATTCCTGGATAACCTGAGCCTCAACGAATCATTCCTATTGCAGAAAGGAGTAGAAGGGATGAAGAAGAAGACTACTAAGCACTTATACAACTCTGTTATAGACTCTAAAACTTGATAATCAAAGAGAAGGTACTCTGTCAATATTGTTAGACTTAGAACATATTAATCACATGTATGCTTTTTAAGTTCTTATGTCTTATAGTATATCTAAGTTATATCCTGTCTAAACCTCTGGTTTTATATCAAGTGTAAGTTATTACCCAAATCTCTTAATAGTTTAGTATAGAGTCAGACAACGAAGTGCCCAACTTGGTGACCTAGTGCGATAGAGGCCCGATTTGGACCTCTTTTAGATCTTCGGTTGGGGTGAGTTTTTCACTTTATGCTCCCAATCTTGGTTATAGCTTGTTGTATCAGATTCATTCCTCCTAGAGCAAGGGATTGCAACAAGGGTGATGGGTTCCCTTGATACTTGCAGGCTATTATTCTCCGGTGACCACCTAGTCTCCTTTGATGGTACCCACACATCTATTATGCAAGGGGTATTTTAGGCTAGGGTAACATGTGGACATGATCTTCCCCAACAAATTTAGGATGGGTCTCCCCATGATGGCATTGTAGGGGGACATGACGTCTCCTGTAGTCTCAAGGGAGACATAGCTCTTGACTTGTACTTGTTTTCTTGGCTGGCCTAACAGGGATCCTTAGAATGATCTAATATCCTAGGGATCTACCTGGAGCCCCTTGAAAGTACTCCAAAACAAAATATATATTGATCTGTCAAGATCGATTACCACCTTTTTCACCTTCTAGTCAGCGTGATGAATCGTGAGGACCATAGGAAAAATTATTATGAGGGATTACGCCTATAACGCATTCTTTGTTGAATATGATTTCATGCTCACAGTCTACGCCAAAGACGTCGAGAGTTTTAGGGGTCTGATGTATACTACTAACACCTGACATATTTTCTTTGGGAGTAGATGGATTCTCCTCCTCAAATGAAGCCACTAGTGATGGTGTTAGTGGTCTTTGTATGGACTTTGGTCGAGCATCCTCTAGAAAAGATGGTTAGAGAAACTCTTGATAGGATGTGTGTGTCGCTCAAACCAGATTTACCGGAGCCCCCCAATGGGTATCAATTGTACATGATAAAAGTACAATGATCGTGACAACCTCTAATGGGTAAGGGTTGTTAGAGGCTTTATGACCTGTTAGAGCTAGCCCATACATGACAAAGTGAGAAGTTATGTATGAGTAGCTCATACATGACAATAAGTGTTCCAAACATTTCCCAAAAAAGTTTAATGAATGCATAATTATTGATGTTAATGGATACCCAATTTATGGTAGGAGAGATAATGGTGATTTGATTTTTAAAAAAAAATGAGAGTTCATAGATGACAAATTTGTTGTCAGTTACAAATTTACAAGAAACAATTCCTATTGAGGTAGAACGCTCATATTAATGTTCAATGGTGTAATTATTCATGGTCAATCAAATCTTTATTAAAACATGTTAAACAAAAGACACAACCATGTCACTTCAGGGTTTTATAGTAGTTGCAATGAAAAGGAAAACTTAGAGTGTTTTGATGAAATAAAAATATACCAAGACCGTAGATTTTTTTCTGTATAGGAATCTACGTAGAAAATATTTTTTATAATATGTGTTACCAAGAACATTCTGTTAAGAGACTAAACTTTTATCTTAAAGATACACAACTAGTCATATATGAAGATCACAAACACATATATGATGTTGTAAACATGCCATTTATTCAAAAATCTAAATTTTTATCTTGGATGGATGCAAATAAGAAATTTAATGAAGCAAATGATTTAACTTATACCCAATTTCCATTGAAATTTGTTGGAAAGAATCCCAACATGAATGAGCGCCTCTTAAAAGGAGGATTTCTATTGGAAGAGTTCATTTGCTCCTCTTGGTTCTGGTGAAATAATTGAGTAAGGTTATGTATGTCGCACTTACATCAAAAGGGGATATTGTACTAACAGTCTCTTCCAGTGGAATTGCAGCATTACTAATACCTGGTGTAAGAACTCCACATTCAAGATTTTCTATCAATATAAATATTGATGAGTGTGAAACATGTTATATACAACCAAAATCTCCATTTGCATATTTCATAGCAAAGGCAATGCTAATAATAAAAGATGAAGTACCAACGATGCACAAACATTATTTCAAAGATGTTGATAGAGCTTTTTGAGACTTTTGTCTTATGATGAACGTAATTTGAACACTCTATTTTGTGTGAAATTTGTTGTATTTATGGGGATTTTAGGTAAATTTTGCCTGATATACCCAAAGGAATTAGGTCGAAACTTGTGCATGCTACAATTAATTCAACATATATATGGAATTCCTGTGAAGTTCTCATATTAACTACTATGAGACTGTTAAACGATGCATGAAATTCAAATAATGAGGAGATGAAGCATTTTTTGTGTGGGTTTTGGGAATCAATGATGGTTCAATTAGAGATTGTGATTACATGGATATCACACTTGATATCCCACATCGACTTACGTATTTCAACTTCAAGCAATCCTCTTGCATCAATTCTTCATAGTATGCATCATTCTATTTTAGATAATATTAATGATATATCTTTTTTCCAAAATATAGTTATATTAGCTCAAGGGAATTTCATTGTTAATATCATTAATAATGATTATGTGTTGGATTTATTTCCTATAGAAGAAAAAATATATTTGAGTTATGATAGTTTGTATTCACCTAATTCACATAGTGATTTAATCATGATATTCACACTCCATAATTCATGAACACAATTACTACATCTGAACTTCCAAATCACAAATTGAAATTTATAGTTGGGGTATCCAATAATTTTATTACAAAATATAGACCCGTCTTTAGGATGGTTCAATGTAACTCGACTGATAATTACAAAGATATGGAAATATGTTGTTGAAGGAAAGGTGATTTTAGAGAGTAATGTAGCGGATAAGGTCTTTTATTCCTCGAGTGTCCTCAAGAGGAGGAATGAAGTTGTTGATAACCGATGAAAATAATTAATGCACTAATTTGACATCAAATATTGTATACAAATATGTTATTTTTTAAAATTTGTGACATAAAAATGGTGATATTATATAAGCATTTTATTTTGTACTGGAACCATAAATAATTGAAGTAGGTGAAGGTGGTAAGAAACACAAGAAATTGGGGTTTGAATTGGATGTCTAAAAATAAAAGTTTTTTGAAAACCAATTCAATCAAACAATAACACGAACAAGAAAAACAACAAAGTTATTTTTATACTAGTTCGCTGTTAACGCAGCTACCTCCAACCCACCTTATCAAGGTGATTTTTCCTTCTCAACAATGACTTAATCCATATAACCGAAACTGATTACAGACACCACAAAGACAAACCGTCTTTGTCTTCTTGAGTCTATCTGGCTAAAACCTAGTCACTCAAGAAAACCACTCAAACAACTTTGAGATTTACAAGTGCATTTACAAAAAATGCTTCTAAGAAAGCATATTAACACAAGTTTAATATAATGACTAGATCACACAATAATGAGCAACAACTCTATGTATTCTTACAAAGACTATACACAAAAATATATACTTCAGCAAAGAGCATAGTATTGCATAGTGAATTAGTATGAGCAACTTCTTCCAATCTTCCAAATCTTCTTTATTTAGGCAGTTAAAAGATCCGTTGGAGGTTAGAATTGGAATAGAAAATTGAAGTTTTCTCTTTGTGTAACAGTTTGCATATAGGAGACAAAATGGTATTATAGTAATGTCCTTAGCCCACAAAATCAACGTAGTGGAGGGAATAGTGATCTTGTACTATGTACTATTTTTCTGACGTAAAACCTTTTAACCTTATCTTCTAATCTTCAGACGCTTCTGATGAAATGACGTTGAAGTATGCTTAGAAGGATCAAGTGACTAGTTGACTGAATCTTTAGAACTTCGGTCTTTAGAGTATTGACACAGTTCCTTAGAACCTGGTCTTCAGAGTCTTAAGATCTTATTCTTCACAATATTCAAAACTTAAGCGCAAAATCTTGAAGGTTAAAAATACTTCAGAGGCTCTTCAGTTAGAGTCAGTTAAAAGCTTTAGCACAAACGTTTATTAGAACCATTGTCTAAGATCTTTCTAGAGTTATACTGTGTTGATTCTAGAGTCACATCATCTTGTAAAACACTTGTATCTCTTCAGAGTTATACTGTGTTGATTCTAGAATTTGATGACGTCACACGTCAATGCTTCAGATTCAGAACCTTTTAGAAAAAGATACACATTAGATAAAAATCATTAGTGAACAAAATTGTTCTCTAAGAAATGATGCATTGTTATCATCAAATCTAAAGGCCAGATGCATAAACAAATCTTATTCTTACAATCTCCCCCTTTTTGATGATGATAAAAACATGTATTTTGATGAATAATTTTTACTATGTTTAATCATATAAAAATATCAGAGTGAGGTTTGTAAGATCCACCTGAATTTTATACTATTAAAAAAAATTTAGCTTAGAATATCAGAGTTAGGTTTTCAAGTTCCCCCTAATTTAAGACTTCAAATAATCTTAACACATATAAATATCTTAATCAAGATGAAAGAAATAACTTTCTATAAGGCTGAAGCCCAGTTACTGAAGCATTGTTGTTATCTTCCCATAAGGTAGAAGCTTGGTTGTAATGGATGAAGTAACTTCCCAGAAAGCAACAACTTGAGTACATAAGTATTTCACTCAGAATCCTTGCTTGAGTGTCAGAATGTACGGTTATCAACATCGTCACAGAGCATGATTTGTCAGAGCTTTCATAGCTTGGTTTCACAACCTGGTTGTATTCCTAATGTCTGGTTGTTATCATAACTTGTATGCATCTAGTTCAAAGCTTGTATATGCCTGGTCCAACCTTGATCACTTGAACTTAGTTCGGAAAAAGAATATGTCTAGTTAACTACAAACTGCTTAGTTAACTATCCAAAACATAAGCCTGATTCTTAAACATAAGCCTGGTTGCTATGAACTCGATTCAACTTGCTTGATTAATGCCTTATAACCTGAAAACTTGGTTAACATGATGAGCATTTTCAAAGTTCCCAGCAAGATTACCAATGCCAAAACATATAAAGGCATGTTTGGGTTTCAGAACTGGAAATAGATATATCAAAATCAGTCATTCTTTCTCCTCCTTTGTCATCATTCAAAAAGATAAAATAAAAGACAACGTAAACTAGAATAGAATTTCATTTCACCAAAAAGAAAACTAAGTTACAGAAATGAAACAAAAAAGCAAAAGATAACACAAGGTTTTAAGAACTAGGGCTTAAGGAGGGGGATGGTAGTCTTGATAAGATCTCTCCAAGCAATGCTTCAATATTTGATATCTTATGATCCTGATGCTTGAGTCTCTCTTTAACTTCAGAATTCTCATCTGTCAGATACTTCAAAGTCTTCAAAATGAATTCCTCAGAAACCATAGTCTTCTTGACCCCATAGCTATTTCCAACTTCAAGAGTAGTCTCGGAAGCAACCATAGTAGTATAAGCTAAAGAAGGAGGTGGAGTCACTTCTGGAGAAGGAAGTAAAAGCGTTAGAGGGAACATCTGAAGTAGAGGTTCAATAATACCAGAGAGTCTGGTATGGAAGTTCCTTTTAGCTTCCTTCAGGCAAGCAAACTGCAACTCTTCAGAGCTGACTTTTATCCAACTTCTGAAGTTGTTGGTCATAGCACACACTTTAGAGAGGTTTGTGTTAGAAGTGCAAGCCTCGGTGAGAGTGTTAAATCTGCCAGCAGTGTAGTGGTAAATTCATGACCATCAAACTATGGATAAGCTTAACGTCAATAAAACCAGAGTCGCCACCGCGCTTTTATTGTTTTCAAAGGAAAAGGGAAAATTACGAACAAAATCCAAAGATAAGAAGTTTTCAAATCAAAACTAATAAAATGCCAGAGATTACAGGTAAGAGGTTGGTTACACAGAGGGAAGGTGTTAGCACCCAAAGTGTCCTAGGTACTCCTAGGGAGCCCTTTTTATATGTGTATATATATTTGGTATTAAAGATGTTTGAGAAAAATAGAGTGTGTGGATGAGAAAATAATTCATTGATTATATTTTTGTGTTTGACAAAACCTTCGGACTTATGCCTACGTAACAACATAAAAATGAGGGATAAAAACCTCGTAGTTTGTGGTATCAATTTCAAAATGGGTGAGTTTCTTTTAACAAAATTTAAGTTGAAAAAGTCACAAAGGGCCCAAAAGTTTGAATGAGTGTTAGTTCTTTTTGTCTTTTGAAATTTTAAGTCAATATGATTAGATTTACTTACAGGTTAGATTTAAGAAAAGTGTTTAAAAATTCAATGGTATAAGGCCAAAGTTTCTATTTGAAATAAGGTCTAAATTTGAAATCACAGGAAAATAAAGTTTTTGAAAAGGGGGAGAGGTTTTGAAATTTAAGAAGTGGGAGGAGATGAAGAGATTAATCCTAAGCATAAAATTAAAAGTTAAGAGTTGAAAAGATCTGACCAATGGGATGCAATCCAATAGACAAAAGTGTCATATAGAAAATCCACTTGCCCTTTGGACTTGGAATCAAGCAATAATCAACAAGCAATTAGCAATATGAATATCAACGCATCAAATAAAGATGACCACATCTAAGCAAGCAAATCCCACAGCTAGCATTCTTCTTTGTCTTCTCATGTATCAGATGAAATATTCTTTGATCTACTTAGAATAAAGCATTACACATAAGATCAAAATAACAATTTACATAAATACCATGTAGCACATAAACTCAAATGAATCCCAATACTTGCATTAGATGAAGGCTCAATTCTCAATAACTTGGTCTCAAAATGTTGGCATTAGCCAAGTCCTTTTTGCAGAGGGAATGTTGCCTATTTCTAAGTCCAAAAGTTCAAATCAAGATTAATAGTCCACCAAACATTTTTTTAGGGTTTTTGTTGTTTATTAAGTATTTTTAAGGTCCCAAGACCACAAACACAATCAAAATACACAAACACAATATTTACAATCACAAAAATACGGCTCAAATGAGCAAAAAATGAAAAGTGTAACAGTGTTAATCGGTTAACGCCCTGGGTTAACCGGTTAACGCAGGCAAAACAACACATTTTCACAAAATATAACAGTGTTAACCGGTTAACGCCCTGGGTTAACCGGTTAACGCAGACAAAACAGCAGTTCCTGCGCTAACACAAGGCAGAATGCAGAGTTTCCGCATTTTCCGCCGTTGGAGGACTTCCGGACCTCCGATTCAATTTCCGTAAAAAGCTACACGTTCGGGGAAACACGACTCACACAATTACGGACTCAATTACAGCTTAAACTCAGTTTATTCATCACAATCTTTCAGCATTCAACAATCCCAATTAGGGTCAATTCAACGGTTTCTCACTACCCATGACATGTTAATCTATAATACCCATTAAGCGACGATAAACCCCCCCTTACCTGAGATAATCCGGCAATCTCTAAGCTTCAAGCTTTTCCGTTCTTCAACCTCTGCTCTTTCTCCACTTTTCACCTTTCAGCCGCTTCTCTGTTTCACGTGAAAACTCTTTACCAAAAATGAATGACCCTTTTTCTCTTATTCCAACTTATATATTTTCCACTAATTATTATTCCAAATAATAATAATAATAATAATAATAATAATCCAATAATTCAATTTATTTAATTAAATTATTAAATATATTATTAACTTAATTAAATAATCCTCTTATTTAATTCGGGGTGTTACAACTCTCCCCTACTAAAAGAGTTTTCGTCCTCGAAAACATACCTCAAGCAAATAACTCTGGATAAGACTCCTTCATCCGACTCTCAAGTTCCCATGTCATGCTTTCGCCCACAGCTCCCAACCAAACGACTTTAACCAACCCAATCTCTTTTCCTCGAAGAGTCTTTGTTTCACGATCTTCAACTCGCACAGGCTTTGTCTCTACTGTTAAATTATCTCGCACTTGCACATCATCCATACTAACCACATGAGACGGATCTGAGATATACTTCCGAAGCTGCGACACATGGAATACATCATGCAAATTCGAAAGATTAGGTGGTAATGCCATCCGATAAGCAACTCTTCCAACCCGTTCTAAGATTTGATACGGACCAATGAAGCGAGGAGTGAGCTTTTTAGACTTCAAAGCCCTCCCAACTCCGGTCACAGGCGTGACTCTCAAAAACACATGGTCACCAGCTTGAAATTCTAAATCCTTCTTCCGCTTGTCATGGTAACTCTTCTGCCTACTCTGAGAAGCTTTCATCTTCTCCCGGATAAACTTCACGTTCTCGGTAGTTTCTCGAACTAACTCTGGTCCAAGTACTACACTCTCGCCAGATTCGTGCCAACACAACGGAGTTCTACATCTACGACCATATAATGCTTCAAAAGGCGCCATTCCGATACTAGAATGGTAACTATTATTGTATGTGAACTCGATCAATGGAAGATAAGTGTCCCACGAACCTCCTTGTTCCAGAACACAAGCCCTCAGTAAATCTTCCAATGCCTGAATAGTTCTCTCAGTTTGGCCATCAGTTTGAGGATGATATGCCGAACTCAACCTCAACTTAGATCCCAACGAATCTTGCATACTTTTCCAAAATCCCGATGTAAACCTCGGATCTCTGTCCGACACAATACACAGAGGAACACCATGCAACTTTACAACTACTCGGATGTAAATCTCTGCCAACTTCGCAATTGGGTAAGTGATGTTAATAGGTATGAAGTGAGCCGACTTCGTGAGCCTATCAACGATCACCCAAATCGAATCATGCCCTCGTAAGGTAGCAGGCAGCCCCGTTACAAAGTCCATAGAAATGCTATCCCATTTCCATTCTGGAACGTCTAACGGTTGCATCAACCCAGCAGGCTTCTGATGCTCAATCTTCGACTTCTGACAAGTTAAGCACGCATACACAAAACGAGCCACATCTTCTTTCATTCCGGGCCACCAAAATAATTTCTTTAAATCCTGATACATTTTAGTAGCTCCTGGATGAATACTCAAGCTGCTTCTATGACCCTCCTCTAGAATACTTCTCTTCAAAATTGCGTCGTCAGGAATACAAATTCTTTCCCCTAATTTCAACACACCTCTCGCATCAACCGTAAAGTCACTTTTCTCTGATTGACCACAACGATTAAGGATATCTACTAATTTCACATCCAATTTCTGTGCCTCTCGGATACTATCCATAAAATCATTATTAATCTTTAGCATTCCTAGCATCACACTCTGCGGTGTTACTTCGCAAACCAAACTCATATCCCGAAATTGCTCAATTAATTCCAACTCCTTAATCATCATTGCTGACACATGCAAGGTCTTTCTACTTAAAGCATCGGCCACAACATTTGCTTTTCCTGGATGATAATTCAAACCGAAATCATAATCCTTAAGCAATTCGAACCACCTATGTTGTCTCATGTTCAGCTCTTTCTGATCAAATAGATACTTTAAACTTTTATGATCGCTGAAAACTTCGAATCTGGAACCATAAAGGTAATGCCTCCAAAGTTTTAGCGCAAACACTACAGCAGCAAGTTCAAGGTCATGCGTAGGATAGTTCTTTTCATGAATTCTCAACTGTCGCGACGCATAAGCAATTACTTTATTATTTTGCATGAGCACACCTCCCAAACCCATCAACGAAGCATCACAGTAAATTATAAACGGTTCCCCGGATTTGGCAAAGTCAAAACCGGCGCCGACGTCAATCTCCTCTTTAATTCATTAAAACTCTCTTCGCACTGAACATCCCACACGAAAGCTTTACCTTTGCAAGTTAATTTAGTCAACGGAAGTGCTAACTTAGAAAATCCTTCAATAAATCTTCTATAATATCCAGCTAATCCCAAAAAGCTTCTAATCTCGGTAACCGACTTAGGAGTTTCCCATTGCAATACAGCTTCTACCTTGGAAGGATCTACAGTAATACCTTTTCCTGAAATTACATGGCCGAGAAAACTGACTTCTCTTAACCAAAACTCACACTTGGACAACTTCGCATACAATTTCTTATCTTTCAAAACCTCCAATACTAATCTCAAATGTTCCTGGTGCTCTCCTTCGGACTTAGAGTAAATCAAAATATCATCAATAAATACTACCACAAAATGATCCAGATAAGTATGGAAAATACGATTCATGTATTCCATAAATACTCCCGGCGCATTAGTCACACCGAAAGGCATCACAGAATACTCATAATGTCCATACCGAGTTCTGAACGCTGTCTTTTGGATGTCTTCATCTTTCACTCTGATCTGATGATAGCCCGATCTCAAATCAATTTTACTGAACACACAAGCACCCACTAATTGGTCCATCAAATCATCTATCCTCGGTAGTGGATACTTATTCTTGATCGTTACTTTATTCAATTGTCTATAATCAATACAAAGCCTCATACTACCCTCTTTCTTCTTTACTAGCAACACTGGAGCTCCCCACGGCGACACACTTGGTCTTATAAACTTCTTCTCAAGTAAGTCTTCCAATTGCTTCTTTAATTCATACAATTCAGATGCCGACATTCTATACGGTGCCATCGAAACAGGCCTAGTACCAGGTACCAGATCAATAGTAAATTCAACTTCCCTCTCTGGCGGCACACTAGGAATTTCATCAGGAAAAACTTCAGGGAATTCTTTCACCACTAACAGTTCCTCTATCTTAGCTTTACTTTCAACCGACAACGTCGCCATCAAAGAAAACATCTGAGCTCCCTCTTTCATCAATTTTCGCAATTCTCTGAAAGGTAATAAGTCAACTCCTTCCTCTTCAGGAGTGGAAAACCTCACCGACTTATGATGACAATTTATATGAACATAATTATACTCTAACCAGTTCATACCAAGAATTACATCCATCCCATCCAACTGCAAACATACTAAATCAACATAGAAATCTTTATCGAAGATCGACAAAGGACATTTTAAACATACCAAAGAAGTAGTTACTGATCCCTTAGCTGGGGTCTCAACAATCAATTCACCATCCAAAGCGGACAATTTTAAACCCAGTCTTCGAGCACAGTTAGCAGAAATAAAACAGTGGGTAGCACCGGTATCAATAATAGTAATTAAAGGAGTACCATATATGAAACATGTACCTCGGATAAGTCTGTCCTCACAGGAGGTTTGAGTTCCGGTCAATGCGAACACCTTCCCAGTCTGAGATTTCTTTGGCTTCTGACACTGACTTCCAATATGCCCTTCTTCGCCACAATTAAAACAAATCATTTCCTTGTGCTTGCAATCAGCCATTGCATGACCAGTCTTACCACAGCGAAAACACCTCTTTACTTCAGCAGTGCATACATTACTCTTATGACCAGCCTGACCACATTTGAAGCAAACTATACCAGCAGGAGCACCTCCCCTACTAGTCCTCTGAGCCGGAGCAGCTCCTTGTTTCCCTTTTCCCACTGGAGCATCATACGGCTTGCCACGGTTTTGATGCTGCTTTCCCTTGCGGTTACTGACAATCTTGTAATGAGCATTATTGTCCTCTTCAAATATCCTGCAGCTATCAACCAGTTCAGTAAAAATGCGTATCTTCTGATACCCAACAGCCTTCTTAATTTCAGAGCGCAATCTGTTTTCAAACTTGATGCACTTTGAAAATTCAGCACCAGCACCAGTGTAATGAGGATAAAATTTGGACAGCTCCACAAATTTCGCAGCATAATCAGTGACAGACATGCTTCCTTGCTTCAGTTCAAGGAACTCGATTTCCTTCTTACCACGGACATCTTCCGGATAATACTTTCTCAGAAATTCCCTACGGAATACATCCCAAGTAATGTCTTCACCTGCCACGGTCAACCTCTCGTGAGTCTCTAGCCACCAGTCATCAACTTCGACTGCTAGCATGTGAGTACCATACCGAACCTTCTGAGCTGGAGTGCAATCCATAACACGGAAGATTCTCTCAATCTCTTTCAACCATCCCAAGGTTGCATCTGGATCATGCTTCCCTTTAAACACCGGCGGATTCTCTCTTTGAAAAGTCGCCAAGCTACGTGATCCAGCATCCCCACCAGCATTTGGCAAGTTCTGCACCGCTTGTGCCATTGCTTGCATTGCGGCAGCCATTGCAGCGTCATTCCTTCCAGCCATTTCAACTTATCAATACAACACAACTTAAAGTTAGATTGGTAACAATACCTAATTGTTAGACAGTAATGATACGACAACTGGCCGGACAGACCGACCTGCTCTGATACCACTAATGTAACAGTGTTAACCGGTTAACGCCCTGGGTTAACCGGTTAACGCAGGCAAAACAGCACATTTTCACAAAATATAACAGTGTTAACCGGTTAACGCCCTGGGTTAACCGGTTAACGCAGACAAAACAGCAGTTCCTGCGCTAACACAAGGCAGAATGCAGAGTTTCCGCATTTTCCGCCGTTGGAGGACTTCCGGACCTCCGATTCAATTTCCGTAAAAAGCTACACGTTCGGGGAAACACGACTCACACAATTACGGACTCAATTACAGCTTAAACTCAGTTTATTCATCACAATCTTTCAGCATTCAACAATCCCAATTAGGGTCAATTCAACGGTTTCTCACTACCCATGACATGTTAATCTATAATACCCATTAAGCGACGATAAACCCCCCCTTACCTGAGATAATCCGGCAATCTCTAAGCTTCAAGCTTTTCCGTTCTTCAACCTCTGCTCTTTCTCCACTTTTCACCTTTCAGCCGCTTCTCTGTTTCACGTGAAAACTCTTTACCAAAAATGAATGACCCTTTTTCTCTTATTCCAACTTATATATTTTCCACTAATTATTATTCCAAATAATAATAATAATAATAATAATAATAATAATAATCCAATAATTCAATTTATTTAATTAAATTATTAAATATATTATTAACTTAATTAAATAATCCTCTTATTTAATTCGGGGTGTTACAAAAAGGGCGTAAACATAAACAAGTTAAATGGAATGTAAATGGTAATGAATGATAAATGAACAGAAATTAAATTGCATAAAGTAAATGACTTGAAAGTAAAGCAATATTAATAATAGTTAGTCAAGTGTTAGTCAAAGTTAATTGGATGTTAGTAGGGTTTTGCTTTTCAATTGATTAAGTCATTCTTTGGAGAACACTCAGCCATCTATTCACAAGCATGAACCCTTGAACCAAGACATTTTCTATAGGAAGGAAAAAAGGCCAAGTTTCCATAAAATACCATGAAAGATGAGAGACTTACAATCTCACTTACTAGAATGTTATGCCTTTAGAGTCAAATTTAGCTATATGTTAAGCAATCATAATTGGACTTATGTAGAAGTCACAACTATCTGACGCCGGACCATAAAAATTTAGGTGTTAATGCATGTTAGAGATTTGGTATAATGAACCAAACTCCTAAAACATACCACACACTAAAAGAAAAGATCAAAAGGGATGGACCTATCTCATCCACACTTGTATTGATTCATCTGACACAAAGTTATTGATTAACCAATTAGCCTTAGGATATTGAGACTTCACTGGTCAATGAAAGGAATGGGAAAGAATAGGTATTGGGATGAAGAGGGACGTGAAGTGATAGAAACACAAATTGGTCATGGGAGGAATTTTATCAAATTAAAATCATTCATTCAATTTGGGAGATGAAATGTACATTTCATCAATCCCCTAAATCCAATGATTTTAATCCAACAAAAATCAAATCAACCATGACCAAGGCCCAAACAAATAGTCAAACATGACAAGACCATAAAAATGGGTCAACATGATTTTCACACAATTAATCAATTAAAAAACAAATTTAAAATACATTAAAATTCAATCTAATTTGATCAAAACCTAAAATCTCTTCAAAAAACAAAATAAATGGCCAAGATATTTATCCTAGGTCAAACAAGATCAAAGGACCTTAGACAAAAAAATTCATGATTTTTGAAAGGTCAGAAGTGTTTTTAAACAATTAAAAACATGCACAAAAACATTTAATTCATGAAAAATATCAAAATTAATCCAAAAAGTAATTTTAATTCATAAATTGAATGAAAAATATTTATAGATTTTTGGTGAAAGTCACATATTTTTTGGATTAAAAATGAAATTATAATGAATTAAACAAAATAAAGCAATTAAATGAAAAATCAGAAAATACAAAAAAACAAGGGACATCAGATCTCCCTCATTAATTTAGGTGGCAGATATGATGGCCACACGCGTGCTATCCTAGGTGTACTTGAGTCAAAGCGCCACACGTGTGGTAATTAAAACCAAATGCCAAGATTAGAACGTTGGACCATAATCAGATGATTGGAACCTTGCCAACACATCACCGGAGCCCTAGCCCCGATCATCTTCTCCTGGTGAGGACCATACAACTGTTCCAACCTAAACTTCATGAAAAATGGAAAACAAGGACATTAATTTGAATAGAAAATGCTCCGGATCACGAATTTGACCTCAATTTTCTCCAATTCCAAGTATATAAAAAGATACAGGTATTTGAATTTTGAGGATCGTGATTTGAGTTGCTTCGATTTGACCTCAAAGAAACTCAATCTTGTTTCCTACATTGATAGGACTTTAGCCAACCAAAAATCAAAAGGAATAGTGAAGAATTTAGAGAGAATCAAAGAGATGAAGTTTCTGAAATTTTACCTTCGAGTAGGTTCAATTCAGCTTGATCTTGATATGGATTTTCTTGATTCTTCCTCCTCTTGCTTGCAGTGATCAATTGAGATGGAAAGGGCAATGAATTCTTGGAGTTTGAACTTCAAGATAGAAGGTGAAATTCAAACTCGATTTTAATGAAATCCTCAAGAAATTCTATGGAGTGAGGGGTCATGAAAATCTCCCAAATGGGACCATGCATTGCACCCATGCGCAAGTCCTTCGATTTTGATCCAAATGAGATTATCTTGGAAATTTTGGAAAGGTGAGATCATTTTGAACACTTTTCCATTTGATGCTTGGATCATGATGAAGTTTGAGGTGGAAGCTTGGAAAATCAAACATATTTGAAAAATTTCTAAGTACCAAGTCAAATGTTCACTTCTTCCACCTTAGATAACTTTTTCTATGGACTTGAAATGGAAAGAGTTGCTTCATAAAAGTTGTAGAAATTTCAATCCTATTCAATTTGTGCATAAATTTTACCTTATTTGGATTTGAAATGAAGGAGTTATGCATTTTAGAAGTTGAGGAAAATCACTTGTTCAATGGTAATTGCCCAAAATAACATATAATGTTTCCTCTTGGCATGTGCATTTCCAAGTTGAATTTGAACTTATCCCAAACATAAAAGTTGAAAATTAAACCTTGAATTTGATCATGGAATTTTAATGGCTTTCATCTCGTAAATATTGAGCAAGTTATGGTCCTTGGAAGTTGATCTCCTAACTAGGGTTCAAACAAAATGACTTATAATCTTTCACCATAAAATATGACTTTCCAAGCAAAAATAGCTCTTGACTTCAACATGAAAGTTGTTTTGAATGTAATAAGGAGTAACCTTTATCTTGGAATCTTTTTGATATGACAAAACTGTAGGAGATAGGGTCTAGGGAACCCCAATTTTGACTAGTTGACTTTCTCTGCTCAACCACCATGAACCGTCTTGCTAGCTTGACATTCTATTGATTTTTGGGACTCATGGAGGATAATATATGCATAAGATGATGTAATATGAAGTTTACCTTGAAATATTTGATCAATTGATGAGGAAACGTGTTGAAGAAGTCACACAAGATACCCAACTGAATTAGCGTTTCCAAGGCAAACAAGCTTCAAACTCTTGATGAGTTCTTGATCAAAATGATATGTGAAGATCTTTGGGATCCATATATGATGTATAGAGTCAATGTGAACCATCTATTGATTAGTCTCCTTGCACTAAGGGTCTTAAGCCCTGGATATGAGCTTGATGGAGCATGGGTGAGCACACACACTACCTACAAAAGAGTTAAACTATACATTGACATATTTTTGGTATTTTGGTTCGTAAATAATGAAAAACAAAGTATGATACAATCAAATAGGTTTGGTGATCTCTCCCAATGCGTATGAGGAGATAGCATGAGGGATCTTAGGGTCAAAATTGGGGTCTTACAACTTCCCCTATTTAAGGATATTCTAACTGAGGATGTCAAGGTTAAAATCTTCGTATCAACTTAGTAGAATGAACTTAAATAACAACATATAGAAAAAAAAATTGGTCCCTAAGAGACCTGATGATGCATATGATATGAATGTTAAAAATAATCTTTGTGGGGAGAATAAATGCCATAAAGGAAAAGCATCCGGAGAGACCGAAAGTCCACAGGAGCATAATGCATTCCATAAGGAACATTCACTGGGGAGACAGAGACTCTGGGGGTGAACAAGTCATGTGTAGGCCAGGATACGACTTAAACACTGCTGGAGACACGAGGGGTGAATAAATCAATGGAAGGACTCGGTTGCGGGATAAGGGGAAAATCTATAGGGGAGCGGGTAGATCAGAACAAATATGAGATACTCGAACCAAACTCAATTGGGGAAGAAAGATCTTCAACATAGGAGTACCCGAAATTAGGGGGGGCAATTGGATCCATTAAGAGAAAATCCATCCAATTCATCCATCAAAAAATCCATCCAATCCATCCACTACATAAAAATTAAGTTAATGGATTGATCAAATCCATCCATTTATAAGCATGGATTGATCCAATCCATCTAACACATTTTAATGATCGAATGGATTTTTTATCTAATTTTAAAAAAATAATTTTTTTCAAATATTAAATTTTTTTCGAAATATTAAATTTTTTTCAAATATTAAATTTTTTTTCAAATATTAAATTTTTTTAATGATCCAATCCATCCATTTGTTTTTTTTTTAAAATAAAAATAAATTTATTTTTTCGAAAAAAAATAATTTTTTTTTGAAAATACAAAAAATCGATTTTTTCCAAAAATTTAAAAATATTTTTTTTTGAAAAATACTAAATTTTGATTTTATTTTCGAAAAATTTATTTTTTTACGAATATAAAAAAGTTATTTTTTTTCGAAAAAAAAAAGACGATTTTTAAATCATTTTTTTCGAAAATACAAAAATATATATTTTTTTTGAAAAATAAATATTTTTCTCGAAAAAAAACTGATATTGTTTTATTCAAAAAAAATAAAAAACTTTTTGATAAAAATATTTTTTTCAAAAAAATAAGTGATTTTTTTCAAAAAAAAAACAAATGGATGGATGGATATCCATCCACTAAAAATATTATAATGGATGGATTTGATGGATTTTATTCTTAATGGATGGATTGGATTGGATATTTTTAAAAAACTTTTAGTGGATTGTTAATGGACTAATGGATTATTTTGATCCATCCATTAAGGATCCAATCCATATCCATCAAATCCATCCATTTTACCACCCCTACCCGAAATATATTATCTAATACCGGTTACTGGGTAGGAATATAATGTATTCTAACAGAGGGACATCCGTTACCGGTTAGGGTAAACATATCAAGGATGACTCGTTGAGGAAAAATGAGGTGTATTCGTTACCAGTTACTAGGTGAGAACTACGTGTTGGGGAAAATAGCAAATAGGATTTACAACTACCGGCTACTGGGAACAAGACTAAAGAGAGAATATTTGTCACTGGTTAAAGTGAACATATCAAGGATAGACTCATAGGAAGAATATTCGTCATCGGTTAGGATGAACATATCAAGGATAAACCGTCGGGGAAAAATATGAATTATATCTATCAGTTACTGGATAGAACACCAAAGGAAGAATATCCGTCACCGGTTAGGATGAACATATCAAGGATAGACTCAAAAGGAGAAAGCAGGATTTATAATTACCTTTTAATGGGCAGAAGATCGCAAAGGGGAGAAAACCTGTCATCGGTTAAGATGAAAATATCAAAGATTAACTCTAAGGGGAGAAATAGGATTTATATCTACCAGTTACTAGATAGAATACCAAAAATGGAGAAAATCCGTCATCGGTTAGGATGAACATGTCGAGGATAGACTGTCTGGGGAATCGTGAAAACGAATCCATTGGGGAAACATGAAGGAAGTAAATTACATTTACTAGTAAAAGTAAAGTCCTCACAAATCGAGAAGAGAATTACCAGTTACTGGGTAACAGACTCTCAAGGGACCAAAAGTATCTATCTAGGTAGGAACTAGATAGAAACTGTCAAACAGGGACTCAACCCAATGAGGACATAACTCAAGGGGAGTGTTTCCATCCAGATAATTACCTGGGGAGGAAACTGAAACAATAATCGTCCACGAGGAAATAACTCAGTGGGAAAGTGAGAAAGGTTAAATTCTTTCTATTAAGCGGTTGACACTCTACAATTGAAGGAGGACAGACACACCAATTCTGCATAGGGAAATAATATCACAAAAGCGGGGAATCAGACATAAGGAATCAAATGCAATAAAAATGCATAATGAAATACTTGATAATGTGTTTTATTCGTGAATATGTATATATATGATTGATGATTATGCTGACAAAACCAACACAAAGGATACAACTATCACATGTTTGAATCATCACTACAATACTTGGCTAATCTCAGCAATATGGAAACACCAAATGGAGAAGATGATGGGGATGAACACAAATAATCTGGCTCTGAATATCGTAATCCTGGATGGGGGAAAAAGATAAGATCTGTTGAGGATTCGAGCTGTCAATTCTGCGGGGATTTTAGTTCAACACTATATCAAATGGGAGACGACCTTACAGGGGACCAAATCAAACACTGCTAAGCATCAACATTGTCGTGTCTGAAGATGAACTCCGCTGGGGAGTACAAGAGATAAAATTCTGCTCGGAGGATCTAGGCAAATCGCTGAGGATGTGAGCCTTCAACTCAGTTGGGAAAATGATTTGTAGAACGGACTGAAAACCATTTCAACTCTACATAATAAACTGCTTTGGGAATTATCAAACCAACTGCTTTGGGAAGACCAACAAGGCTCTGTATTGTCAAGACTTACCTGTTCTCAGACTCTTGTTGATATTCCTTACTGAAATTAACCGCTTTTTAAAGTGATTTCTTTTATTATTTAAAAAAAAATGATTTTTATTATTTTATTTCAAAATTATCATCATAAAAATTCTATTTTATTTTAGTTGAAAAATAAATAAGAGTAGAAACAATTGGATAAATAGCTTAACTTTATTTAATAGAATGGTAGTTTGTAAATGACAAGACCCCATAGATCTTTATAAAAGTTTAAAAATGGTAATTTACATGGAAAAAGGCTACATTGAATACAATGATCACTACTCTCCCACCCACTTCAATATCCACTGTGTTTTGGCTACGGTCGAGAATGACGAATCAGAAACGAATGACTTGCTCAAAACTGTTTCTAATGACCCAGACCAAATGAATGCAGTTACTTGCCATAATCCCTAATCTTTGCCTAGATTTCCCCAAGGAGGGGTACTCAATCTATCGGGGTGATTTTTCTGTTTTATGCCTCTAAATTTTGCATGGATCGCCCTTTCGGGTTTTCAATCCACCGAGACGCTCAATTTTGCCTAAGCTGCCCTTTTAGGTTTTCAACTTAGCGAGCTATTCTTTTATTTTTTTAGGCGATGTATTTCTTGACTGCATCGACATTCACAGGACGAGTGAACTCTTCACCATCCATAGTTGTAAGATAGAATTTTCTTGATTAGGAGTCCACTTACCCCTAGCATCAGGTTTGAAGGATAGAATTTTCTTGAGCACAAGGTCACCTTCTCTAAACACACGAGGTCTGACCTTCTTATCAAATGCCTTCTTCATTCTCTACTGATATAACTGACCATGACACAAGGCAGTTAACCTCTTCTCTGTAATTAAGTTCAATTGGTCATATTTGGTCTGACACCATTCAACCTCAGTCAGCTTGGCTTCGATCAAGACACGCAATGCTGGGATCTCAACCTCTACTAGGAGTACAACTTCCATGCCATAAAAGAGAGAGAAATGGGTTACCCCCTGTTGAATTACAGACGAATATACGGTACCCATGCAAAGAAAATGGGAGCATCTCATGCCAATCTTTGTACGTCACCACCATTTTCTGAATAATCTTCTTGATGTTCTTGTTTGCAGCTTCAACAACCCCATTCATCTTGGGTCTGTAGGGAGAAGAATTATGATGTGCGATCTTGCAGTCTTTGCAAAGAGATTCCACCATATTGTTATTCAAGTTTGATCCATTGTCAGTAATGATCTTACTTGGCACACCATAACAGCATATAATCTGGTTCTTGATAAACCTCACAACAACTTTCTTGGTCACATTTGCATATGATGCCGCTTTAACCCATTTTGTGAAGTAATCAATAGCCACCAAAATGAAACGATGTGCATTTGAAGCTTTAGGCTCAATCATGCCAATCATATCAATTCCCCACATGGAGAAGGGCCATAGAGAGGAAATGACATTCAACAGTGTCGGAGAAGCATGAATCTTATCAGCATAAATTTGACACTTATAACATTTCTTCACAAACTTGTAACTGTCTGATTCCATTGTCAGCCAATAGTAACCTGCTCTCAACATCTTCATTGCCATAACATGTCCATTGGAATAAGTACCAAAGGAATCTTCATGGACTTCAGTCATCAATAAGTCTGCTTTGTGTCTATCCACGCATATGAGAAAAACCATATAGAAGTTTCTCTTGTAAAGCACATCACCATTCAGGTAGAAGTTGTCAACTAATCTTCCTAGTCTTCTTATCTTTCAAAGATACCCCAGGAGGGTAAATCTGATTTTGGAGGAAACATTTGATATCATAATACCATGGCTTTTCATCTTTGACTTCTTCAACAACAAACACTTGAGCTGACCTATCAAGACGCATCACAGTCAGATTAGGAACTTCATCCAGAATTTCACCATGATCATTGAAGCCAACATTGCAAGAGCATCTGCCATCCGGTTTTCATCTCGAGGGATATGATGAAACTCAACCTTTGTAAAGAAAGTTGAAATACTCCTTGCATAGTCTCTATATGGTATCAAACCGGGTTGATTCATCTCCCATTCACCTTTGATTTGATTCACAACCAAAGTTGAATCTCCATAGACGTTAAGATATTTGATTCTGAGATTAATGGCCTCTTCAAGCCCCATAATGCAAGCTTCATACTCAACCATGTTGTTTGTACACTTGAAGGTCAATCTAGCTGTAAACGAAAAATGAGTGCCTTGAGGAGTAATAATCACTACCCCAATGCCATTACTTTTCTAATTAACAACTTCATCAAATACCATGCCCCAACGGGAACCAGGTTCTGGCCCTTCTTTAAGCAATGGTTCATCACAATCTTTCATCTTCAGGTACAAGTTCTCTTCATCAGGAAAATCATACTGCAATGATTGGTAATCTTCAATCGGTTGGTGAGTCAAATGGTCATCCAAGACACTATCTTTAATAGCTTTTTGAGATCGGTATTCAATATCATACTCAGATAACAACATCTGCCAATGGGAAATTCTCCCAGTTAAAGCAGGCTTCTCAAAAATGTACTTAATTGGATCCATTTTGGATATCAACCAAGTAGTATGATTCAACATATACTGGCACAGACGCTTAGCAACCCAAGCCAATGCGCAACAAGTCTTTTCAAGCATAGAATACCGAGTCTCACAGTCGATAAATTTCTTACTGAGGTAGTAAATAACATATTCTTTCTTTCCAGATTTGTCTTACTGACCAAGAACATATCCCATACTCTCTTCAAGCACAATCAAATACATGATCAAGGGTCTTCCTTCAACGATTGGAGACAGAATCGGAGGCTCAAGCAAATACTCTTTGATACTGTCAAAAGCTTTCTGGCAGTCTTCGGTCCAATCACAAGACTGATCTTTTCGAAGAAGCTTGAATATAGGCGCACATGTGGCATTCATATGCGATATAAATCTTGAGATATAGTTCAAGCGACCGAGAAAACCTCTGACTTGCTTCTCAGTTTTGGGCGCAAGCATTTCTTGAATTACTTTGACGTTGGTAGGATTAACTTCAATACCCTTCTCACCGACAATAAAGCCTAATAACTTACCAAAACGAATACCAAAATTACACTTATTGGGATTCAAGCGGAGTTTGTACTTCCTCAAACGCTGGAATAACTTCAACAAATGCTAAACATGTTCTTCTTCATCACTTGATTTGGCAATCCTATCATCAACATAAACCTTAATCTCTTTATGCATCATATCATGAAAAAGAGTGGGCATAGCTCTGTGGTACGTTGCACCAGCATTCTTTAAATCGAAAGGAATCACTCTATAACAGAATCTTCCCTAGGGTGTAATGAATATGGTCTTCTCCATATCTTTAGGTTCCATCTTGATCTGATTGTAACCAGAAAATCCATCCAAAAATGAAAAGACTTTGAATTTAGCCGTATTGCCTACCAACATATCAATGTGTGACAGGGGAAAATCATCTTTCGGACTAGCTTTGTTCAAATCTCTATAATCAACACACATATGAACTTTTCCATCCTTCTTAGGAACGGGCACAATGTTGCCCACCCATTGCGGATATTCGGAGGTAACAAGAAAATTAGCATCAATCTGCTTTTGCACTTCCTCTTTGATCTTAACTACCATATCAAGATGAGTTCTTCTCAACTTCTGCTTGACCGACGGACATTCTGGCTTCAATAACAATCTATGCTCCACAATCTTAGAGTCTAAACCAAGCATGTCTTGATAGGACCAAGAAAACACATTAGAAAATTCCCGAAGAAGATCAATCAACCCATTATTAGCCTTTTAACATATTTAAGACCCAATCTTGACTTTCTTCACATCATCCTCGGAACCCAAGTTGACTAATTCAATTTTCAAACAGATGAATAGCCTTTTCCTCATGCTCAAGTAAACGAGATAATTCATCAGATACTTCTTCATCATCAGTCTCTTCCTCAACTTCAAACACAGTGAAATAAAAGTTTGGAGAGGGAGTGGGATCATTGTATTCAATAGGTTTGAGAACCAACCTGCATAATGATTTGATATTTTGATTTTAGAGAAGTGAATTGTGACTAAATATTATGCAGATGGAATATTATCATTTATTTATGTCTTTTGTGATTACCATTTGTAAGACCCCAATTTTAGCCCTAAGATCCCACATGGCATATTTCATTTGCATAGCCTCAAGGATCATTAGCATCTTGGTTCCCTTTGCTTTTGGGTGGGACCTTCTGTGAGATGGTTTGAGGTCACCAAGCATGCTTGAATTGTATATCATTGCTTTTCTCATTTTGTTTACTAACCAAAAGCACAAAAATATATCACTAACAATCCTTTGTTTGTAGCTTGAACAATCACAAGGTCCAAAGCTTCAAGGAGATCATTAGTACAAAGACATGGTCAAGAGGAGATGAAAACAAGCATGGAAATGGTTCCCAAAGCTCTCATACATCAAATATGCATCCCTAGCATCCCAATCCATCATTTTGATCAAAGAAAGTCAAAGGGTTTGAGGTCTTGTTCCTCAAGGAAGCCCTAATTCATCTGTGCACCACAATGCCTTGCTCATGAAGCAACCTCATCCCGTGGTCAAATAAAATCAAGGGAAGTTCTTTAATTCATCATTTCATGCATATTTGAACTTATTTGAGTGTCCTCAATCATCAATTCATCAAGATATGGGTTGTGGACTTGAGAAGTTGATCAGTCAATTCATCTGACTATTTTGAAATGCACTGAGACCTAACGTTTTATGTGTTGGTAAAATGGAGATGGTTCCAAAAGCAAAAGTGTTCTTAAGGACAATATGAACAACTTTCATGTTCATAAAAAATTTATTTGAAGCTTGGAAGGCCATCTGTCATTCCAATACATTATAGGTCATTTTGACTGAAACCCTAATTTTGGGTCAACTTCCCAAGGACATAACTAATTCATTTTTTATGATTTTAAGATGGGATAAAATTAATTGGAAAGCTTAAGATGTCTACGTCAAATGTTATGTTGAACAAAATTTCAAAATCGCAAAGGAAATACATGTGATAATGCAAGACATTATAGGCCCTTTTGGACCAAATGCATTAAAAGGCAAAAAAGTCCAACTTCAAGTGCCCATAACTCTTTCATCAAAACTCGAAATGATGAAAAATTTGAGTTCATTTTGATTATCTTGAAAATATCTACAACGTTGATGTTGGAGGTTTTTCCATTTGAGGCTTGCATCATCAAAATAGAAGGGCTTGAAAGTTGGCCAATTTTAGAAACCTTGCCTTGACATGTCATGCACCTTACACTTTAAACTCAAATTTCATAAATTTCCACACTTCAAATGAGTTTTTGTCCAACATAACATTTGTTCCTCATACAAAGACCTTTCCAACCATTACCCATATGCCTATGTTTGGATTTTCTAAATGGTACTTTTGAAGAGATGAATGTTTAGGTACAAATGAGGAATTCACTTGAAATCTTGGTACATAAGCAATTGCCTTGCAAGTCACACGTCCAATTTCATTTGGCTGATGCTCAGATTTCATTTGGCATTGTTTTTGGGCCTTGTGCATGATCATGCAAGCCCATGCAATGAAGCTCCACATGTCATGCACACGGATTGATCACACTCTCCTTGCCACTTCCTCTATAAATAGAGACCTCATTCCATTCATTTCACACGCCTAATTCAACCTGAAATGCTGCAGAATTCATTCCATAGCCATCACTAAAGAAGCAAGTTCACTTTTCTCATTTTTTTTCAGATCTGAAATTCAACTTCATCTGGTTGAATTCTTAGATCTAATGCTTCTAAACCTTCACCATTTATCTCATTGAACTTCTATTTTAGCAAAGCGAGCAAGGCATCATGCTCAAATCACCAGAACTCAAGCTTTCATTCCAACTGGTATTTTCTTCGATTCTCCTAATCCATTGACCTATTGGCTTAGATTTTGTGTTGACTGAAGTCCTCTCAATAGAGGCACCATGTTTATGCATTCAATTTGTGAAATTCATTGAGTTCATGATGAACACCAGATTTTTCCATCTCTGATTTCTCACACTATGGAGATTTAGAGGAAAAATGGATGGTACAGGGATGATGTACATCATCCCAGCTTTCTAATGATGTATAGATCGCACGATTTGGTTAAGGTTTGAATTTCTACAACTCTGGCCGGAATCCTGAGGCTCACCGGAGAAGATGGTGGCTCCGGTGGCTTCATCATTTCCAATTTGAATTATGGCCGTTGGATCCATTTCCCAGATTTGATCTCAGCCTTTGCTTGTTATGACTTATATTTAATCTTTGTGTGACGCGGTTGACTAAGGGATACCATGCGCGCGCATCTCCTAGCCTTGTGATCTGCCAGCTCAATTAATGAGCTCAGATCCAAGCGCTGTGGATTTTTTGCATTTTTTATTTTCTGATTTTTATTTTCTTTAATTCCTTTTATTTCAAAAAATCATATCTCTCTCATTTTTTATCCAAACATTATGGGACCAATTGCATCATTTCCCAAATAATTTCTAGTTTCTATTTCTGATTTTTAATATTTTTTATTTTGTCATTTGATATTTTTTGTGAATTTTCTCTTTTCTGGTTATTTTTAATTCATTTTAAATAGTTTTTGATATTCAAAAAATACAAAAATATTTTGCAAACCTTTTTGAATGATGATGGATCTATGAAAAATATTCTCATCAATTTTTGAATTGATTTGAGATTTATTTGAGATTTATTTGAGATTTTAGTTCAATTAGGTTATTTTTATTCATTTTTAATTGATTAAAAATAGTTTCTGACTTTTAAAAATGCTGAAATTTTTTGTCAAACTTTGTTTGACCTTGTTGAGCTTGGGATAAATTACTTGGACCTTCCAAGGTTGATTTGATGTAATTTTGAAGTTTGACCTTTCCATTTATTTTAATTCAAGTTTATTTTAAATATGAAAAAATGCCAAAAATAGTTTATTCGTTTTCTTGACTCCCAATCTTCATCTCACTTCTGTTTTTGATTGTTTGACCTTGACTTTCAATGTTATTGATCAACATATGAGGATTGGTACATTGTATTTTATTTAATGCACTTTAATTTTGTCATTTCCATTTCTCTTATCCATCTTCTCCTTCTTCTACTTCTTCTTCTTCTCGATCAATGAGTTGAAGGTTGATAAGTTAGCATTGGTTAGGGAGATTTAATCTTCCTTGATTCAAATCTAATTCATCTTGATCAATTGATCAAGTGAATGGCTTTGCATTAAGGATAGGTTGTCTTCTAAATCATGCAAAAGGCTTAAACCAATACAAGATCAATTCTCATCTTCTTTTTGGCATGGCATGTTTTTGGGACTTGGTTCACTAATCAAGACTCCTAACTTGTGTTTGTTGCCTACATTATTATTGACCGGCCTCAGATAGTTGACTTCTACATAAGTCCAATTACGATTGCTTAACATAGCGCTAAATTTGCCTTATGGCACACTAACTACTAACACTAACCATTGACAATTAAGATTTACTTTATGCAATTTACTTTTATGGAATTTACTTTTCTTGCACATATTATCCATTTGCTTTTCTCTTTGCTCACTTGAGCACATGTTTATGTTAATGTCATTTGCCTTTTGCTCACTTGAGCACATAAATGTGTATATATTATTGTGCTTGTGTTTTTGTTTTGATTGTTGTGGACCAAATGCAAAGAAATGGACTTAGTTTCTAGGACTTTCCCTATGCAAAGAAAAGGAGAATTGGACTTAGATTCTAGGACTTTCCTTATTCAAAATTGGAGTAAAAGGATCTTAATGATGAAGATGGATTAGAAGGACCAAATCTCTAAACTCACTCTTGTCCATTCTTGTTTCACTTCATGAAACTTTTGATGTGTGTGCTTTTGTGCTAGGAATTCTATGAGCTCAATTGAAGGACCATTACCATGTTCATCCAAAGTGAAAGATATAAGATACATTGAGGATCTCTTATAAGACTTGTTTGTTTGCTTATGCTTTGCGATTGCTTATTCCAAAGGATGGGAGCTACTTGGATCATCAATATGATCTCAAGAGAGGAACTCCTAGTGTGGTTTCATTTCTTATCCCTCACCTTTTTGTTTTGCTTAGGACTTAGCCTATCTTCTTCTTCCCTCCACTCTAACCCAAGTCAAAACTTTTTGTGCAAACATTTAACCATTGTTTTCAAACATTAGAAACTTAAGCCTTATGCTTTTGACTTTCAAACTTTCTTTTCACAATACTTATTTTGAATTGAATCTTTAAGTCAACTTTGACTATTTTGTACATACTTCTAATTGGTAAATATAACCCATTCAAATTTCTTTTGTGGTTCCAATGGCCACTTTCTTAATCAAATTCTTCATAACCTTTAGCTATTAGGTTTGAGTTATCCTTGAGGTAGATGTAATACTCACCTATATCCTTAGTGATGGACAATGAGTCTTCCATGCTTATTATAGGGTTAACCCCTCACTAGCATGTTGAAGCTATCCTCACATGGTGGATTTGTGGTTTGGTTGAGTTTTCTCCCTTTGATAACAAAAGACCTTAAGGCTTTTGGACCAATCAATTCACCAATTTCTTTTTAGATTTTTACCCCGAAATACGAGGTTTTGATCCTAATCTTTTTATAAGATGGTACGTAGGCAATGGGTTTATCCATCCAAACACAAAAATATAAATAATTTGTATATTCTCTTCTCATCTCTTCAATCATGTTTGCACAAACAAATTTTCACAAAACAACAACCTTGCAACAAGTATGAAAAGGGCTCCCTAGGAGTACCTAGGATGTTTTGGGTGCCTAACACCTTCCCATTGCATAACCAACCCCCTTACCCAGATCTCTGTTCTCTTTTACTAGTTTTTGTTAAAACTATTAGGTTTTTGTTCGCTTTCTAACCATTCCTTTGGATAAATAGAAGTGCCGTGGCGACTCGACTTTGTATGATTTACCTTGGATTTAGTCAATATCTCTAATGGTAACGAATACCCCGCTACACCATTTTCAGAAAAGCAAAAATTAAAAATAAAACATCATAGATGTGGATGAATACAATTGCATTTTATTGATGATAATTGAAATGCCCAACAATGTTCACTTCTCCCTTAGGCATAGGAAAATGATTTTTCTTAAAATGAAAAACAAATTACTTAGATCGGTGAACAATAGTAGGAACATCAACAACAACCCAATTGTTGCAAGTCTGGCCATGTGTCACAAAGTTGGCGCAAGATTTGTCTTCATCATCACTGTCCTCAATCACAACAGTTGAGTGTTGATCATTCCCATGAATGAACCCTCCACTGCAGAAACTCGGTTGCACAACTTCAGCTTTGACGTTGAATGGTCCTGGTTGAAATCCCAATCTGACCCTATTCTTTTTCTCGGCAATCTCTATCATTCGGCCCTACTTATCAATGCTTCCAACCTTAATAACTTTCTAAGCATCCTTCAAAGAAGACATGGGTGCCCCAGTTTTCTTTACTTCATCAGCAATAGACAAGGCTGGGAACGACGTTACAACCTCCTCCTCAACTTCAACATATGAAAAGGATGACAAATGGCTCACTAATAGCGCCTTCTCTCCACCTACAACGACAAGATTGTTGTTCTTCACAAATTTCAACTTTTGGTGCAGAGTAGACGTCACATCTCCAGCTTCATGAATCCATGGCCTTTCCAACAAGCAGCTATAGGCCGGGTGAATATCCATCACTTGAAAAGTAATTTGAAATCACTCTGACCTATCTTAAATGGAAGGTCCACTTCACTAATGACAGTTTTAATGGAACCATCAAACGCTTTAACAATCACGCCATTGTACCTCATATGGGCACCTTGATAAGAAAGTCTGGACATAGTTGACTTCGGAAGTGATTACCTTGAAAATTGGTAATAAAACCACTGATCTTCCAAATTTCTAAATTTAGTTACTTATAGGATCGATCAGATTAATCCTAGGACATGTGCTAATTGTTTCGAAAAAGAGTTTTCGTAATAACGAACACTCTGACAGTACACGTAAAATTAGTGTTTAAAAACTAATAAAAAGGCTAATATGAATTAGAGAAATTGTAAAGGACTTGTGGCAATAACAAACTGACAAAAGTAAATGTTGAAAGCAAGGAAATCTTAAGACTGTAAATGACAAAGTAAAAGAAAAGTGTTTGGAATGAAGAATTAGAGAAGTGTATTTATGGAAGAAAAAGGCTCTCCTGGTTAGCCACTTGTCTTCCTTCTCATATATAGATGTTGAACATGAAGTTGGAACCCCTTTCCAAGCTTTATCTATAGCTGAGCCTATTGAGAAGAGAACTCCTTCATTTGCTTCCTACTAAGATGCAAAGTTGGCCATTGAGTGTGGTGCAACTGCTGGTCTGGGAAAAATGATTGAGCTAAAAGACAATAAGTCTCGGGCCGGCATAGGATTTTCTTCTAGAGTTTTCAAAGAGCAATGGTTGTTCAAGAGTGGAGGTTTCATCCACACTGGTCAGGATGAAGAAGCTGTTGCTGTCTTGGAAGAAGATACGGAGGATTCTGGCAATTTCATCATCCCTGGAGGGGTCTGCAACAATTGGGTCGCTGTGGATATTCCTACAGTTATCCACAAGTCAACGTAATGATCACTCTGTTTAAAAACCCTTCTCCCAAGCCAAAGGGATGAGTGATGACATTGTTGGCGACATAAATACAATGATATTTTCATTCAATAAATTCATGTTAAATGTTTGTTTTTCCAATCATTTTCCCTTTTTGCTTTTTGCATGAAATTGGTGATCACATAAAACCCTAAAAAATAGAATAAAATCAGTCTTTTCATCTGCATAAAATGATTTGCCTTGTTTAATTTCTAAAAGCTTTTCATATCCAAAATCATTATGCAGGTTGATCAAACCTATTGAACATAATGATCCAACACCATCTCCCAATTTTGAGTTCCCTGTATTTGAAGAGGAAGAAGATGATGTTGAAGAGATTCCTAACGAGATTACCCGTCTACTTGAGCGTGAAGAGAAGATCATTCAGCCGCATCTTGAGAATCTGGAAACAATCAACTTGGGGTCTGAGGATTGTGTTCGTGAAGTGAAGATTAGGGCACTCCTTGAAGAATCTGTTAAGAAGGGGTTGATTGAATTGCTACGAGAATATGTTGACGTCTTTGCCTGGTCATATGAAGACATGCCAGGTCTAGATACTGATATTGTGCAACATTTCCTACCTTTGAAACCTGAGTGCGTGCCTGTGAAGCAGAAGCTCAGAAGAACTCATCCTGATATGGCAGTGAAAATCAAAGAGGAAGTTTAGAAGCAAATTGATGCGGGGTTTTTGGTGACTTCTACATATCCTCAATGGGTGGCCAGTATTGTGCCCGTGCCTAAGAAAGATGGAAAAGTCCGGATGTGTGTGGACTATAGAGACTTGAATAAAGCTAGTCTGAAAGATGATTTTCCTCTACCACACATTGATATAACCAGATCAAGATGGCACCTGAGGATATGGAGAAGACAACATTCATCACACCTTAGGGAACATTCTGTTATCGAGTGATGCCCTTCGGTTTGAAGAACGCCGGAGCCACGTATCAACGAGCTATGACCACCTTGTTTCATGATATGATGCACAAGGAGATTGAGGTATATGTTGACGATATGATTGCTAAGTCAAGAACGAAAGTTGAACATGTAGAGCATTTGTTGAAGCTTTTCCAGCGTTTGAGGAAGTACAAGCTCCGTCTGAACCCCAACAAATGTACATTTGGAGTCCGTTCCGGCAAGTTATTGGGCTTCATTGTTACTGAAAGGGGTATTAAGGTTGATCTTGCAAAGGTCAAAGCAATACAAGAGATGCCTGCACCCAAAACTGAGAAACAAGTCCTTTCCAACCATTACCCGTATGCCTATGTTTGGATTTTCTAAATTGTACTTTCGAAGAGATGAATGTTTAGGTATAAATGAGGAATTCACTTGAAATCTTCGTACATAAGCAATTGCCTTGCAAGTCACACGTCCAATTTCATTTGGCTGATGCTCAGATTTCATTTGGCATTGTTTTTGGGCCTTGTGCATGATCATGCCAGCCCATGCAATGAAGCTCCACATGCCATGCACACGGATTGATCACACTCTCCTTGCCACTTCCTCTATAAATAGAGACCTCATTCCATTCATTTCACACGCCTAATTCAACTTGAAATGCTGCAGAATTCTTTCCATAGCCATCACTAAAGAAGCAAGTTCACTTTTCTCATTTTTTTTCAGATCTGAAATTCAACTTCATCTGGTTGAATTCTTAGATCTAATGCTTCTAAACCTTAACCATTTATCTCATTGAACTTCTGTTTTAGCCAAGCAAGCAAAGCATCATGCTCAAATCACCAGAACTCAAGCTTTCATTCCAACTGGTATTTTCTTCGATTCTCCTAATCCATTGACCTATTGGCTTAGATTTTGTGTTGGCTGAAGTCCTCTCAATAGAGGCACCATGTTTATGCATTCAATTTTTGAAATTCATTGAGTTCATGATGAACACCAGATTTTTCCATCTCTGATTTCTCACACTATGGAGATCTAGAGGGAAAATGGATGGTACAGGGATGATGTACATCATCCCAGCTTTCTAATGATGTATAGATCACACGATTTGGTTAAGGTTTGAATTTCTGCAACTATGGCCGGAATCCTGAGACTCATCGGAGAAGACGGTGGCTCCGGTGGCTTCATCATTTCCAGTTTGAATTCTGACCGTTGGATCCATTTCCCATATTTGATCTCAGCCTTTGCTTGTTATGACTTCTATTTAATCTTTGTGTGACGCGGTTGACTAAGGGTTACCATGCGCGCGCATCTCCTAGCCTTGTGATCTACCAGCTCAATTAATGAGCTCAGATCCAAGCGCTGTGGATTTTTTGCATTTTTTATTTTCTGATTTTTATTTTCTTTAATTCCGTTTATTTCAAAATATCATATCTCTCTCATTTTTTATCCAAAAATTATGGGACCAATTGCATTGTTTCCCAAATAATTTCTAGTTTCTATTTCTGATTCTTAATATTTTTTATTTTGTCATTTGATATTTTTTGTGAATTTTCTCTTTTTTGGTTATTTTTAATTCATTTTAAATAGTTTTTGATATTCAAAAAATACAAAAATATTTTCCAAACCTATTTGAATGATGATGGATCTATGAAAAATATTCTCATCAATTTTTGAATTTATTTGAGATTTATTTTATATTTTAGTTCAATTAGGTTATTTTTATTCATTTTTAATTGATTAAAAATAGTTTCTGACTTTTAAAAATGCTGAAATTTTTTGTTAAACTTTGTTTGACCTTGTTGAGCTTGGAATAAATTACTTGGACCTTCCAAGGTTGATTTGAAGTGATTTTGAAGTTTGACCTTTCCATTTATTTTAATTCAAGTTTATTTTAAATATGAAAAAATGCCAAAAATAATTTATTCTTTTTCTTGACTCCCAATCTTCATCTCACTTCTGTTTTTTATTGTTTGACCTTGACTTTCAATGTTATTGATCAACATATGTGGATTGGTACATTGTATTTTATTTAATGCACTTTAATTTTGCCATTTCCATTTCTCTTATCCATCTTCTCCTTCTTCTTCTTCTTCTACTTCTTTTCTTCTTGATCAATGAGTTGAAGGTTGATAAATTAGCATTGGTTAGGGAGATTTAATCTTCCTTGATTCAAATCTAATTCATCTTGATCAATTGATCAAGTGAATGGCTTTGCATTAATGATAGGTTGTCTTCTAAATCATGCAAAAGGCTTAAACCAATAAAAGATCAATTCTCATCTTCTTTTTGGCATGACAAGTTTTTGGGACTTGGTTCACTAATCAAGACTTCTAACTTGTGTTTGTTGCCTACATTATTATTGACCGGCCTCAGATAGTTGTGACTTCTACATATTCCATTTACGATTGCTTAACATAGCGCTAAATTTGCCTTATGGCACACTAACTACTAACACTAACCATTGACAATTAACATTTACTTTATGCAATTTACTTTTATGCAATTTACTTTTGTTGCACATATTATCCATTTGCTTTTCTCTTTGCTCACTTGAGCACATGTTTATGTTAATGCCATTTTCCTTTTGCTCACTTGAGCACATAATTGTGTATATATTATTGTGCTTGTGTTTTTGTTTTGATTGTTGTGGACCAAATGCAAAGAAATGGACTTAGTTTCTAGGACTTTCCCTATGCAAAGAAATGGAGAATTGGACTTAGATTCTAGGACTTTCCTTATGCAAAATTGGAGTAAAAGGATCTTAATGATGAAGATGGATTAGAATGACCAAATCTCTAAACTCACTCTTGTCCATTCTTGTTTTACTTCATAAAACTTTTGATGTGTGTGCTTTTGTGCTAGGAATTCTATGAGCTCAATTGAAGGACCATTACCATGTTCATCCAAAGTGAAAGATACAAGATACATTGAGGAACTCTTATGAGACTTGTTTGTTTACTTATGCTTTGTGATTGCTTATTCCAAAGGATGGGAGCTACTTGGATCATCAATATGATCTCAAGAGAGGAACTCCTAGTGTGGTTTCATTTCTTATCCCTCACCTTTTTGTTTTGCTTAGGACTTAGCCTATCTTCTTCTTCCCTCCACTCTAACCCAAGTCAAAACTTTTTGTGCAAACATTTAACCATTGTGTTCAAACATTAGAAACCTAAGCCTTATGCTTTTGATTTTCAAACTTTCTTTTCACAATAATTATTTTGAATTGAATCTTTAAGTCAACTTTGACTATTTTGTACATACTTCTAATTGGTAAATATAACCCATTCAAATTTCTTTTGTGGTTCCAATGGCCACTTTCTTAATCAAATTCTTCATAACCTTTAGCTATTAGGTTTGAGTTATCCTTGAGGTAGATGTAATACTCACCTATATCCTTAGTGATGGACAATGAGTCTTCCATGCTTATTATAGGGTTAACCCCTCACTAGCATGTTGAAGATATCCTCACATGGTGGATTTGTGGTTTGGTTGAGTTTTCTCCCTTTGATAACAAAAGACCTTAAGGCTTTTGGACCAATCAATTCACCAATTTGTTTTGAGATTTTTACCCCGAACTACGAGGTTTTGATCCTAACCTTTTTATAAGATGGTACATAGGCAATGGGTTTATCCATCCAAACACAAAAATATAAATAATTTGTATATTCTCTTCTCATCTCTTCAATCATGTTTGCACAAACAAATTTTCACAAAACAACAACCTTGCAACAAGTATGAAAAGGGCTCCCTAGGAGTACCTAGGATGTTTTGGGTGCCTATCACCTTCCCATTGCATAACCAACCCCCTTACGCAGATCTCTGTTCTCTTTTACTAGTTTTTGTTAAAACTATTAGGTTTTTGTTCGCTTTCTAACCATTCCTTTGGATAAATAGAAGTGCGGTGGCGACTCGACTTTGTATGATTCACCTTGGATTTAGTCAATATCTCTAATGGTAACGAATACCCCGCTACACCATTTTCAGAAAAGCAAAAATTAAAAATAAAACATCATAGATGTGGATGAATAAAATTGCATTTTATTGATGATAATTGAAATGCCCAACAATGTTCACTTCTCCCTTAGGCATAGGAAAATGATTTTTCTTAAAATGAAAAACAAATTACTTAGATCGGTGAACAATAGTAGGAACATCAACAACAACCCAATTGTTGCAAGTCTGGCCATGTGTCACAAAGTTGGCGCAAGATTTGTCTTCATCATCACTGTCCTCAATCACAACAGTTGAGTGTTGATCATTCCCATGAATGAACCCTCCACTGCAGAAACTCGGTTGCACAACTTCAGCTTTGACGTTGAATGGTCCTGGTTGAAATCCCAATCTGACCCTATTCTTTTTCTCGGCAATCTCTATCATTCGGCCCTACTTATCAATGCTTCCAACCTTAATAACTTTCTAAGCATCCTTCAAAGAAGACATGGGTGCCCCAGTTTTCTTTACTTCATCAGCAATAGACAAGGCTGGGAACGACGTTACAACCTCCTCCTCAACTTCAACATATGAAAAGGATGACAAATGGCTCACTAATAGCGCCTTCTCTCCACCTACAACGACAAGATTGTTGTTCTTCACAAATTTCAACTTTTGGTGCAGAGTAGACGTCACATCTCCAGCTTCATGAATCCATGGCCTTTCCAACAAGCAGCTATAGGCCGGGTGAATATCCATCACTTGAAAAGTAATTTGAAATCACTCTGACCTATCTTAAATGGAAGGTCCACTTCACTAATGACAGTTTTAATGGAACCATCAAACGCTTTAACAATCACGCCATTGTACCTCATATGGGCACCTTGATAAGAAAGTCTGGACATAGTTGACTTCGGAAGTGATTACCTTGAAAATTGGTAATAAAACCACTGATCTTCCAAATTTCTAAATTTAGTTACTTACAGGATCAATCAGATTAATCCTAGGACATGTGCTAATTGTTTCGAAAAAGAGTTTTCGTAATAACGAACACTCTGACAGTACACGTAAAATTAGTGTTTAAAAACTAATAAAAAGGCTAATATGAATTAGAGAAATTGTAAAGGACTTGTGGCAATAACAAACTGACAAAAGTAAATGTTGAAAGCAAGGAAATCTTAAGACTGTAAATGACAAAGTAAAAGAAAAGTGTTTGGAATGAAGAATTAAAGAAGTGTATTTATGGAAGAAAAAGAGTAAATATAAATTTGTATTGCTTTGAAGTAACTAAGAACGGTGTAAACAAACGTACATTCTGTGATTTACGATTCTTCTTCACACGAGTACTTGGTAAATTTATAGATTTTTGTACACACTTTGACACACCCTTTTCTAACACTAAGACCCTATATTTATACTGGATCGAGATAATCGTTTCTGATGGTCCTTTAATCACGTCGAGGCATATGGCGCCTTGCATGGATGTAATTGTCCATTATGCTCCACGTGTACTCTCAACGGTTTCAGATAAGGGCAAAGTTCCCTCCCTTATTTGAATTTTGAATCTTTAATCGAAAACCGTCTTCAACCTTTTTTAAGATATATTTCTGAAGTCTCAACTGCATACTGACCCTTATTACCCTTATCCAGTCGAATCACCCCCATCTGGTCGAATATCACCTCCTGGTCGAAAAAATAGCTATACATATGATTTCCTTTTTTGGTAATTCTTAATGGGCGTTGAAAATATGAGCTAACAAATTGCCCCCCAAAAATGTTATTTTCGACATTTGTAAGAAAAATACATTTCTTTAGACCTTGTTTCGACGCCTTAACAACTCTGACATTGTGCCAACTGTCCCAATGTTAGCAAAACGTTTGAGTTTCTCCAATTGTCTGGTGATGTCAGGGTCATTATTATCTTTTTCCTAACCACGTCTTTTCAGCCCACCACCGAATTTTTTCACTCATCACGTTTCCTATACTATAGGAAATCATGGGTTGAAGCATTAATTGACATCTCCATCACACTGCCCAAGGAAGACACGTGTCCCATGAACTTGTCAACCATTAATACTGATTTGAAACGTTTTCTCTTACAAGCACGCCTATAAAACCCACAAACTTACTCATTTCACATTTTTACGCCTTCTGAATTTCCAAACGCTCTAGCTTTCCTTTCTTCAAACATTCTTCAACTAAAACTCCGATTTCTTTCAATCTCTAAAAATGGCAACTTCAAGCAAAGACCTTAAGAAAACAGGTGTATCCATCAAAACCACTGCCACCAAGATAAAAGCTGCGAAGAATATCTCAGAGCTTCCTCCGTTCGCCATGTTTTATGCACCACTCGCGGTTGGCAACCGAAAATACATACCAGAGCCCAAAACAGAAGAACAACGTAGAATTTACGCTTCACAGGTACTCATTCTCGTCTCTATTTTTGGAAAGAATTATGCATTAGCTAGACCCCTAGCTGAATCAGATATTGATTCTAGTAAGCTTAGAGAATTTTTTCCTCCTTATCACAAATGCAAGCCCATAGGGAAAGCAAGAAACCATCGAACTGAAATCACCCCCACTGAAAACTCTAAGGCTGGTGATGTCATATATTTAAGGTTTATGAATAATATTTCAGAGCTTTCTATACTACTCCCACCTTTAAATATCCCACTGATTATCTAGACTGGTTAAAGAAAGTAGAGAAAGCTAAGGCTCAGGCTTGGAAAGACATTGGCATTTATGACCTGATTATGCTGTCGAAGTTGAATTTAGAGTACAACACCCCTATGTTGATTTCTTCATTATACTTATGGGACAGTACACACTACACTTTCCACCTTCCTTGTGGTATGGCCACACCAACCCTTTTCGACCTGGCCGCTATCATAGGGTTAAAACCTACTGGACACAATTATGATCCCGAAATTGATGCTATGGACACCATCGCCTTTTCGACCACCAGAGCAGCATATTCGATGCACATTGCTCATTATCACAATAAAGATACTGACACTGTCTCCGACATGGAGCATATAGCTTTTTTGTCCTTGTGGTTGTCCCATTCTGTTTTTTGTTCGAAATCCATGCAAGTTGCCAAGAAATATCTCACTTTGGCAAATCAACTACACGTTGGGCATGATATTTGTCTAATTGAGATGATCTTGGCAAGTCTTTATGAATCATTGAGCGATGGAGTAACTCAATTGAAGAATTTGGGCGACAAAGGGAACCTTCTCCTATCTGGCCCTTTCTGGCTATTGCAACTCTAGCTCAATGCCACTTTCGAGGCTAGTCTGCCGAACAAAGGCCTCGTCGACGAAGATGATAAGGAGATCAAGAACAAAAGGGTCTAAGGCATGAGGCTAGCTCAGTTGACTCCTAATGATGAAGGACAATCCATTCAACCGACTTTCATGGGCTACATAATTATGTTTTCCAAGCTCCATGTTTTCACTTCGAGCATGGCCCCATTTGCCTTTAGAAAGTATGAACCCAAATGGTTTACAAGGACCTTCCTATCTCCATCAAAGAAACAAGAAATAGAATATTTGCTGATTTGGGAAGCCTTTTTGACCCCAGTGATTCTAACCCTTTGACTTAACCCTTCGAAGGTTCATGTTACTTTGATAACCTATCAACCCAACCTTCTCGCTCGACAATTTGGGTTAGTTCAGGTTCTTCTGAAGTTCCTTTACGACAAAAAGGGTAGTCTCCTTATCCACAATTCAGTCGATAAAGAATCTACTACCCTAAAATAAATAGCCAGATACACTGGTAGAATCTAGCCTACTCCGCTTAACTTCGAGCACAACTTCCTATGCAGTCGAGAGTTTGGGAAATGGTGGACTAAATATTACGTCGAAGAATAATGTGATGTCACTTCTTTCATTCAACTTTTTGACAAAGCTTTTCTTCTTGTGCAAGAAAAGACCAGAAAAGGTACTTACACGCTTATAAAAGAAATCCAAGCTTTTCAAAACTACTTTGAAATTGCCTATAGTCCTGATGATCTTAGTCGAACCATCCACTAAGCAGCTATCACGCTTAAATAAAACTTTTCAAAGAAAATAGAAAACCTAAGGATTCCTTCATACGTTCCTCATGAGAAATTCTACGAAATGGCTCTTGAATTGTTTCCCCTAAAGTTTCCTCCACTGCCTGATACTGACTTCGGAGTGGCCCTTGCCCCTCCATTTCCAGATTGGTTTATTTGTGGATTTTCCATTAAAATACTTCGACATCAATCTTAGAAAAAAAACTCAGCGGGTGGTTGCGACTAAGCATACTATAGACAGTTTCAAAGGGCATCTTCATGTAAGGATCAAGGATGTCTGAATCGAATTGGACATATATGAAGGTGTGACACAAGAGGTTTTCCTCGAAGTACATTCCCATTTCAAGCCATTTAATCTTAGCTAACACTAACTGTTTTATGTTGCTTTTATTTAGCCATCAGGGTTCCACCTAAAAAACCCACCACCAAGAGACCAGTTGAATCAAGGACTGAGGGAGACAGCAAGCCTATAAAGGTATACTTTTGCTTTCTCATTTATTTTTCTTTTGTTGTGTTTAATGATGCTGATATTCCCATTCTTAACTCAAGCTGCTCGAAAACCTCCATTAAGCCCCATCAAAATCCAAAAACCTAATGACATCCCTGTCATAATAGAATCTGATGAAGAGGATTTATCGCCGGTTCTCGACCTAACTTCCAGGAAGAGAAAACAACATCCGGAGGCCAAAGTGAGAGCGACAACTCCAGAATAAATGGCGAAGAAATGGTGAAGATAACAGCGGCCCAAAGTGAGAGCGACAACTCCAACCCTGGAGTCGAAGGTGACAAGGTAAAATAAACTTCTCTCTACCTTACATAGTTTATTTACCATCTTTATCCATTTGTGGTTTCAATTGTATTGATTTCAGGGTGGCGTAAGCACCATCGTTCGAACCAAGACTACAACCTCCTCCGCGCCAGCCTCTATAACATATGTTTTAAATAGTGTTGGTGAACCCATTTATCGACCATCATCTGAAAAGGGGTATATGAGTGAGATTAACCAACCTCCCTCTGGTGACCTTGACGCTTCACCACCGAAGATTGTTACTCAACATTCTCACACTAGCGACTTCGATCACGAAATTGCTTCAATCGAAGAAGGTGAGGTTGGAGGTAATCCAGAACCCATGGTTGTGGATGAATTAGTTGAAGATGAAGATGCTCCTGAGGATGATCTACATAACCTTGAAGGAACAAAAAATCCTCAGGGAGAAGGTGGAGACGTCGAGGATACGGTTATGGAGGAGGAGAACGAAGGAAACCCAATCCCAGTCCTTGACGATGACGAAGGATTTGAAGGGAGGGAAGCTGACACGGGCGAAGGCGAAACTGAACATCAGACTCTTGTTACTCCAAAATGACTGGCTATTCTGAAAAGAAGACAACCCCTTGAGTATTTGAAAGATATGTTAACCTATAGGGGAAGCTCTTTTGACAAAAGCCTTAGCACTGCTTCGGTGTCTGAAGATCAACCTTCCAGCACTCCTGCAGATTAAGTACTTTCCAAAATTAAAGACAAAGTCTTCAAAGGTGACTTGTTCCTGCTACTACCGGCGGATCCTTCTGCCCCTTTGACCTTAAAGGCCCTTCTGAACACGGTCTATCTGCTAGAAACTGTTAATTCCTTAGGATTGGCATTAATTTTGTAAAACAAATAATGTAATCATCTCTGTTGTTTTAATATGTTGGGTTGAAGAAGTTCAACATCTGGACCAACATGTCATGTACGATGTCACGACATCATGCCTGTGACATCGCATATATGTAGAAAATTGAATTAATTAATTCAGTATATATTCTGGGATTAGTGAGGATATTTGATGAATATCCTAACTTCCAGGTGGAGGTCTTAAAAACTCAATCAGAATATATAGGCTTTAAATATGGAGATATATATGGAGAGAATTTAGGAACTAAAATCTTGAAGACCTTATTTGTAACAGAAGTTTTCTGTTACTTTTGTAACAGCAAAGAAGAAGTTTGCTGCGATTTCTGAAGGCCCAAATCCAGTTGGGTGATTAGGTTATAAATAGCATATTGTAACCTAGTTTTTGTATGCCTCATAGAATGAAAATTTAGGGGTGTGTGTGAGGTAAACCTCCCAACCTGTGGGAAGGTTACCATGTGTTTCTCAGTGTTCAAAGCTGAGAGTATTTGTAACTCAAAGCCTGTAGGCAAGAGTGTTATGGTCTTGAACGAAGCTGTGAAGCAAGTTCAAGTTGTTTTAACATTACATTGTATTTGTAGTGATAGGAATGGAAACTGGAGGTTTCTATCTAGGAGTTCCTAGGTATAGATTGCATTGGGTAGGGATTAAGTGAAGAGTTGTAAACGGGGGAGTTTAACTCTGAATTAATACTGTTGATAGTGGATCTTCTTCCTGGCTTGGTAGCCCCCAGACGTAGGTCATGTTGTACCGAACTGGGTAAACAATTTTCTGTGTTTGTTTTCCTTTTGCATGTGATAATCCTTCTGCCATAACTCAGCTGGTAATTCAGTCTGCTTATCAAGATACTAACAGACCTGGTACATGGCCTTCTGTTTGAATGTCAATCAGAATGTTTTGACATTCATCATTGTCAGCATATACTGAATAATAGGCATGTTGATCTCAGCTCAGTATTTAGTTAAGTCTGGTTTTCAAGAGGATAACAGACCTGGCCAAAGGATCATAGTGAAACTGTCAAACTGGATGTCTTGACAGTTGTTCGTGTAGGCTGATACTGAAGTAGAGACTGGTTAGTCTTTTACAGTACAGCAAAGTTAGCACAGTCTGTTTTCAGGAACATAACAGAATCAGCATGAGGTATATGTTCTGGATGTCAACCTGAATGTTGTGACATTCACACCTGACAACTTGTGATAAATTGTAGGAAAATTAGTTTTTCTGTTTCAGCATTTTTCTCAGGCTATTTTCTAGGAATCCAACAGCTGAGCTAAAATCCAGGAAAATAACAACTAACCTACAATTAATGAACCTAACAAATATCCTATTTGTTAGCTCCCTAATATGTGGAAATTAGGTTAACTTGCTTGACCTTTAGTATAGGAAACACGAGTACTAGGCCAGCAAACCGGAATACAGTAACAGGTGATGTTCAAATCAATATTGATATATCATGCTGATAACTGTGCAAACACAACAAAAGTAAGTGTGGTGTTTGACCTCTGCTGTGTCTTTGTAACAGAAGGACAGAACTAGGTGTTCTTCCATTCTAGGATAATATAGTAGCAGATGTCGTGACAACTGTGAAAGCGTGCTTTAGTACAGGGTTTTAATTTGTATAACTATCTTGCTGTATTAGTTACAATGTTGGATCAAATGTCATGACTTGGAGTAGAACATCTGAATTCTGACTACGCCAGAATTTCAATTGGTATCAGAGCAGGCATCCTGTTCTATTGCTGGATGAGATCCATGGGTGATACTTTCTGGTATCTTGCAAGGAGTTATGTTAGTACTGATGCTGGATCCTGTGGAAGGTTCTGTAATTTCCCTGAATGGCCCCTTGAAGTAGGTGGATGGACTGTTCATGACAGGAATGGTGTGTACCTGTCTCTGGAGGTTGGCAATTGGCCTTTGTGTGGGACAGCTATGCCAGTATTGAATCACATTCAAACTTGGTATGGTCTTGGAGGCTGATCTGGTGAAGTGTGTGTTCATAGGTTGAGTTGTATTATGATTTCCGCTGCATAATACCTGACAAAACTCAAACTCTGATGTAGTTTCCCCTCATGTGGATGAAAGGCTGCTGTATTCAAGATTTCATCATAATCTACTGAAGATGTCAAAGATACTCGAGTCTCCTCAAGTCCACTCATCATGACGTTCTCAGTTCAGGATGGTAAGAATCAACTGATCACTGATTCTTTTACTCATTTGGGTAATGTATATGAAGACCTTGAAGAATTTCAAGGAAAGTTTGTTTCAAGGAGGTTAAATTAATGTTCTATGTGATGTTAGAACATGTTGTTCAACAAGTATGCAGCTACTGGTTGAAGAGCAGATGTTTTTAGGTGTCAAACAAAGGGATACTTTGGTTTGAAACTTACTCCTGACCTGGAAGAGGATACATCTGTGTGTGCTAAGTTGACAAGGGTATGGTCAACTGTGTGTGTGCTCAAGAAGGTCACTTTTAGAAGTCTAATCTCTAGAAGTGGAGCTGGTTGAGATGTGACATTGTGCAATCCCTGCTGTGTGCCTTATTCCTGTAGATTGATCAGGGTTGGATAGTTGTTCCCTGAAGTACTATGTTGTGTTGGAAGACAAGTCCCCTGGATGTTAGAAGTCAATAATAGGGTAACCTGACTGCTATTTCATTTAAGAGGATTGGGACCATGAATCTTGTTATTCAAACACCATGCTCAGAAGTGGCAGTTCTTTCAAGAAGTGAGAATATGAAGATTCAGTGGTTGGTTGAGGTAGTATGCTCTGGCAATGCATATCTACTATTAACTGGTGTTGTTTTGTTGTCACTAGTACTTAGGGTCAGCTGGAGTCTGATTGGTGTGATTGAAGTATGTATAGGTATAACTCATAGAGTTAGTTGCCACTGGTAGGGATGGTGTATGTCATGTTGAGACATTTGTGTACAATGCATGGATATTGGTGTGGAGTGTCCATGATTGTTAATTTGAGGGGGAGTTTGGCTAACCTCCTCACGTTTGGTCAGCCTAGGGTCTGGTTGGCTGTTGACCTGTGTCACATGGGTTCTGGCTGTTGTGTGACACATTTGCAAGGAAGGATTCATCTCTCTCATTCCTAAGGGTGAATCTAATCTGGAAAGATTCTCAAAATTGTTGAGGTGCTGGCAGGCAGAAGATCTTGTCACAAGAAGAGTATTTTCAAAGTATTCTTATGGTGGAAGTATCTGAAAGGGTAATTGGGAAAGGATTTAAGATCAATGTCTACTTGTGCCAAGTACAAGTATTTAATTGATTATCCTTGGAGATCCAGATAACTGATGTTCTTAAAGATGTTGGAACATCTCTTCTTCAAGACCCTGTGCAGAATCACAGGAAGGATAGTACATTGGTTTATGATCTATCTTCTTGGTGGCAGCAAGAGCATATGATCTCTGAAAAGGTTTCCTGGCAAGAAACATGTTCAGCCTTGTGGTTTACAAGAAGAAGAAGACATCATAGTCTTGATGGTGGTTACTTGGATCAGTTTATTTCTGATCTAGGTAAGGAAGTGCATTGGCTAATGCACACTGTGGAGTTAAGAACAAGTGGCAACATTCTTAACATCATGGGAACAACTTTACTTTAGGAAGTAGAATCCTTGGTATAGCTGAAAGGTTAGTCTCTAACTGGTCCTTCTGAAGACTCATGCATCAGAGTGTCTGATGTCTTTGGAGAAGAAGCAGGAATTCATCAAGGTGTGAGCTTGGATGACTTAACTGCAAACTTGCAGGATGGAGGTTGTTTACTCAAACTTGGTTCCACAATCAAGTCTATGAGAGCATTGAACTCTTGTTCTGTGTAGGGAGGAAGTTCTTTCAAGTGGCAGAAGAAGGAGCTGAATTCAACAGCTAAATGTTGAAACACAATGTTGTGACATTTGGTTTAACATCAGAATCTTAGTTGGTGAAGTGACACATAAACTTAAGATAGAAGGGTCTACGGAGTTGTAGATTGGGTACTTCAAAAAGGTCGTTCTCATTGCAGTTCTTTGGAGTTGCTGGATGGAGAAGATGTTACATGTTCATGTCTTAGAGAATCTAAGTTCTGTTTAACATGTAGCTTGAAGCTCAAGTCTCACTTGGAAGGTCAGCATATCTTTGGGAGAAGTCTGATAAACTTGGAGAGGTCAAAAAGTGGCATTTGACTTTTTCATATGAGGATTCATGAAGGAGGTAATCAACCAGTGGCATTTGGTCTATCTCAGAAGTGAGTTCGAAGGATCAAGATAATCAACATATGGCAGCTGATTATTCTTGAGGAAAGTCTGAGACAAATTACTTTTGAGCAGAAAAGTAGTAAGTTGAAGACAAAAGGAGGTGTTTTCTATTCATCTCTTGGAGCTTGTGGTAGGAGTTCTAAGCTATATATGGAAGATTATCTCTTGGAATGGGATGAGAATGTATATGTCCCAATTTGTGTCTGGTTTCTTTTGGATTAAGCTGGTGACTCAGTGATATCTGAAGATTATCAGATGGTGTTCCTTGTTATGTTGTGAGGATGTCCTAACTAATGTTAGAACATTTTGTGAAGTGGTTTTATGTTCTGGTTAGAAGAGAGATTGACACAGAGTGTGGATGTGTTCAGCCAAGAGGGTTGAACAGAGGGTGTGCTCTTAAAGACATGAAGATGCGTCTTATGTTTTCCATTCATCAAGTGGTCTGGGTTCTCTTTGAATCAGGAAATATGTGAAGGTCCAACTTTGGGGTGTTGGATATTTTCATGTGTGATCTCCAAGTTTCAAGAGGAGAGTTGGTTTTTCATGACAAGGGGAGTTCTGTCTTTGTGCTGCAAGTAATCATCAAGCTTGTGGTCTATGATGACAAGGTATGGCACCTTGTTAGTTATTGGGTTGATGTGATGTGTGTCAAGGCTGAGGGAGCAGAAGAATGTCTGACCGGATGTCATGACATTGCCTTGGATAATATTGTTATATCCTTCTAAACCTTAAAGTCATGAGGAAATATGGATGTGGTGTGTCTAATTATGATAAATTAGAATAAGCCTGATTGTTACAGTTGTGTGGTACAGGGGGAGTAACCATCTACTGGTGTTTGTGATTTTGGCTTAAGTGGTGCTAGATGTCAAGTCTCTATTGGAGGTACGAAAGTGGTGTTAGGAAATGTTGAGAGGAAGAATACTTGAAGAATGCAGGCAAAAGCCACGTTGAATGTTAAGACATCACGTGCAACGTGACTGAATGCATATAGGGAATAGTCTCCATGCACTGGAACTGCTGTTTTGGAAAAGAAACAGTCAAGAGCTATAAAAGGTATTCAAAGATAGTCTGAGATTTTGTTGGTGATTCTCTGATTGTTTCTTAGCAAATATTAATGAATCTTGACCAAGCATTTATTCCTACCGTTAATTCCTAAGCACGGGCTGGACTATTTAAAGGATGTAATAGCCCTCATCTTCTCACAAGAGAAACACTCCATTCCCTCTAAATCATGGGGTATGTTAAGGTTTGGGCAAACTGCGCCAGGATCTGGTTTTGTGAGGGGTTCCTTTACAAATGTTTAGCTAAAAAGGGGGAGAGAAATATAGTCCTGAGAATGTACCAGAAGCAGGAAAAATGTGGTAGCAAGCAAAAGTTGGCTTCTGGAAGCTCTACCGGTGAGGGGAAGGGTTCTGATGCAACTGATTCTTGTACCTCTACTTCCTCATGTACACCAACTTTGGTGTTTGTGGTGGTGGAGATAATGACAGAGGCTTATTTGTTTTAGCTAAAATTTGCCAAAGGGGGAGATTGTTAATTCCTTAGGATTGACATTAATTTTGTAAAACAAATAACGTAATCATCTCTGTTGTTTTAATATGTTGGGTTGAAGAAGTTCAACATCTGGACCAACATGTCATGTACGATGTCACGACATCATGCCTGTGATATCGCATATGTGTAGAAAACTGAATTAATTAATTCAGTATATATTCTGGGATTAGTGAGGATATTTGGTGAATATCCTAACTTCCAGGTGGAGGTCTTAAAGACTCAATCAGAATATATAGGCTCTAAATATGGAGATATATATGGAGAGAGTTTAGGAACTAAAATCTTGAAGACCTTATTTGTAACAGAAGTTTTCTGTTACTTTTGTAACAGCAAAGAAGAAGTTTGCTGCGATTTCTGAAGTCCCAAATCCAGTTGGGTGATTAGGTTATAAATAGCATATTGTAACCTAGTTTTTGTAAGCCTCATAGAATGAAAATTTAGGGATGTGTGTGAGGTAAACCTCCCAACCTGTGGGAAGGTTACCATGTGTTTCTCAGTGTTCAAAGCTGAGAGTATTTGTAACTCAAAGCCTGTAGGCAAGAGTGTTATGGTCTTGAACGAAGCTGTAAAGCAAGTTCAAGTTGTTTTAACATTACATTGTATTTGTAGTGATAGGAATGGAAACTGGAGGTTTCTATCTAGGAGTTCCTAGGTATAGATTGCATTGGGTAGGGATTAAGTGAAGAGTTGTAAATGGGGGAGTTTAACTCTGAATTAATACTGCTGATAGTGGATCTTCTTCCTGGCTTGGTAGCCCCCAGACGTAGGTCATGTTGTACCGAACTGGGTAAACAATTTTCTGTGTTTGTTTTCCTTTTGCATGTGATAATCCTTCTGCCATAACTCAGCTGGTAATTCAGTCTACTTATCAAGATACTAACAGACCTGGTACATGGCCTTCTGTTTGAATGTCAATCAGAATGTTTTGACATTCATCATTGTCAGCATATACTGAATAATAGGCATGTTGATCTCAGTTCAGTATTTAGTTAAGTCTGGTTTTCAAGAGGATAACAGACCTGGCCAAAGGATCATAGTGAAACTGTCAAACTGGCTGTCTTGACAGTTGTTCGTGTAGGCTGATACTGAAGTAGAGACTGGTTAGTCTTTTACAGTACAACAAAGTTAGCACAGTCTGTTTTCAGGAACATAACAGAATCAGCATGAGGTATATGTTCTGGATGTCAACCTGAATGTTGTGACATTACACCTGACAGCTTGTGCTAAATTGTAGGAAAATTAGTTTTTCTGTTTCAGCATTTTTCTCAGGCTATTTTCTAGGACTCCAACAGCTGAGCTAAAATCCTGGAAAATAACAACTAACCTACAATTAACGAACCTAACAAATATCCTATTTGTTAGCTCCCTAATATGTGGAAATTAGGTTAAGTTGCTTGACCTTTAGTATAGGAAACACGAGTACTAGGCCAACAAACCGGAATACAGTAACAGGTGATGTTCAAATCAATATTGATATATCATGCTGATAATTGTGCAAACACAACAGAAGTAAGTGTGGTGTTTGACCTCTGCTATGTCTTTGTAACAGAAGGACAGAACTAGGTGCTCTTCCATTCCAGGATAATATAGTAGTACAATGTTGGATCAAATGTAATGACCTGGAGTAGAACATCTGAATTTTGACTACGTCAGAATTTCAGAAACTTATCCTGAAGTCGCCAATGTTATATTGGAAATAGGTACATTGAAAAACCAAAGTTGTCACAGACCATAAGCTGCTACCTCAGCTCACAGACCATAAGTTGTCGCATGACCACTAAGCTATGGATAAACTTAACGTCAATAAAATCAGAATCGCCTCCACGCTTTTATTGTTTCCAATGGAAAAGGGAAAAGTACGAATAAAACCCAAAGATAAGAAGTTTTCAAATCAAAACTAATAAAATGCCAGGGATTACAGGTAAGGGGGTTAGTTACACAAAGGGAAGATGTTAGCACCCAAAGCGTCCTAGGTACTCCCATGAAGCCCTTTTTTATGTGTGTATGTGTTTTTGTATAAAAGATGTTTGATAAAAATAGAGTGTGGGTGTGAGAAAAGAATTTTTTAATTATAATTTTGTGTTTGACAAGACCTTCGGACTTGTGCCTACGTACCAACATGAAAATGAGGGATCAAAACCCGATAGTTTATGGTATCAATTTCAAAATGAGTGGATTGCTTTTAATCAAAATTTAAGTTTAAAAGAGGCACAAAGGGCCCAAAAGTTTGCATGGGTGTTAGTTCTTTTTGTCTTTGGAAATTTTAAGTCAATATGATTAGATTTATTTACAAGTTTGATTTAAGAAGAGAATTTAAAAATGCAATGGCATAGGACCAAAGTTTCTAATTTGAAATAAGGTCTAAGTTTTGAAATTACCAACAAAGAAGGTTTTTGAAAAGGCGAAGAGATTTTGAAATTTAAGAAATGGGAGGAGATAAAGAGGCTAACCTAAGCATAAAATTAAAAGTTAAGAGTTAAAAAGATCTGACCAATGGGATGCAATCCAACACAGAAAAATGTCTTATAGAAAACCAATTTTCCCTTTGGACTTTAAATCAAGCAATAATCAGTAAACAATTAGCAATATCAGACATCATGGAGATCAAGGCATCAAATCAAGCTAGCCACATCCAAGCAAGCAAATCCCATAGCTAGTAGTCTTGTTTGTCTTTTCATGTATCAGATGAAATACTCCTTGATTAACTCAGAATAGAGCATTAGGCATGAGGTGAAAATAATATTTGCATCAAGACCATGTAGCCGATGAATTCAAGTGGATCCCAATACTTGCATCAGATGAAAGCTCAAATTACAATAACTTGGTTTCAGAAATGTTGGCATTGGCCAAGTCCTTTTGCATGTGGAATGTTGCCTAATCCGAAGTCCAAATGTTCATATCAAACCCAACAGTCCACAAAAACATTTTTTAGGGTCTTTGTTGTTTATTAGGTATTTTAAGGTCCTAAGACCATGAGCGCAAACAAAATACACCAATAAATATATACAATCACAATATCTGGCTCAAATGAGCAAAGTGAAAATGACATAAACATAAACAAGTTAAATGATATGTAAATGGCAAATGAATGATAAATGACTAGAAATTAAATTGCATAAATTAAATGACTTGAAAGTAAAGCAAAGTTAATAAGAGTTAGTCAAATGTTAGTCAAGGTTAATTAAATGTTAGTGATGTTTTGCTTTTTCAATGATTAAGTCATTCTTTGGAGAACACTTAAACATCTATTCACAAGCATGAATCCTTGAACCAAGACATCTTCCAAAGGAAGGAAAAAAGGCCAAGTTTACACACAATATCATGAAAGACGGGAGACTTACAATCTCACTTACTAGAATGTGTAAGACCCTAATTTTGACCCTAAGATCCCTCATGGCATCATAACATTGCATTTGCATAGCCTAAAGGATCATAAGCATCTTGGTTCCCTTGGCCTTTGGGTTGGGATCTCTTGTGAGTGGTTTGAGATCACCAAGCATGCTTGAATTGTATATTATTGTTTTTCTCATTTTATTTACTAACCAAAAGCACAAAAATATGTCACTAACAACTCTTGTTTGTAGCTTGAGCAGTCACAAGGTCTAAAGCTTCTAGGAGACCCCATGAGCATTGATGTGGTCAAGAGAAGATGAAAGCAAGCATGCTAATGGTTCCCAAGTATCTCATCCATCAAATATGCCTCCCAAGTATCTCAATTCATCATTTTGATCAAAGCAAATCAAAGGGTTTGAGGCTTGTTTCCCAAGGAAACCCTAATTCATTTGTTCATCAACTATGCATTGCTCTTGAAGCAACCTCATCCCATGGTCAAATACAATCAAGGGAAGTTATTTAATTCATCATTTCATGCATATTTGAGCTTACTTGAGTGTCCTCAATCATCAATTCATCAAGATATGAGTTTTGGACTTGAGAAGTTGATCAGTCAATTCATCTAACTATTTTGAAATGCACTGAGACCTAACGTTTTATGTGTTGCTCAAATGGAGAGGATCCCAAGAGAAAAAATGTTCTTAAAAACAATATTAACAACTTTCATGTTTATAAAAATTTTATTTGAAGCTTGGAAGGTCATCATCCATTCCAAGACATTATAGGTCATTTTGATTGAAACCCTAATTTTGGGTCAACTTCCCAAGAACATAACTCATTCATTTTTCATGATTTTGAGGTGAGACTTAATGAATTGGAAAGCTTATCGTGTCTACTTCAAATGTTAGGTTTAGCAAAATTGCAAAATCTTAAAAGAAATACATGTGATAATGCAAAACATTATAGGTCACTTTAGACCAAATGCATTGAAATGTGAAAAAGTCCAACTTCAAGTACCCATAACTTCTTCATCAAAAATCCAAATGATGCAAAATTAGAGTCCAAATTTATTTCCTTGAAAAGATCTACAACTTTCATGTTGAAGATTTTATCATTTGGAGCTTCCATCATTGAGACTCAAGGGCTTGAACATTGGCCAAATTTGGAAATTTCACATATGCATGATTTGCACCCTACACTTCAAGCTCAAATTTCATTAATTTCCAACCATTACCCATAAGCCTATGTTTCAATTTTGGAAGTATCATTTTCGAAGAAGGGAACTTTTAGTGCATTTTTGGAAACTTAATTCAATTGCCATGCATGAGCTGATTACATCTATTTTGCACGTCCATTTCATCCATTTGTAATCTCAGCTTGCCAAATCAAGTGGAATTGGGCCCTCCATGCGCCTGTACAGGCCCATGCATGGAGGCCCTTTCCATTCATGCAAATTTGAAATCACACATTCAGCATTGCCTTGCCTATAAATACAATGCCTTGCCCTCTCATTTCTTCAACCTGAAGGCGCCTGAACCTCTGCTGAATTGAATCCACACCCTCACACCAAAGGAACTCTCTCTTTTCTCTAAAAAATTCAGATCTAGAAATCAGTTTCGTCGACTGTTTTCTTAGATCTAAAAGTTCCTAGACCTCTTCACCTTGATCGATAGAGCTTTCTGTTTGCAAAAGAACTCAAACATCATGACTCAATTCTTCACAATTCAAAGGTTTTACTCAACTGCATTTTGCTTCGAAACAACTCATATATTGTTCCATTTGCCTTGATTTTGTGTGATCTGAAGTCCTCTGCATAGAGGCATCATTATTGAGCTTTGAATTTTTGAAATCAAGCAAGTTCAGTTGAACACCACTAAAGTTCCATCTCTGATTTCTCTTTCAATAGGGATATAGAGTGGAATTGAGTGGCATAGGAGTGATGTACATCACTCCACCTTTTGTTTGGTACCTGGATCGTGCATTTTGGTTAACTTTTTATCCTCTGCAAATTTGAACCCTCACCGGAGCTAGCCGGAGAAGACGATGGCGTTGGCCGCCGTCCATTTGCCAGTTTTAGTGTAGGCCGTTGGATCATGCTTCCAGATTTGATCAGATCCATTGGATGTTATGACTTTTTTTTAATGTTTGTGTTATTCAGTTGACTGAGGTTCATGGTGCGCGCGCATTCCATTACCATTGGATCCTCCACGTCATTTAATGAAGTTCAATCCAACGCGTGTGGATTTTTGTTATTTCTGAATTAATCAATTTTATTTTATTAATTCCATTTTATTTCCAAAATTCATATCTCTTTCATTATTGGTCCAAAAAATATGGGACCAATTGCATTATTTCTATTTTAATTTTTAGTTTCTAAAAATGATTTTTAATATTTTTTATTTCATCATTTGCTCTTTTTTAGTAATTTTCTCTTTTCTGGTTATTTTTAATTCATTTTAAATAGTTTTTGATATTCAAAAAATACAAAAATATTTTCTCAACCTCTTTGAATGATGATAGATCTATGAAAAATATTCTCATCAATTTATTAATTTATTTGAGATTTATTTGAGAATTTAGTTCAATTAGGTTATTTTTATGCATTTTTAATTGATTTAAAATAGTTTCTGACTTTTAAAAATGCTGAAATTTTTTGTTAAACTTTGTTTGACCTTGTTGAACTTGGGATAATTCACTTGGACTTTTCAAAGTTGATTTGAAGTGAATTTGAAGTTTGACCTTTCTTTATTATTTTAATTCAAGTTTTATTTTAAATATTAAAAATGCCAAAAATATTTTATATGTTTCTTGACTTCTAATCTTCATATTGCTTCTGTTTTCTATGGTTTAACCTTGATCTTCTCTATCTTTGGTCATAGCTTGTTGACTATCTCATTCCATTTCATTTAATGCACTATAATTCTTCATCTTCTTCTTCTTCTTCTTTTTCTTTTTTGATCAATGAGTTAAAGATTGGTGGTTAGCATTGATACATGGAGGTTTAATCTTCCTTGATTCAAATCTAATTCATCTTGATCATGAATCAAGTGAATGGCTTTGCATTAAGGATAGATTGATTTCTAAATCATGCAAAGGACCTAAATCAATACAAGATCATTTCTCATCTTCTTTTTGGCATGGCAAGTTGTTGGAGTTTGATTCACTAATCAAGACCTCTAACTTGTGTTGTTGCCTACATTATTATTGACCGGCCTCAGATAGTTGTGACTTCTACATCAGTCCAATTACGATTGCTGAACATAGCGCTAAATTTGCCTTATGGCACACTAACTACTAACACTAACCATTAACCATTAACATTTAATTCTTGCTCTTTACATTTATGCAATTTACTATTCTTGTACATATTATTCATTTTCTTTTTCCTTTGCTCATTTGAGCATATGTTTATGTTAATGTAATTTGCCTTTTGCTCACTTGAGCATATGATTGTGTATATATTATTGTGCTTGTGTTTTGTTTTGATTGTTGTGGACCAAATGCAAAGAAATGGACAAATGGACTTAGTTTCTAGGACATTCCCTATGCAAAATTGGAGTAAAAGGACCCTAATGTTGAAGATGGATTAGAAGGACCAAACCTCTAAACTCACTCTTGTCCATTCTTTATTTGCTTCATAAAACCTTTTGATGTGTGTGCTTTTGTGCTAGGGAATCCTATAAGAGCTTAAATTGAAGAACCATTGTCATGTTCATCCAAAGTGAAAGATGCAAGAGACCTTGGGGATCTTCTAAGAAGCTTGTTTGATTATGTTGATTGCTTGAGCTTACTATTATTTTGCTTGCATATTCCAAAGGATGAGAGCTACTTGGATCATCAATATGATCTCAATAGAGGTACTCCATTTGTGGTCTTGTTTCTTATCCCTCATCTCTTGTATGATTAAGACTTAGCCTTTCTTCTTCTTCCCTCCACTCTAACCCAAGCCAAAACTTTTATGCAAACATTTAACACTTGTTTCAAACATTAGAAACCTAAGCCTTATGCTTTTGATTTTCTAACTTTCTTTTCATAATGCTTATTTTGAATTGAACTTCTAAATCAACATTGACCATATTTTGTACATACTTCTCATTGGTAAATATAACCCATTCAAATACTTCTTTGTGGTTTCAATGGCCACTCTCTTAATCAAATTTTTCATAACCTTTAGCTATTAGGTTTGAGTTATCCTTGAGGTAGATGTAATACTCACCTATATCCTTAGTTATGGACAATGAGTCTTCCATGCTTATTATAGGGTTAACCCCTCACTAGCATGTTGAAGTTATCCTCACATGGTGGATTTGTGGTTTTAGGTTGAGTTTTCTCCCTTGGATAACAAAAGACCTTAAGGCTTTTGGACCAATCAATTCACCAACTTATTTTGAGATTTTTACTCTGAACTACGAGGTTTTGATCCTAATCTTTTTTAAGATGGTACGTAGGCAATGAGTTTATCCATCCAAACACAAAATGTAAATAACTTGTATATTCTCTTCTCGTCTCTTCAATCATGTTTGCACAAATAAATTTTCACAAAATACCAACCTTACAACAAATGTGAAAAGGGTTCCCTAGGAGTACCTAGGATGTTTTGGGTGCTTAAAACCTTCCCATTGCATAACCAACACCCTTACCCCGATCTCTGACATTTTTACTAGTTTTTGATTCGATAAAACTTTTAGGTTTTTGGTCGCTTTCTAACCATTCCTTTGGATAAATAGAAGTGCGGTGGCGACTCGACTTGTATGGTTTACCTTGGATTTAGTCAATACCTCTAATGGTAACGAATACCCCGCTACAGAAAAGTGGTGACTCTGCTGGAGAGATTTGCCTAGTGGGTTTTGCCTACTTTTCATATTTGTTGTATTGTTGTGTATATTATTTTGTGACATATTTTTGTGCAATTTGGGATTACTGTATTGTATGTAATGATTGAATTGCTTGAATATTAATTCCTTGTATGCTAGGTGATCTTTGTGATATGAGTTCTATACCTGAACTCGAGTACACTTAAGATAGGAGAATGACATAATCTTGTTGACTTGTGTGGAGTTATTCATTAGCAAGTTGACTTGCAAGCCCATTCACTTGGTGGAGGTCATGTTGGGATCAATAATGTCACACAAGTAGTTGTGGTTAGACATTACTCTTTCCAATATAGACCTTATAAGCCAAGGACCTTAGTTTACCAAGCCCATCTTGGCCTATTCTTAGGATGTAGTGCGAAAGTCGTTCATGTGTAAGATTTAATACGATTGTTACGCGATACTACACTCATAAGAGTCTCTCTTGAGAATATTTTTTGGAATGCGAGTAGTCGTTTATCCGATAATATCCGAAAGATGGGATGATGACTATGGGAACCTCTTGTAGAACATGTTTGGCAGGTTTAAACCCTAGTACACTCCCTTTGGGTGGTTCTTAACCAAGACTCCATGCTTGTGACTTGCAACAAACCCTTGATTCATGGTTGATCCGTTCTTGTATCCTTAATATCAATGGAACTTGGGTGTTGATAAGGTGTAAACCATAACCCACCAAAATGGATGATTGATATTAAGGATGACATGATCCATCCCATGACCTTTGTTTGGTGTGCTTTGCTTGATCCTTGAGTGTGATTGTTGCATTCATGCATTCATGCACCCATTTGCATCCATATCATCAATAATAAGAAAATTTTCAAGGAACTTAAGAGGTCTATTTGCAAATTTTCAGACATGGAAAGACAAAGAAGTACAGTTTCAGACAACCCGACTTGAAAGAGCTAAGGAATTTGACATCCAATGTACTAGGTCTCTTGGGTTTCAAGGCTCGTTTTGGGAAGCTTCTATCTGTTTTGACTACTCAAGTGGACGAAGGATTGATGAGCGTGTTGGTGCAGTTTTATGATCCCTTGTACCGTTGCTTCACATTTCCGGATTTTCAGCTTTTGCCCACGCTTGAGGAGTATGCCTACCTTGTGGGTATACCTATTCTAGACCAGTTGCCGTTCAGTGGCTTAGAGGGTGTTCCTACTTCTCAAGAGATAGCTGATATGTTGCATATAGATGAATCTATGGTTAGTGCTCATATGACTACCAAAGATGGAATTCAAGGTCTCCCTTCTGAGTTCCTCATTGCTCAAGCTACTATGTATGGGAAGGCCATGAGTGAGGACGCCTTTGAGGCCATATTTGTACTTCTCATCTATGGGCTAGTGTTATTCCCCAACATCGACAAGTTTGTGGATGTGAATGCTATTAGGATTTTCTCTACTCTTAATCCTGTTCCGACTCTGTTGGGTGACACTTACTTTTCTTTTCATATGAGGAATGCAAAGGGTGGTGGTACCATTGTGTGTTGTTTGCCTCTGTTGTACAAGAGGTTTATTTCGCACTTGCCACAGACGGTCGCCTTCAAGGAGAAGAAAGGATGTCTACGGTGGTCCACGAGAATTATGTCTCTCACTAATGATGATATCTTTTAGTACAACCGTGTGTATGATGGTGTGCAGATCATAGACTCTTGTGGTGAATTCTCCAATGTACCTCTTCTTGGTACATGTGGTGGGATTAACTACAACCCTATTTTGGCACGTCGTCAGCTTGGGTTCCCCCTAAAGGATAAACCCAATAACATTCTGTTAGAGGGTGTGTTCTTTCATGAGGGTAAAGATCCCCAAGGCTTGAACGGCAGGATGGTTGGCGCTTGGCACAAGATCCATAGGAAAGGAAGGAAGGAGCTAGGTCCGAAGAACTGTATCGCTTTGGAGCCTTATACTTCTTGGGTTAGGAGGAGAGCTTCTGAGTACCTCATGCCTTACGAGTATTCGAGACCTACACCGTTGGTTGTGGCTCGGCCTTCAACCCTCCCTGACCAAGGAGTAGAGGAGTTGAGAGACGAAGACCGTTCATGTGCTTGGATCCGTGAACGAGAGGAGTTGCTTCATCAGATCAAGGAGAATGATGCTTTGATAGAGTTCCTTGAGCACCAGGTTATAGATGATCCTGATGACGCATGGACTTCTCTACTTCCTCAGTCTTCCAAGTTTTGGAAAAGGAAGTATGATCGACTCGCCAAAGAAAAGGCAAATATGGAGGCAGCTTACGAGAGGGAGGTGAAGAGGCTTCGTACATCTTATCTTCTAGTGTCCAGGGCTTTAGATGATTGATTCTAGGGTTTCATAGGATGATCATTTTCCTTTTCTCTTGTATTGTATTTGGTTACCAAGACTGTACTTTGGTGTAAAAATATTTCCAAATATTATTGATGCGATATTTCCATATATGATAAATGTTTAATATTTTCAATATTTGCAAATAGGACTCTAAAAGTTCCTCTGATAATAAAAACAAATCATATGCACAAGCATTGCATGCATCATGTGCATAAGCAGGTTTTGCTCCAGGCTTCTTGTTCTATGGTCTAACTCTGTGCTCTTCATTTATTTTGAAGACAAGCTGACTCACCGGTACTACACCCGAGCCAACATATCAAGACTGATGGATCATTTGGAACAAGAGAACCGTGAGCTTAAGGAGGAAGTAGCCAGATTGACTGCCCTAATGGAGTCATTCATGGCTACCCAAAGTCAGTCTTCTCCGACACCTTCAACTCCTCCCCTGAGGACAATCATCTCTGATATTGTCTCTTCAACGGTGCCTACAGCCAACGCACAGTTTGCTCAAACAGCCATGCCAGCCGGGTTTCCGTGGGGGATGCCTCCTAATTTCATGCCTGAGGGTCCTGCACCCACTTTTGCTTCTCTAGCGGCATCTAGCCCGGTCCTTGATGTACCTCCTCCTGTCGTGCATACTATGCCTAGAGTAGACGACACCATCTACCATTCTGAGCCGTCTGAGGGCCCAGATGTCTATGAAAAGATGGATGCTATGAATGATTAATTTCTTGAGCTCCGCAAGGAATTGAAAACTCTTCGAGGAAAAGATCTTTTCGGCAACGACCAACTGCTCATCCACTACTTTTAGGAACGTTTGTCCGGTGCTGCCCTACGTTGGTATATGAGCTTGGACAGTGCGAACATCCGATTATTCAACGACCTTGGCGAGGCCTTCATCGAGCAGTATAAGTATAACATGGATATGGCTCCCGATAGGGATCAATTGAGAGCCATGTCTCAATAGGACAAGGAAACATTCAAAGAGTACGCCCAAAGGTGGCGAGAGGTAGCAACACAGATTGTGCCCCCGCTGGAGGAGAAAGAGATGACCAAGATCTTTTTGAAGACCTTGAGCTCATTTTATTACGGGCGAATGATTGCTAGCGCTCCTTCTGATTTCACCGAGATGGTGAATATGGGTATGCGTCTGGAAGAAAGAGTCAGGGAAGGGCGCCTGACCAGGGAAGAAGGCTCTTCTGCCAAACGGTATGGGACGTTTGGGAAGAAGAAAGATGGCGAGGCACATGCTATGACCTCCCATGTTAAACCTAGAAGACCCTCGGTGAGGAGGAAGACCGTGCGTCCTGCCGGTAACCAGCACCAGGTGGCTCACATAACACCTGTCTTCAGAGATAATCAACAGTATCAACATCACAACAATAATCAGCAACAACAATATCCGCAATATTAACAACAACAACATTGTCCTTAACAGCAGGCCTACTAGCCTAGAAATAGTAATCAAGCCAGTACAAGTTATGAAAGGAAGAGGGTCACCTTCGATCCTATTCCTATGACATATGCAGAATTATACCCATCTTTTATGGAGAGGAAGTTGATTACTCCACGAGACCCACCGGCTATACCTACCAATCCTCAATGGTGGTATAAGCCAGAATTACAATATGTTTATCATTCCGGTGCTCCCGGACATGACGTGGAAAATTGCTACCCTTTGAAGACCAAGGTTCAAGACCTTGTGAGATGTGGTATTCTGTGTTTCGAGGACGTAGGTCCTAATATGAAGAAGAACCCATTGCCCGAGCATGGGAAACCTGTCAACATGGTCCAGGGCTGCCCTGGCAAATACAAGGTCAAATATGTCAGTCATATTCGACAATCTCTGGTCGAGATGCATAGACTACTGTGTGATTATAGTCATTATGAGCATGACCACGATAGATGTCGAGTTTGTTCTGTCAATCAAAGAGGATGTCGCCAGGTGCGCAAAGATGTTCAGGAAATGCTGGATGAAGGAGTCATTAAGATACTTCAAAACAGAAATGTTGACGAAGATGCTGATGAAGTCAACGTAATTTCTCCAGTATTCCGGATCCCTGAGCCTGTTATTATCAAGTATGATGGTAGCAAGCAAAAGGCTTCTCCTGCTTTGATCATTAAGCCAGTTGGCCCTGTACCGTATTCTTCTGAGAAAGTGGTTCCCTATCGCTACAATGTTGTAGCATTAGAGGATGGAAAAGAGGTTCCTCTGCCCTCTTCATCTGTTGTTAATATTGCCGATGTCAGCGGCCTGACCCGCAGCGGTCGTGTTTTCTCGGCTCTGCCGAAACCTCAAGTTGATGTTCGACGGAATGATACTGCTGATTATGTTGAACGCCCGGTTGGGAATACTGTGAATGCTCCGAATCCGGCACTTGCTGCTAAACCTACCTCTACATTGAGAACTTCTGTCTCTGTTGGCCCGAGTGGCAATGCGAAAGAAGACTGTGATGAGATGCTGAGGCTCATCAAGAGAAGTGTGTACAACGTGGTAGATCAGCTTCTACAGACGCCATCCAAAATCTCTGTACTATCCTTACTGATGAATTCAGAACCACACCGAGAAGCTCTGCAGAAGGTGTTGGATGTGGCGTATGTGGATCACGACGTCACGATTGAACAATTTGACAGTATTGTTGTAAACATCATCACTTGTAACAATTTAAGTTTTTGTGATGTTGGTCCCCCTGAGGAGGGAAGAGACCATAACTTGGCACTACACATCTCTATGAGCTATAAAGATGACGCCATGTCCAATGTGCTGGTGGACACTGGGTCATCATTGAATGTGTTGCCAAAGTCCACTCTTGCAAAGTTATCATATCAAGGGCCTCCCATGAGGCAGAGTGGAGTGGTGGTGAAAGCTTTCGATGGGTCGCGTAAAATTGTGATTGGAGGGGTTGATCTCCCAATCAAAATTAGACCAAGTGATTTCCAGATTACCTTCCAGGTTATGGATATTCACCCATCGTATAGCTGTCTATTGGGCAGACCATGGATTCATGAGGCAGGCGTCGTGACATCCACCCTGCACCAAAAACTGAAATTCGTCAAGAATAAGAAGCTGGTGGTGGTAGGGGGAGAAAAGGCTCTCCTGGTTAGCCATTTGTCTTCCTTCTCTTATATAGATGCTGAGGATGAAGTTGGAACGCTGTTCCAAGCTATATCTATTGCTGAACCTGTTATGAAGGGAACTTCTTCATTTGCGTCCTATAAAGATGCGAAGTTTGCCATTGAGCATGGTGCAACAGCTGGATTGGGGAAAATGATTAAGATGGAAGACAACAAAACTCGGGTTGGCATAGGCTATTCTTCTGGTGTCTTCAACAAGCAAGGGCTGTTCAAGAGTGGTGGATTCATCCACACTGGTCAAGATGAAGAGGCTGCTGCCATTTTGGAAGAGGATGCAGAGGATTCTGGCAACTTCATCATCCCTGGAGGGGTCTGCAATAATTGGGTCGCTGTTGATGTTCCAACAGTTATCCATAAGTCAAAGTAATGTTCATCGTGTTTAAAAACCCTTCTCCCATGCCAAAAGGAGGAGTGATGACATTGTTGGCGCATAAATACAATGATATTTTCATTCAATAAATTCATGTTAAATGTTTGTTTTTCCAATTTTTTCCCTTTTCGCTTTTTGCATGAAATTGGTGATCATATAAAACCTTAAAAAATAGAATAAAATCAATCTTTTCATCTGCATAATGATTTGCTTTGTTTGAATTCTAAAATCTATTTATATCCAAAATCATTATGCAAGTTGATCAAACCCATTGAACATAATGATCCAACACCATCTCCCAACTTTGAGTTCCCTGTATTTGAGGCAGAAGAAGATGACGTTGAAGAGATTCCTGACGAGATTACCCGTCTACTGGAGTACGAAGAGAAGATCATTCAGCCGCATCTTGAGAATCTGGAAACAGTCAACTTGGGGTCTAAAGATTTTGTTAGAGAAGTGAAGATTGGGGCTCTCCTGGAACAATCTGTTAAGAAGGGGTTGATTGAATTGCTACGAGAATATGTCGACGTCTTTGCCTGGTCGTATGAAGACATGCCTAGTCTGGATACAAATATCGTGCAACATTTCCTGCCTTTGAAGCCTGAGTGCGTGCCTGTGAAGCAGAAGCTCAGAAGAACTCATCCTGATATAGCAGTGAAGATCAAAGAAGAAGTTCAGAAGCAAATTGATGCGGGGTTTCTGGTGACTTCTATATATCCTCAATGGGTGGCCAATATTGTGCCCGTGCCTAAGAAAGATGGAAAAGTCCGAATGTGTGTAGACTATAGAGACTTGAATAAAGCTAGTCCGAAAGATGATTTCCCTCTACCACATATTGATATGTTGGTAGATAATACAACTAAATTCAATATCTTCTCATTTATGGACAAATTTTACGGATATAATCAGATCAAAATGGAACCCGAGGATATGGAGAAGACAACATTCATCACACCTTGGGGAACATTCTGTTATCGAGTGACGCCCTTCGGTTTGAAGAACACCGGAGCCACGTATCAACGAGTTATGACTACCTTGTTTCATGATATGATGCACAATGAGATCGAGGTATATGTTGATGATATGATTGCAAAGTCAAGAACGGAAGTTGAACATGTTGAGCACTTGTTGAAGCTTTTTCAACGTTTGAGGAAGTATAAGCTTCGTCTGAATCCTAACAAGTGTACATTCGGAGTCCGTTCCGGAAAGTTATTGGGCTTTATTGTCAGTGAAAGAGGTATTGAAGTTGATCCCGCCAAGGTCAAAGTAATACAAGAGATGCCTGCGCCCAAAACTGAAAAGCAAGTCCGAGGTTTTCATAGCCGCTTGAATTATATTTCAAGATTCATATCCCACATGACTGCCACACGTGCGCCGATATTCAAGCTCCTCCGAAAAGATCAGTCTCATGATTGGACCGAGGATTGCCAAAAAGCCTTTGATAGTATTAAAGAGTATTTGTCTGAGCCTCCGAGTTTGTCTCCGCTTGTGGAAGGGAGACCATTGATTATGTACCTGACAGTTCTTGAAGACTCAATTGGTTGTGTTCTTGGTCAGCAAGATGAGTCAGGAAAGAAAGAGTATGTTATCTACTACCTGAGTAAGAAGTTCACTGATTATGAGTCTCGATACTCTATGCTTGAGAAGACATGATGTGCTTTGGCTTGGGCTGCTAAGCGCTTACGCCAGTATATGTTAAATCATACGACTTGGTTGATATCCAAAATGGATCCAATCAAGTATATCTTTGAGAAGCCTACTTTAACTAGGAGGATTGCCCGTAGGCAGATGTTGTTATCTGAGTATGATATTGAGTATCGAGCTCAGAAAGCGATTAAGGGTAGTATCTTGGCTGACAACTTGGCACATCAACTAATTGAAGATTATCAGTCGGTTCAGTATGACTTCCCAGATGAGGAGATTCTGTATTTGAAAATGAAAGATTGCGATGAGCCTACGCTTGATGAAGGGCCAGAACCTGGTTCCCGATGGAGCATGGTGTTTGATGGCACTGTAAATCAATATGGAAATGGTATTGGGGCAGTGATTATTACTCCTCAGGGAACACATTTTCCTTTTATAGCAAGGCTAACTTTCAAATGCACGAATAATATGGCGGAGTATGAGGCCTGTATTATGGGATTGGAAGAATGTATTGATCTTAGGATCAAGCATCTAGATGTTTATGGTGATTCGGCCCTCGTTATTAATCAGATTAATGGTGAATGGGAAACGAATCAGCTTGGCCTCATCCCATATAGAGATTATGCGAGGAGGATTTCAACATTCTTTACCAAGGTTGACTTCCATCATTTTCCTCGTGATGAGAATCGGATGGCAGATGCTCTTGCTACACTTGCTTCGATGATTGTGGTTAGATTGTGGAATGAAGTTCCCAATATCACTGTGATACGCTTGGACATACCAGCTCATGTATTTGCAGTTGAGGAAGTGCAAGATGATAAGCCATGGTATTATGATATCAAGTGCTTTCTTCAGAGCCAGACTGACCCGCCTGGGGCATCTGTAAAAGATAGAAAGACTTTGAGGAGATTATCAGGCAGTTTCTACCTCAATGGCGATGTGCTTTATAAGAGAAACTTTTACATGGTTCTGCTCAGATGCGTGGACAGACACGAAGCAGACCTGTTAATGACTGAGGTCCATTAGGGTTCATTTGGTACTCATTCCAATGGACATGCCATGGCTAGAAAGATGTTAAGAGCAGGCTACTATTGGCTGGCAATGGAGTCTGAATGCTGCAAATATGTGAAGAAATGCCATAAGTGTCAGATTTATGCGGATAAGATTCATATTCCCCCGACACTTCTGAATGTGATTTCATCACCATGGCCTTTCTCCATGTAGGGAATTGACATGATTGGCATGATAGAGCCGAAAGCGTCCAACGGTCACAAGTTTATTCTCGTAGCAATTGATTACTTCACCAAGTGGGTTAAAGCGGTGTCATATGCAAACGTGACCCGACAGGTGGTGGTGAAGTTTATCAAGAATCAACTCATATGCCGCTATGGTGTGCCAGACAAGATCATTACTGATAATGGATCTAACTTGAACAATAAGATGATGAAAGAGTTGTGTAGTGAGTTCAAGATTGCACATCATAATTCTTCTCCTTACAGACCCAAGATGAATGGGGTTGTTGAAGCTGCTAATAAGAATATCAAGAAGATTATCTAGAAGATGGTTGTTACGTACAAAGACTGGTATGAGATGTTGCCATTTGCCTTGCATGGGTATCATACATCTGTTCGCACTTCAACAGGGGAAACCCCTTTTTCTCTTGTTTACGGCATGGAGGTTGTACTCCCAGTAGAGGTGGAGATCCCATCAATGAGAGTCTTGACGGAAGCCAAGTTGACTATTGCTGAATGGGTTCAGAGTCGTTATGACCAACTGAATTTGATAGAAGAGAAGAGATTGAATGCCATGTGCCATGGTCAGTTATATCAGCAAAGGATGAAGAAAGCCTTTGATAAGAAGGTCAAGCCTCGTGTGTTCCGAGAAGGTGACCTTGTGCTCATGAAAGTTTTATCTTTCGCGCCCGATTCCAAGGGCAAGTGGACTCCAAACTATGAAGGTCCATATGATGTTAAGAGAGCCTTTTCAGGCGGTGCTTTGATACTTACAACTGTGGATGGGGAGGATTTGACTCGTCCTGTGAATTCAGATGCAGTCAAGAAATACTTCGCCTAAAAATAAAAACAGAATAGCTCGCTAAGTTGAAACCCGAAAGGGCGGCTTCGACAAAAATGAGCGTCTCGGTGGATTGAAAACCCGAAAGGGCGATCCATGCAAAAGTTAGAGACATAAAAAATGAATATGTATCCCGCTAGATTGAGTACCTCACCCTGGGGCAATCTAGGCAAAAACTAGGGATTTGGCAAGTAACTGCATCCTGACAAGACTGTGTTCTGCAAGCTGTCATCTGTCAGAGATTTTCGCTCAGTCATCGTCAATTGAAGCTTCAAATACATCGGATTCAGAGTTGATGGAGAAATGGTCATTATGTTCAATGTATCCCTTTTCCAATATATATCACCAATTTCAAATTTGTAAAGATCTATGGAGTCTTGCCATTTGCAGACTACCATTCCATCAAATAAATTTGAGCCTTTATCCAATTATTTGCACTCTTATTTGTTTCTATTCAACAAATGTTTTGCATGTTTTAATTGAGAAATGTCATTGTTTTTAAATAAATAAATTTTCATAACTTGTTTTTAAACAAAGTGAACATTCACAATAATAAAAAGATACTGGGGATGTCTTTAGTGCTCTCCCGAAGATGGTATGATTCCCAACAGGGTGAGACATTTGTTCATATTCTTGGTTTGCTTGTATCCTCTTCCTCCGGAGCCTTTTGTGGTTTTTCTCTAGAGCAGAGTGGTTGATGAAGAAGTTTATCTGTCCTTCAACAAATTAGTGAGCCTTCCTCCTCAGCAGATGTGATCTATTTGGTAGTACCGTATTTAGTGGTGACCTTGGAAGCTTCTGATTGGTGGTTGTTCCCCACAGAGATCCATCCTCCCCTTTGATAATTTCCCCAGTAGAGTTGCTTCTACGACGGATTTTATCTGTGCGATGATCCTGTCCCCAGCCGAAATAACTGATGTTCATTCCCCTGTAGAGGTCTTTGTTTCCTGGTACCTCTTGCCCCCATCAGATTGGATGTTCTCCACTGGGTCTGGCTTTCTCTCTTGAGATGTAATACCGGATATTTGTTGATTGATCGTTGGACCTGTTTGTGTTAGATATGTCTGTTTTGTTAGCATTCATTATACATAAACTACGCATATATGCATAATTTTAACATTCAGATATTCATGTTGCATTCTTTGCCTTATACCTTGTTTGTTATCTCCTGCTAGTTGGTAATATATTTCCCCAAGCAGATGTTTGTGTCTGGTCTCCCCACGTAGAGTCAGCCCCATAAGCGGAAAATGTTTATCCTTCCTTCCATATTCCCCACTGAGTTATGTCCTCGTGGATGATGGTTGTTTCTGTTTCCTCTCAACACATATACTGGGATGGAGCTCCCCCCTGAGTTATATCCTCATAGGGATGAGTATTGTTTCATCGTGCCTCTCTAGTTTGTTCCTAGGTTTACTTTTTGCGTCTTTCCTTGCGCTTCCTCGTGGTTTAGACGAATGATTGCTCAAAAACCAGTAATTATCCATCTTTTCCTCGACAGAGTTTGTGGTTTTCTACCCTCATACCGGTAGTTGTAAACCCTATTTTATCCCCTTTGCAGAGGTAACCTTGTTTTCGTACTCTTCCGTGGTTTTCTACCCAGTATCCGGTAGATGTAATCCCTTCCTTGACGGTTATCTTTATCCAATATTCGGTATTGATAGTCCTTCACCCTTTTTGAGCATATATCCTAGTAATCGGTGATATATCTCCCGGATCATTGCCTTTGTCAATGTATCCCCAGCGGGTCATCTTTCATTTGCCTTTTGTCGGCAATGATCATTTCTCCCTTTGTTTAGTCATCATTGTATGCCTAGTTTTTGGTATCCTGATGCCCATTTTCTTTCGGTCGATTTATCCTTCATTAACCCAGTAACCGGTTGTGGATAATCTTCCATGCGAGTGTGTTATCTACGTTCTGACGGTAATAGATAATATATCTCATGCACTCTTTGGTCGAAGTCTTTTGTTCTTCCCCAGTCGAGTAAGATTTGTATCCCCCTTTGTGGAATCGAATGCCCATCCTGTAATCGGACACCTATTATATGCCCAGTAACCGGTATCCCTGGTGTTCCTTCCTTTCTGCTCCATATTATGACTTTTTGTCCCCTATGGAGTCAGATTTTCCTGAGTTGAAATATACCTTTTTAGGTTTTTCCTCAGATGATTCGGATGTTTGATATCTCTCACCCTTATACCGGTCTTAGATATTCATTCTCCCCAAGCATATTGTTCTTTCACCCTCATACCGGTTTTTTGATCACATGTCTCCATGAGCTTATTACCCAGTAACCGATAATACCTCGCCCTGGTGTTTCCCTAGAGGAGTCCTGTTTGGACATTACTCAGGGGAGTCCCTTAGTGGATTTTCCCCATCTGAGCCCGGATTGTCATCCGAAGTATCCTGTATGGATAGTTCCGCTGTATTGGCATATTCCCCAATACATGCCTCTTTCAGTTAGCTCGAGTCCTTCCATTGATTTATTTTCATGGAATCCCTCTAGTGTCTCAGCAAGTTCTAAGTCGTGCCCTGTGTAGCGGTGTATTCGTCACTGTATGATTTATTGACTAAATCAAAAGCAAAGCATACAAAGATAGAGTCGCCACCGCACTTCTATTTATCCAAAGGAATGGCTAGAAAGCGAACAAAAGCCTAAGAAGTTTTACAAAGAAAACTAATAAAAAAGGGTACAGAGATCTGGGTAAGGGGGTAATTATGCAAAGGGAAGGTGTTAGGCACCCAATGCATCCTAGGTACTCCTAGGGAACCCTTTTCACAACTTGTTGTAAAAATTATTTGTTTATGAAATTATTTTGTGCAAACATTGATTGAAGGGATGAGAAAAGAATATACAATTTTTATTTATTTTTGTGTTTGGATGGATGAACCCATTGCCTATGTACCTTTTCATGAAAGATAAGGATCAAAACACCGTAGTTCGGCTAAAAGATTTCCAAAAAAAGTGAGTGGATTGATTTTAAACAAAAGCCTTAAGGTCTTTCATTATCAACGGGAGAAAACTCAACCTGAACCAACAATCCACCATGTGAGAACAACTTCAACACGCTAGTGAGGGGTTAACCCTATAATAAGCATGAAAGTCTTACAATTCAATCACTAAGGATGTGGTGAGATTTACATCAACCACTAAGATAATTCAGATATATGAGTAATGCATGAAAACTTGATTAAGAAGTGGACAAGGGCCACAAAAGCAATTGAGTGAGTGAAATTAATCAATTAGAAGTATTCACAAAGATGATCAAAGTATGAGTTAAAGTTCAATTACAATGAGTATTTATGAAAGTGAAGTTTGAAAATCAAAGGCCTAAGGCCTAGGTTTCTAGTTTTGAAAACAAGTGAAAATGTTTGCACAAAAGTTTCTGGTTTAGGTTAAAATGCAAGTGGAGGTTATAAGGAAACAAAAGGTGGGGATGAGGAGCAAAACTTCATTAGGAGTTCCTCTCTTGAGATCATATGTAGACGATCCAAGTAAGTACCATCCTTTGGAATAGGCAACAAAGCAAAAGCAAATAAGCAAGTTCAAAGGAGCAACAAAACTGGAAATGGATTGCCAATAAAGTGTCTTACGTCCAACTCCGAAAACAAATGGGAAACGGAGTGCCAATAAATGGTCTTACGTCCAACTCCACAAAGAAACAAACACAGGGAAACAAATAGCCAATCAATGGTCTTACACCTGACTCCTCAAAATAAAACAATATAGGAAATGGAGTGCCAATCAATGGTCTTATATCCAACTCCCCAAAAGGAACAGGAAACAGATAGCCAATCAATGGTCTTACATCTGACTCCTCAAACAAAACAAATAACAAATGCAAAAGCAAAATGCAAACAATATGCAAAAGCAACATGAAGGATGCACAAGTAAGCAAACAATCAATCAATTAGCACACGCTATACACAACCAAGAGGCTCATACAAGGCTGGGCTTTAGTCAAGGGGTCATATCAACCTCGACAAACAAGCCGGATATGTAAGGGTGTTTAGGCTCTTAACCTCTGACATTGACCGTCAGGGTGAGCAGATGAAATGGGAGATGAGGATTAGACCTCATAGCTCTTAACTCGGGCCTGGGTGAGCTTGAATCAAAGAAGGTGTGGGAGTCCAGAATGAGGAACTCTATTCCACAAAGACTGACTCTATATACAAGATTTTGGGTGTTTATTCAAATGCATCAGCACCTAGTGCGAGCAAGATGAAAGACTCAACTGAATAGCAGGGGATGGATTGCACATCCCTTCTATCTGCCAATTGCCTCTTTGCTTAGGAGGACTTGAAGTACATGGCACAAATATAAACAAACACAGACATTGCCTCTTAAGGAGGACTTCAGCCAAATGCCTGCCAAACATAAACGACAAGGCTTCCAGACTACATGGAGTTAGATAAATTACCTAAGTGGTAAACCAACCACAAGCAAAGCAAAGCAACTCAAGTAATGAGTTAAAGCTACTAAAGTACCTGTAAGAAAATCAAACAAGTCAATATTCACATTCAGACAAACCAAAACAATCCACAACAGTCAGACATTCCCAATATGTACAACATGTAAGCCATAAGAGGCAAACACTCAAGTGAGTTAGCCACCAAAGGACCTACAGCAAAATCAACAATAGTTAAACAAATCAAATTGTATCTCAAGCAAGGAGATCACATCATCCATTAGGACTAATTGCTTGAACCTGATAGGCAAAGCTCAAATTGTGAGTACAAACCCCTAGGGCAAAGCCTAGGGTCAAAGGCAAAGCAAAAAGTCAAAATAGCAACCAATATTCAACATAAAGCTCATTTAAACAAGTAAGAACATTTCCTAAAAAGGACCAAGTCAAAAGCATTAAGCAAAGTCATCTCATGAGCAAGCTATAACAAAGACAATTTCAAAGCACACAATTGGTCATCAAAAATGAAAATTCCATATTAAAACAGAAATGAATCAAACAATCATGAAAATTTTTATGTGCATACAATATGTCAAACATAATCATCATGCCAAAAATTGTAAACAGAAAATCTCAATTGACCTGGAAATGAAAATGCACAAGTATGACATCCAATTGTGTGACACACATTGTCACACCATACAATCATGTGTCTAAAACAGAGATGAAAAATGCTAAAAATGCACAACCAAGCCTCAAATTTCATGCAACATGTTAGGAATCAGTGTGTAAAATTTCATGGCATTTGGATCATTATTGAGCATTTCACAATAGAACGAATGAAGCATGGTACATTTTGAATACATGTTCAATCAACAGTCCACAATCAAAAATCCAGAAATGATAAAAATCAGAAAATCACATCATAAAATAATAGACACTTCAAGGATCATGTGAGAAAATATTTGAAATAAAAATGAAAAAATCATATGCAAATATGGAGGGAAATGAAAAAATATGAATTGAATTTGAAAATGTGGAACCGGTGGGAATCGAACTCGGTAGCAATTAAAATGCGCTTGAAATGAAAATAAAACCACAGAATGCAATAGCCAGGAATCGAAGGAGGTCCAAGCGCTAAGATCAAAACACGATCGTTTCATTAAACGAGTTGGCGTGCCAACTCGGAGTCAAGGCACATGTGGCGCGGGTGAAAGGAACGGGAGCAAATGGAATGGCCACGAAGCGCTTGCGTGGATGCACACGCTGTCAAAACCCTAGCCTACTCACAAAATTGCAGACGGAGGCGCTAGCGGTGGTTTCCACCGTCTTCCTCGCGAAGACGGCGGATCTACAGTGACAGTGCCAATTTTTTTTCCAGATTCATGCAAAATCTATACCAATCGAAAGCTTATGCTATGTACATTCCAAATCCAGCATCAATTCACATCAATTCATCATAAACAAAGCAAATCGAACAAAAACAAAATGATCATACAAACTTTAATTCGCCATAACTCAACCAATACTTCACCATTTTCAAAAGTATTTATATCAGCATGCTCAGCGTGAGAAGCTCTACATAAACATGGCAAAAGAATGGAGAATTAAGAGGTTCAAAAACCTAACCTCTTGAAGAGCAGTCACTGAAATCAAGAGATTCAAGGCCTTGCAAGCATGTAGATCCAATCCTGAGATGATATTATGAAGTTTGATGTATGAATTGAAGCTTGGAGATGCTTGGATCTAGCTCAAAATTCAATTTCCATCTTCATGTTCTTGAGCTTCATGTGCTTAATTCTTCACCAAAACCTTTGATCCACACCTTGATCTGTACTCAATGATGATCAGAGAACACAAATATGCAAGAAAATTCAGGTGTTATGTGGAAGAATTTCAAATTTCAATGGAGAGAAAATTGGAGGGAAGAAGAATTTGAGATCTAGAATGTGAAGTTATGAACAATTCTGTTAGGATTAAGCATTTATACTATGTCCTAATCATGCTGAAATAATAATTAGGCTTTGGTTAATGCAAAATTAGTGAGAATGAGGTTCATGGCAAAATTAGCAAAAACACCTTATGCATGGCAAGGCACACGTGAACAGTGCTATGTGTTGATTCAAAATCACTCAAAATCAGTTCATAAGCCAAATGGAGTTGGAATTTTGTTCATATGATGCACCAATTTTGAATTTCCAAATTTCCCTCCAAAATTTGCATGAATGAGCAAATGGTCATGTGATGAAATTTTATGCCATGTAATGGATGATTTGGAAAATATATGTCATGAGGAGCAATATGCAAAAAGAGGCACTCATTTTGGAGTTATGAGTCTAAAAACTTTCCATTTTTGGAAACTTGAAATTATAGGTCACTTTCCATTTTGGGAAACTTTTGCATTGGCTTCAAATTCTTCAACATAAGTGTTTTACATGATGAGTAGGCCTTGTTTCAACATGAATGGGATGGCTCAGATCATTTCCCACACTTCAAAGCCTCTAGTTGACTTTCAGTTGACTTGCATTGGTCCTTAGACGTCCTGAAAATGTTCTGATGAACTTGGGCTTCAACCACTTGGGGAATTTGCTCCAAAATGAACCTATAGCCCATATAAGCTCAAGATAATGAAATGTGGTCTATATCTCAATGGAAACCTCATCTCTTGCACAGAGGATTCACTTGATTGTGCCTTGACCTGTTGACTTCTTAAGCTGCAAGACAAATGTTAGATGACATATTTTTGTGCATTTTGGTTAGTAATTAAAAGAAAAAGCAATGATATACAAATGCAAGCATGCTTGGTGATCAAGAACCACTCTCAAGAAAGATCCCACCCACAGGGAAGGAAGCAAGGTGTCCAATGATCCTTGAGGCTTATGCAATGCTATGATATGATGCCATGAGGGATCTTAGGGACAAAATTGGAGTCTTACACCCTGCTCACGCAATTCATATCCTTTCTTATCCCCTTAAGAGTCCAAGGGTCTCTGTCCCATGTAGTGAATTACTCATATGGATTGTCACTTTCTCTGGATTTCTTTTCTTCTTTGTGGACACATATCCCCATATAGTATTACCTTTTTGCATACATACATCTGCATCAGGAGGTCTCTTAGGGAACAAAATTCGTCTTTTTGTTATTATTTAAGCCCATTCAACCCCGTCGAGACGAAGATTTTAACCTTCACTTCTCCGGCTAGAATGACGTTAAATAGGGGCATATGTAAGACCCTAATTTTGACCCTAAGATCCCTCATGGCATCATAACATTGCATTTGCATAGCCTCAAGGATCATAAGCATCTTGGTTCCCTTAGCCTTTGGGTTAGGATCACTTATGAGTGGTTTGAGATCACCAAGCATGCTTGAATTGTATATTATTGCTTTTCTAATTTTATTTACTAACCAAAAGCACAAAAATATGTCACTAACATCTCTTGTTTGTAGCTTGAGCAGTCACAAGGTCTAAAGCTTCTAGGAGACCCCATGAGCATTGATGTGGTCAAGAGAGGATGAAAGAAAGCATGGTAATGGTTCCCAAATCTCTCATCCATCAAATATGCCTCCCAAGTATCTCAATTCATCATTTTGATCAAAGCAAATCAAAGGGTTTGAGGCTTGTTTCCCAAGAAAACCCTAATTCATCTATTCATCAACTATGCCTTGCTCTTGAAGCAACCTCAGCCCATGGTCAAATACAATCAAGGGAAGTTCTTTAATTCATCATTTCATGCATATTTGAGCTTACTTGAGTGTCCTCAATCATCAATTCATCAAGATATGAGTTTTGGACTTGAGAAGTTGATCAGTCAATTCATCTGACTATTTTGAAATGCACTGATGCCTAACTTTTTATGTGTTGGTCAAATGTCGATGATCCCAAGAGAAACAATGTTCTTAAGAACAATATGAACAAATTTCATGTTCATCAAAATTTTATTTGAAGCTTGGAAGGTCATCATCCATTCCAAGACATTATAGCTCATTTTGACTGAAATCCTAATTTTGGGTCAACTTCCCAAGAACATAACTCATTAATTTTTCATGATTTTTATGTGAGACTTAATGAATTGGAAATATTATTGTGTCTACTTCAAATGTTAGGTTGAGAAAAATTGCAAAGTATTAAAAGAAATACATGTGATAATGCAAAACATTATAGGTCACTTTGGACGAAATGCATTGAAATGTGAAAAAGTCCAACTTCAAGTACCCATAACTTCTTCATAAAAACTCCAAATGATGCAAAATATGAGTCCAAATTGATTTCCGTGAAAATATCTACAACTTTCATGTTGAAGAGTTTATCATTTGAAGCTTTCATGATTGAGACAGAAGGGCTTGAACATTGGCCAAATTTGGAAATGTCACAGATGCATGTTTTGCACCCTACACTTCAAGCTCAAATTTCATTAATTTCGAAGGCCCAAATGAAGTTTTGATCAACTAGACATTTGTTCCTTATGCAATAAGCTTTCCAACCATTACCCATAAGCCTATGATTCAATTTTGGAAGTATCATTTTCGAAATAGGGAACTTTTAGTGCATTTTTGGAAACTTAATTCAATTGCCATGCATGAGCTGATTACATCTATTTTGCACGTCCATTTCATTCATCTGTGATCTCAGCTTGCCAAATCAAGTGGAATTGGGCCCTCCATGCGCGTGTACAGACCCATGCATGAAGGCCCTTTCCATTCATGCAAATTTGAAATCACACATCCAGCACTGCCTTGCCTATAAATATAATGCCTTGCCCTCTCATTTCTTCAACCTGAAGGCGCCTGAACCTCTGTTGAATTGAATCCACACCCTCACACCAAAGGAACTCTCTCTTTTCTCTAAAAATTTAAGATCTAGAATTCAGTTTCCTCGACTGTTTTCTTAGATCTAAAAGTTCCTAGACCTCCTCACCTTGATCCATAAAGCTTTCTATTTGCAAAAGAACTCAAAGATCGTGACTCAATTCTTCATAATTCAAAGGTTTTACTCAACTGCATTTTGCTTCGAAACAGCTCATATATTGTTCCATTTGCCTTGGTTTTGTGTGATCTGAAGTCCTCTGCATAGAGGCATCATTATTGAGCTTTGAATTTTTGACATCAAGCAAGTTCAGTTGAACACCACTAAAGTTACATCTCTGATTTCTCTCTCAATAGGGATCTAGAGTGGAATTGAGTGGCATAGGAGTGATGTACATCACTCCACCATTCATTTGGTACCTGGATCGTGCATTTTGGTTAACTTTTTATCCTCTGCAAATTTGAACCCTCATCGGAGCTAGCCGGAGAAGACGGTGGCGCTGGCCACATCTATTTGCCAGTTTTAATGAAGGCCGTTGGATCATGCTTCCAGATCTGATCAGATCCATCGGATGTTATGACTTTTTTATGTTTGTGTTATTCAGTTGACTGAGGTTCATGGTGCGCGCGCATTCCATTACCATTGGATCCTCCACGTCATTTAATGAAGTTCAATCCAACGCGTGTCGATTTTTGTTATTTCTGAATTAATCCATTTTATTTATTAATTCCATTTTATTTCCAAAATTCATATCTCTTTCGTTATTGGTCCAACAAATATGGGACCAATTGCATTATTTCTCTTTAATTACTAGTTTCTAAAAATGATTTTTAATATTTTTTATTTCATCATTTGCTATTTTTTAGTAATTTTCTCTTTTCTGGTTATTTTTAATTCATTTTAAATAGTTTTTGATATTCAAAAAATACAAAAATATTTTCTCAACCTCTTTGAATGATGATAGATCTATGAAAAATATCCTCATCAATTTATTAATTGATTTGAGATTTTAGTTCAATTAGGTTATTTTTATGCATTTTTAATTGATTTAAAATAGTTTATGACTTTTAAAAATGTTGAAATTTTTTGTCAAACTTTGTTTGACCTTGTTGAACTTGGGATAATTCACTTGGACTTTTTAAAGTTGATTTGAAGTGAATTTGAAGTTTGACCTTTCTTTATCATTTTAATTCAAGTTTTATTTTAAATATTAAAAATGCCAAAAATATTTTATTTGTTTCTTGACTTATAATCATCATATTGCTTCTGTTTTCTATGGTTTAACCTTGATCTTCTCTATCTTTGGTCATAGCTTGTTGACTATCTCATTCAATTTCATTTAATGCACTTTAATTCTTCATCTTCTTCTTCTTCTTCTTTTTCTTTTTTGATCAATGAGTTAAAGATTGGTGGTTAGCATTGATACATGGAGGTTTAATCTTCCTTGATTCAAATCTAATTCATCTTGATCATGAATCAAGTGAATGGCTTTGCATTAAGGATAGATTGCTTTCTAAATCATGCAAAGGATCTAAATCAATACAAGATCATTTCTCATCTTCTTTTTGGCATGGCAAGTTGTTGGAGTTTGATTCACTAATCAAGACCTCTAACTTATGTTGTTGCCTACATTATTATTGACCCGCCTCAGAAAGTTGTGACTTCTACATCAGTCCAATTACGATTGCTTAACATAGCGCTAAATTTGCCTTATGGCACACTAACTACTAACACTAACCATTTACCATTAACATTTAATTCTTGCTCTTTACATTTATGCAATTTACTATTCTTGTACATATTATTCATTTGCTTTTTCCTTTGCTTATTTGAGCACATGTTTATGTTAATGCAATTTGCCTTTTGCTCACTTGAGCATATGATTGTGTATATATTTTTGTGCTTGTGTTTTGTTTTGATTTTTGTGGACCAAATGCAAAGAAATGGACAAATGGACTTAGTTTCTAGGACATTCCCTATGCAAAATTGGAGTAAAAGGACCCTAATGTTGAAGATGGATTAGAAGGACCAAACCTTTAAACTCACTCTTGTCCATTCTTGATTTGCTTCATAAAACCTTTTGATGTGTGTGCTTTTGTGTTGGGGAATCCTATGAGATCTTAAATTGAAAAACCATTGCCATGTTCATCCATTGTGAAAGATGCAAGAGACCTTGGGGATCTTCTAAAAAGCTTGTTTGATTGTGTTGATTCCTTGAGCTTACTATTATTTTGCTTGCATATTACAAAGGATGGGAGCTACTTGGATCATCAATATGATCTCAAGAGAGGAACTCCATTTGTGGTCTTGTTTCTTATCCCTCATCTCTTGTATGATTAAGACTTAGCCTTTCTTCTTCTTCCCTTCACTCTAACCCAAGCGAAAACTTTTGTGCAAACATTTAACACTTGTTTTCAAACTTTAGAAACCTAAGCCTTATGCTTTTGATTTTTAAACTTTCTTTTCATAACACTTATTTTGAATTGAACTTCTAAATCAACTTTGACCATATTTTGTACATACTTTTCATTGGTAAATATAACCCATTCAAATACTTCTTTGTGGTTTCAATGGCCACTCTCTTAATCAAATTTTTCATAACCTTTAGCTATTAGGTTTGAGTTATCCTTGAGGTAGATGTAATACTCACCTATATCCTTAGTGATGGACAATGAGTCTTCCATGCTTATTATAGGGTTAACCCCTCACTAGCATGTTGAAGCTATCCTCACATGGTGGATTTGTGGTTTTAGGTTGAGTTTTCTCCCTTGGATAACAAAAGACCTTAAGGCTTTTGGACCAATCAATTCAAAATTGGAGTAAAAGGACCCTAATGTTGAAGATGGATTAGAAGGACCAAACCTCTAAACTCACTCTTGTCCATTCTTGATTTGCTTCATAAAACCTTTTGATGTGTGTACTTTTGTGCTGGGGAATCCTATGAGAGCTTAAATTGAAGAACCATTGCCATGTTCATCCATTGTGAAAGATGCAAGAGACCTTGGGGATCTTCTAAAAAGCTTGTTTGATTCTGTTGATTCCTTGAGCTTACTATTATTTTGCTTGCATATTACAAAGGATGGGAGCTACTTGGATCATCAATATGATCTCAAGAGAGGAACTCCATTTGTGGTCTTGTTTCTTATCCCTCATCTCTTGTATGATTAAGACTTAGCCTTTCTTCTTCTTCCCTCCACTCTAACCCAAGTGAAAACTTTTGTGCAAACATTTAACACTTGTTTTCAAACTTTAGAAACCTAAGCCTTATGCTTTTGATTTTTAAACTTTCTTTTCATAACACTTATTTTGAATTGAACTTCTAAATCAACTTTGACCATATTTTGTACATACTTTTCATTGGTAAATATAACCCATTCAAATACTTCTTTGTGGTTTCAATGGCCACTCTCTTAATCAAATTTTTCATAACCTTTAGCTATTAGGTTTGAGTTATCCTTGAGGTAGATGTAATTCTCACATATATCCTTAGTGATGGACAATGAGTCTTCCATGCTTATTATAGGGTTAACCCCTCACTAGCATGTTGAAGCTATCCTCACATGGTGGATTTGTGGTTTTGGGTTGAGTTTTCTCCCTTGGATAACAAAAGACCTTAAGGCTTTTGGACCAATCAATTCACCAACTTATTTTGAGATTTTTACCCCGAACTACGAGGTTTTTATCCTAATCTTTTTTAAGATGGTACGTAGGCAATGGGTTTATCCATCCAAACACAAAATGTAAATAACTTGTATATTCTCTACTCATCTCTTCAATCATGTTTGCACAAATAAATTTTCATAAAATACCAACCTTACAACAAATGTGAAAAGGGCTCCCTAGGAGTACCTAGGATGTTTTAGGTGCTTAAAACCTTCCCATTGCATAACCAACCCCCTTACCCTGATCTCTGACATTTTTACTAGTTTTTGATTCGATAAAACTTTTAGGTTTTTGTTCGCTTTCTAAGCATTCCTTTGGATAAATAGAAGTGCGGTGGCGACTCGACTTGTATGGTTTACCTTGGATTTAGTCAATATCTCTAATGGTAACGAATACCCCGCTATAGAATGTTATGCCTTTAGGGATAAAATTTAGCTCTATGTTAAGCAATCGTAATTGGACTTAGGTAGAAGTCACAACTATCTGAGGTCGGGTAATAAAAATTTAGGTGCTAATGCATGTTAGAGATTTTGTATAATGACCCAAACTCCTAAAACATACCACACACTAAAAGAAAAGATCAAAATGGCTAGACATATCTCATCTGTACTTGTATTGATTCTTCTAACACAAGGTTATTGATGAACCAATTATCCTTAGGATCTTGAGATTTCATTGGCCAATAGATAGGGATGGAAAAGAATGGGGATGAAGATGAAGGGGGTTGGGAGATGAGAGAAACACAAGATGTTCATGGGAGGAATTTTATCAAATTAAAGTCATTCATTCATTTTGGGAGATGAAATGTACATTTCATCAATCCCCTAAATCCAATGATTTTAATTCAACAAAAGTCAAATCAACCTTGACCAAGGCCGAAACAAATAATCAAACATTACAAGATCATAAAAATGACTCAACATAATTTTTACATAATTAATCAATTAAAAATGCATTTAAATTCAATTTAATTTGGTCAAATCCTAAAATCTCTTCAAAACACCAAATAAATGGCCAAACGATATTTCCTAGGTCGAACAAGGTCAAAGGACCTTAGACAAATTTTTTCATGATTTTTGAAAAGTCATAAGTATTTTTAAATAATTAAAAATATGCATAAAAACATTTAATTTATGAAAAATATCAAAGCTAATCCAGAAAATGATTTTAATTCATAAAATGAAAGAGAAAAATATTAAAGATTTTTGGTGAAAGTCCCATATTTTTTGGATTAAAAATGAAATTACTATGAATTAAACAAAATAAAGGAATTAAATGAAAAATCAGAAAATACAAAAAAACAAGAGCCATCAGATCTTCCTCATTAATTGAGGTGGTAGATCTGATGGAAAAAATGCGCGCTCCATCATGTTTCCTAGTCAATGCATGTATAAGCATGGTAATTAGAAGCGAAGGCCAGGATTAAAACATTTTAAACAAATCTGATGGTTGTGAGGCGCGACAACACACCACCGGAGCTAGGGCTCTGGTCTTTTTTCCGATGGACCTCACTGGACTCGTCCACCACCAACCACCATAAAAGTAAAAAACAAGGACACGGATTCAAAGAGAAATGCTCAGGAGCTCGAATATGGCCTCAATTTTCTCCAATTCCAAGTATATAAAAAGATACAGGGATTTCAATTTTGAGGATTATGAACTGAGTTGCTTTGATTTGACCTCAAAGAAACTCAATCTTGTTGCCTACATTGGTAGGACTTCAACCAACTAAAAATCAGAAAAGAATGGTGAAGAATTGAGAGAGAATCGAAGAGATGAAGTTTCTGAAAAATCACCTTCGAGTTGCTTCAAATTCACTTGATCTTGATCTTGATTTGCTTGCTTTCTCTTCCTCTTGCTTGTAGTGATCAATTGAAATGAAAAGGGAAATGAATTCTTGAAGATTGAATTTCCAAAACAGAAGATGAAATTCAACTCGATTTCAATTGAAATCTTCAAGAATTCTATGAAATGGAGGGTTTGGATTGTTTTGGGAAAGCTTGGGCAAGGTGTTGATGAAATTTTGAGCTCATTGCACTTGTATTTATAGGGTTATCACATGCTTTCCACACACTTCCATTTTAAATCAAAAATTAGCAACTTTGGATCATGAGCTTGCATGGGCGTGTACAAAGCCCAACGAATCATTTGAAAATGTCCAAAATCGTGCATAGGTCATGCTGAAAGCAATGCATTAAGCCATGCAATATTGAAATGAGTTTGATAATGAGATCCTTCCAAATGGTACCATGCATTACACCCATGCGCATGTCCCTCATTCTTTGGCCAAATGAGATTATCTTGAACTTTTTGGAAAAGTGAGATCAAGGGGAACAATTTTCATGTTGAACACTTTTCCATATGAAGCTCAGATCATGATGAATTTTGAGGTGGAAGTTTGGGAAATCAAACATACATTAAAATTTTCTAACTACCAAGTCAAATGTTCACTTCCTCATTTGGATTTGGCATGACAAAATTATGCATTTTATAAGTTGAGGAAAATCACTTGTTCAATGGTAGTGGCCCAAAATGACCTATAATGTTTCCTCTTGGAACATGCATTTGCAAGTTAAATTTGAACTTCTATCAAACATAAAAGTTGAAGTAGACATCTTAAATTTGATCATAGAATTTAAATGGCTTTCATCTAAGAAAAATTGAGCAAGTTATGGTCTTGGTAAGTTGACCTCCTAACTAGGGTTCAGACAAAATGACCTATAATCTTTCACCATAAAACTTCCAAGCAAAACTAGCTCTTGACTTAAACATGAAAGTTGTTTGGAATATCATAATTAGTAACCTTTCTCTTTGAATAATTTCCATATGACACAAAATGTAGGAGATAGGGTCTAGGGAACCCCACTTTTGACCAATTGGCTTTCTCTGGTCAACCACCATGAACCATCTTGCTAGCTTGACATTCTCTTGACTTTTAGGATTCATGGAGGATCATATATGTGTAATATTATGTAATATGAAGTATCCCTTGAAATATTTGAGCAAATGTTGAAGAAACTTATTCAGGAAATCACATAACATACCTAGATGAATTAGGGTTTTCAAGGCAAACAAACTTCAAACTCTTGATGAATTCTTGGTAAAAATGATATGTGAAGACCATAGGGATCCATATATGATGTATAGAACCAATTTGAACCATTTCTTGATTTATCTCCTTGCATTGAAGGTCTTAAACCCTAGATATTAACTTGATGGAGCATAGGTGAGCATACACACTGCCTACAAAAGCAATAAACTATACATTGACATATTTTTTGTATTTTGGTTAGTAAATAATAAAAAATAAAGTATGATAAAATAAAAAGTGCTTGGTGATCTCTCCCAATGCAAACCTAATGAGTGAGGGGTAAGGAGGATGCCAAAGTGTGATCCCAAAGCCAATGCATATGATGAGATAGCCAGAGGGATCTTAGGGTCAAAATTGGGGTCTTACAGCTGCCCCTATTTAAGGACATTCTAATTGAGGATGTGAAGGTTAAAATCTTTGTATCAACTCAGTAGAATGGACTTAAATAACAACATCTAGAAACAAATTTTGGTCCCTAAGAGACCTCATGATGCATATGATATCAAATGTTAAAACAATCTTTGTGGGGAATAAATTACCACAAAGGAAAAGTATCCAGAGAGACTGAAAGTCCAATGGAGTATAATGCATTCCATAAGGAATAGCTCATTGGGGAGACATAGATTTTGGGGATAAAGAGTTATGCGTAGGCCAGGCTACGACTTCAAATTACTAGAGACAACGAGGGAATTCCATGAAAATAAATCAATGGAAGGACTCAGCAGGGGAATAAGGGAAAGTTTGTGGGGGAAACAGGTAAATTAGAACAAAACTAAAATACTCAAACCAAACAGGTAATGGCGACTTCACTGAGGAAATGTGCACTTAAACTCAACTAGGGAAGGATGAACTTCAATACAGGAGTACCAGAATTACATTATCTATTATCAGTTACTGGGTAGGAAAATAATGTACTCTGACAGAGGGACATCCGTTATCGATTACGGTAAACATATCAAGGATGACTCGCTGTGGAGAACAAGAGGTGTATTAATTACCGGTTGTAATGGTAAATTCATGACCATTAAGCTATGGATAAACTTAACGTCAATAAAACCAAAACTGTCACCGCGCTTTTATTGTTTCCAAAGGAAAAGGGAAAAGTAAGAACAAAACCCAAAGATAAGAAGTTTTCAAATCAAAACTAATAAAATGCTAGAGATTACAGGTAAGGGGGTTGGTTACATAGAGGGAAGGTGTTAGCACCCAAAGTGTCTTAGGTACTCCTAGGGAGCCCTTTTTTATCTATGTATGTATTTTGGTATAAAAGATGTTTGAGACAAATAGAGTGTGGGGAAGAGAAAAGAATTCATTAGTTATATTTTTGTGTTTGACAAGACCTTCTGACTTGTGCCTACGTACCAACATAAGAATGAGGGATCAAAACCTCGTAATTCGTGGTATCAATTTCAAAATGATTGGATTTCTTTTAATCAAAATTTAAGTTTAAAAGAGGCACAAAGGGCCTAAAAGTTTTAATGAGTGTTAGTTCTTTTTGTCCTTTACGATTGCTTAACATAGCGCTAAATTTGTGACACAAAAGGCATAACATTCTAGTTAGTGAGATTGTAAGTCTCCCCTCTTTCATGGTATTGTGTGGAAACTTGGCCTTTTTCCTTCCTTTGGAAGATGTCTTGGTTCAAGGATCCATGCTTGTGAAGTGGGTTGAGTATTCTCCAAAAAAATGATTTAAACAAAAACAAAGCAAAAGCAATACTGACTTCTGATCAACTAACAACTAAAATTTAATTTCAAGTCATTTATTTTAATGCACCTTAATTTTTAAGCTTTATTCATTTGCCATTGTTCATACCATTCAAGTTGTTTACTTTAATGTCATCTTCCCTTTATCCACTTGGACCATATTTTGAGATATATTGTGTTTGTATATACTTGTTTGTTTGTGTGGTCTTTTGACCTTAATGTACATAATAAGAATAAAAACCCTAAAAAACATTTTGTATGGACTGTTGTTTTGATTTGAGACTATTGGACTTAGAATTTAGGCAACACTCCCTATGCAAAGGACTTGGCCAATGCCAACTTTCATGAAACCAAGTGCTTGTGAAGTGAACATTCATCTGATACAAAATTGAAGATCCATTTGAGTTCATCTGCAAAATGATCATTGTGAAGCTTTTATTTTAAACCTGTGTCTTATGCCCATCTTTGAAGTCATTTGATGCATGGCAAATTTTGAAGAAGATCATGGGGTTCCTAAGCTTGGATGTAGCTACCTTTATTTGATGTCTTACCCTTCATCTTGCTATTTGTATATTAATATTGCTTGATTCTAAAGTCCAAGGGAAATTTGGGTTTCTATATGACATTTTTGTCTATTGGATTACAGCCCATTGGTTAGATCTTTTCAACTCTTAACTTTTAAATTTGTGCTTAGGATTAGTCTCTTCATCTCCTCCCCACTTATTTAATTTCAAAATCTCTCTCCCTTTTTTTAAAATCTTCTTTGCTTGTGCTTGTTTTCTAAACTTAGACTATATTGCAAATTAGAAACATTGGCCTTATGCCATTACATTTTCAAACTTCTTTTCTTAAATAAACTTGTAAATAAACTTAACTATACTTGACTTAAAATTTCAAAAGACAAAAAAATACTAACACTCATTCAAACCATTTTAGGCCTCTTGTGCCTTTGTTAAACTTAAAATTTTGTTAAAAGCAATGTACTCATTTTGAAATTGATACCACGAACTACGAGGTTTTGATCCCTCATTTCTATGTTGATACGTAGGCACAAGTCCGAAGGTCATGTCAAACACAAATATAATTAATGAATTATTTTCTCATCCCTCCACTCTATTTTATTGCAAACATCATTTTGTATTAAAACACATATCCAGACAAAAAAGGGCTCCATAGTAGTACCTAGAACACTTTGGGTGCTAACACCTTCCCTCCGTGTAACCAACCCCCTTACCTGTAATCTCTGGCATTTTATTAGTTTTGATTTGAAAACTTCTTATCTTTTTGGGTTTTGTTCGTACTTTTCCCTTTTCCATTGGAAACAATAAAAGCGTGGTGGCGATTCTGGTTTAATTGACATCTAGCTTATCCATAGCTTTATGGTCATGAATTTACCACTACACAGTTCATAAAAATATGGAGTGCCAGATTGTGATTTCTACCTTCATCAGGAAGTTCTTCATCACAAAAGCTCAAGTTATTGTAAGAAGTGATATTAGTAATAATATGGTCAAAATGATCCACAGTAACGTCGTGCTCGAGATAGGCTTGCTCTAGTACTCTTTGCAATTCTTCTTTGTGTGCTTTAGAATTCATTAACAAAGACAGCACTGAAGTCTTTGACGGAGTTTGGAGCAGCTGCTCCACCACATTGAACTCACTCTTCTTAATCAACCTTAACACTTCATCGTTATCGTTAGGCTTCAGTTTGTTGGATTCACTAGACTGACACACGGGATCACTAACTGGATTTACAACGAGCATATCCACTTTCTTACTGATTGAAACATCCTCTGCCTCCTTCAGAAATACCAGACCGAAGACACGACCACTATGAGTCACCTTTGCAATATCAGCTATATTCACCACAAAATTTGCTACAGGCAACGAAACTTCTTGACCATTATCCACCATTGTGGCATTATACTGATAAGACATAACTTTATCAGATGTGCACGGGACGGGGCCCGCTAATTGTATTACCAACGGTGATACCAATCTGTTGGCATTGTTGTTGCTGCTACTCTCGAATTGGATCACTACCCGCTCAGAGGACTTGAACACATGAACAATCACATTAACATCATTGCCCAAATGATGGGACTGGAAAATTTGAATTAGACCTTCATCCATCAACCTTTGAATATCCCTCTTGACAATAACACATCCTCGAGGGTTCATATTGCAAATTGCACAACCATCATGGTCATGCTCACATTCACTAACTAGAAAAATATCCTTATGCATTGTCACTAAGGACCTTCTGATAAAATGGATGTCATAAATCTTGAACTCCCCAGGACAACCATCTACCATGTTGACTAAAGCATTACCATGAGCAGGCAACAAATCAACTTTTACATTCGGTGCACGGTCCTCAAAAAGGACATTATCCCACTCTTTACAAGCTTTTGTACCTCATATTTCAACGGGTAGAAATTCTCAATGTCATGGCTAGGAGCTCCCTGGTGAAAGGCACAATGGAGTTCAGGCTTGAACCACCATAGAAGTGGCTCGAGAATTTGAGGTGAATTTCTGGGTTGAAGTAGGTTCTTGAGAACCAAAGATGGGTACAATTTTGCATATGACATAGGAATAGGGTCAAAAGAGACCTTGTTACTCTCAAAGTTTTGTTGTTGATTATTGTTGTTATTGTAGTTGGTTCTTTGTTGCGGTTGTTGTTGACGTTGTTGTTATTGTTGTTGAATCGAAACTGAGTGTTTGTTGAAATTGTTGGAAAATGCAGGAATTACTGAAGAAACTTGATGTTGATGCTACCACGGTTGATGATTCCTTCTGACACGAGGCCTTCTCTGCCTCCCTACAAATACTTAATTGGTCACCCCTTCCTTCCTTTTGGAAAAACCACTTCCATATTTCTTACTAGACGACACCTCTTCCTTAGACAAACGTCCTTCACGGACTCCCTCTTCTAACCTCGTCCCCATGTTTACCATTTCGGTAAAGTCATTGGGGGCATTGGTAATCATGCATTCGTAATAAAACGAACTCAATGTCTTCAGGAAAATCTTCATCATCTCCTTCTCTTCCAATGGAGGATTAATTTGAGAAGCAAGTTTCCTCCACCTCTGAGAATACTCTTTGAATGTCTCTTTCTCCTTCTGAGACATAGACCTCAGTTGGTCTCTAGCAGGCGCAATATCAACATTGTATTTGTACTGTTTAACAAAAGCTTCGCCCAACCCCATATACCATCTCAGTGCAGCACCAGTCAAATTGTCTTGAAAATAATGAATCAATAACTGATCATTATTAGTTTGAGTTGACATCTTTTTGGCGTACATAACAAGGTGGCTAAATGGACAAGTATTACCCTTATACTTTTCAAAGTCAGGGACTTTGAACTTCATCGGGATCTTCACATTTGGTACCAAGCAGAGTTCAGTAGCACTCTTACCAAACATGTCTTTTCCTCTCAATGTCTTCAACTCTTTGTGCAACTCAAGGAACTGATCCTTCATTTCATCCATTTTCTTAAAAACATTTGGACCCTCAGATGGCTCAGAATGGTAGATGTTATCCTCAATACGAGGCAAGGTATGAACAACTGGAGGTGGCACAGACATGACCGGGCTAGATGATGGCATAGAAGCAAAGGTAGGCGCAAACCCTTCAGGCATGAAATTTGGTGGCACTCCCCACGGGAATCCAGCAGGCATAGACGAACCAAATTGAGTAGCAGCAACAGGAATGGTCGAGGTAGAAACCTCGGAGATGACAGTCCTTTGGGGAGGATTTGTGGGAGTTGGTAAAGACTGATTTTGCGCAGCCAGAACAGACTCCATCATGGCAGTCAATCGGGCAATATCATCATTTAGCTCCTTATTCTCTTGTTCCAAATGCTCCATAATATTGGGTTGATTGGAACGAGTTTTGTATCGGTGAGTCAGCTTGGCTGAAGCACAGGAGAATAACCGATAAGACATTTGGCATAAGAAAACCTATTATGCAAATGATGCATGAAATGTAATGTTTTTTTATTTTATCTCAAGGAACATACAAAGTTCTATTCGCAAATGTTAAATAATAACAATACTAACAATTTGATTGACCATAAAATCTCTTTTATTCGTATAATTTGGAGGGATTAAACTGAGTACAATTTCAGAAACCAAAGTACAAATACAAGAGAAAAGGAAACTAATCATCCTAAGGATCCTCTAGCAAAAGTGTCAGATGATCTAGTTGCGGGCGCGTACTTCCTTCGGATGTGTCGAATCTCGGTCTCAAAAGATGTCTTCATCTGAGCCTTCTCAAGGACAAACTGATCAACAATCTTCTTCCAAGCACCAGAAGGTTGAGGCATACTAGAGGAAGATGGACTCTATGGCTCTCTCTGCCTCTTCACTACTTGGTCTTCAAGAAGTTCAATAAGCACGTCTTTGTCTTTTGACTCAAGCTGAAACTCCTCACGCTTTTGGCTCAAAGCATGGAACCGCGTTTTCCAACTCCTCTACATCCTGGTTAGGGAGAGTTGATGGCTCATCCACAACCAAACACATAGGTCTTTCACAGGCATACAACATCTTCAATTCCAAAGCTCTCTTCTTCACCCAAATAGTGTAAGCTTCCAAAGCTATATAATTGCACGGACCAAGCTCGAATCTTCCCTTCCTATGCACATTATGCCAAGCATGTAACATCTTTTGCTTCAAATGTTAGGGATCTTTACCCTCTTGATATAAAAGACCTTCTAACAGAGTTTATTAGGTTTGTCTCTCAAGGGGAACCCAAGTTGCTGACGAGCCAAAGCAGGGTTGTAGTTGATTCCTCCTTGTGTACCAATGAGAGACACATTAGAGAATTCACCACAACTATCAATAATATCCACACTACTCAATGCAGAATCATACCAAACGATATCATCATTAGTGAGAGACATAAGTCTCAGAGGCCACCGTATACATTATTTATTCTCCATTAAAGCATGCGTCTGAGGCAAGTGAGAAATAAACCACTAGTACAGAAGAGGAACATAACACACAATAGTTCCACCACCTTTAGAATTCCTCAAATGCAATAAGAAGTACATATCACCCAACAGAGTAGGCACATGATTCCCAATCAAGAAGATTCTAATGGCATTAACATCAACAAAATCGTCAATGTTAGGGAACAAATCTAAACCATAGATGAGCAACACAAAGATGGCTTCAAAAGCATCCACATTACCTGCTTGAGCAAAGACAATAGCTTTAACACTGAGAAACTCATAAGTTAACCCAAAAACACCTCTTTTCTTCACCCAATGAGCCTTAATTTCAGACATCTTCAGATGAAGAGCTTCAGCTTGATATGAGATCTGGGGATCTCTTCCAATCCACTAAAAGTAACCTTGTCCGAAACGGGTATTCCCAAGAGAAAGGCATACTCCTCTAACATAGGCATAAGCTGATAACCGGGAAAAGTGAAGCAATGGTAGAGGGGATCATAGAACTGAACCAACACACTCAAGAGTCCTTCAACTGCATCAGCAGATAACACGGATAGAAGCTTCCCATGACGTTGCTTAAAGACCACCTAAAACTGTACTTCTTAGTGTTCTTTCGTCCATAATCCATGGTCTGAAAATATTTGCAAATAAGACCTCAGTTCCTTGAAGTTATTTTGTGTGATGAATGTTATGATGCACATTAATGCATGAATGCGACAATCACAAATAAGGGATCACACACAAGGAAAACACAAACAAAGGTCAAGGGATGGATCAAGTCATCATGAAGATCAATCATCCATAGATCATGTTCTAAAAAGTTCCCAAAGTCTTAATTCCATCTATCGGATATTATAGGTTAGGATGACTGACTCATCAACCCATTATATTCTCAAGAGAAACTCATTTGAGTGTAGTATCACGTAATAAATGTTATCAAGTCTACACCTGAACAATCTCCGCACTATGTCCTAAATATGCCAAGTTGGGTTAAATGTTCTACGGTTCTCGACTTCTCGGACCCCAAATCAGAGAAAGTAATGCCTAACCACAAATGACTTGTGTGACATCAATATATCCAAAAGGGTCTCCACTAAGTAGATGAGTCTCAAGCCAACTTGTTAAGGACTGCTCCACACAAGTCGAACATGACTATACCATCCTCCTATCTTAATTGCACTCAAGTTCGGGTTAGAACTTATCTCACCACTCAGAGATCACCAAGCACAACAAGAAAATTATATCACACAAGAAAACATACAATCACCAAATATATAAATATATACACATACAAAAGTAGGCTAAACCCACTGAGGACTACTCCCTAGCAGAGTCTCCACTTAATTTATGTAGTGGTAAATTCATGACCATTAAGTTATGGATAAACTTAACGTAAATAAAACCAGAGTCACCACCATGCTTTTATTGTTTCTAAAGGAAAAGGGAAACGTACAAACAAAACCCAAAGATAAGAAGTTTTCATTCCAAAACTAATAAAATGTCAGAGATTATAGGTAAGGGGGTTGGTTACACAGAGGGAAGGTGTTAGCACCCAAAGTGTCCTAGGTACTCCTAGGGAGCCCTTTTTTATGTGTGTATGTGTTTTGGTATAAAATATGTTTGAAAAAAATAGAGTGTGGGGATGAGAAAAGAATTTATTATTTATATTTTTGTGTTTTACAAGACCTTCGAACTTGTGCCCACGTACCAACATAAGAATGAGGGATCAAAACCTCGTAGTTCGTGGTATCAATTTCAAAATGAGTGGATTGCTTTTAATCAAAATTTTAGTTTAGAAGAGGCACAAAGGGCCCAAAAGTTTGAATGAGTGTTAGTTCTTTTTGTCCATTGAAATTTTAAGTCAATATTATTAAGTTCATTTACGAGTTTGATTTTAGAAAAGAGTTTTAAAAAATTCAATGGCATCAGGCCAAAGTTTCTACTTTGAAATAAAGTCTAAATTTTGAAATCACAAGCCAAAGAAGGTTTTTGAAAAGGAGGAGAGATTTTGAAATTTAAGAAATGGGAGGAGATGAAGAGACTAATCCTAAGCATAAAATTAAAAGTTACGAGTTAAAAAGATCTGACCAATGGGATGCAATCTAACAGACAAGAATGTCATATAGAAAACCCACTTTCCCTTTGGACTTTTAATCAAGCAATTATCAACAAGCAATTAGTGTAGCGGTAAATTCATGACCATCAAGCTATGGATAAGCTAGACGTCAATAAAACCAGAGTCGCCACCGCGCTTTTATTGTTTCCAAGGGAAAAGGGAAAAGTACGAACAAAACCCAAAGATAAGAAGTTTTCAAATCAAAACTAAAAAGAATGACATGATTTTAAAGTAAAAATGGCACTGAGCTCGATTCTGGCCTCAATTCATCCTAACTCTAAGTATATTGAGAGATACAAGGATTTGAAATTTGAGGTGCACGATCTGAGTTACTTCGATTTGACCTCAAAGCAACTCAATTTTTTTGCCTACATTGGTAGGATTTCAGACAACCAAAGATCCAAGAGAATTATGGAGAATTGAGTGAGAATTTAAGAGATGAAATTTTCTGGAAAATACCTTCAATGCAGGTCTGAATTCGATTGGTCTTGCTCTTGCTTGTGCTTGATCTTGCTCAGGATGCTTGCAGGAGTTGAATAGAATGATCAAAAGGCTTTGGATCCTTGGAGATTTGAATCTCAAAACAGTGAGATTCAAACTCAAATTCGAAAGGAAATTATCAAGGTTGTCCTCTCAAATGGAAGGGTTTGAAGGTGTGGATTCAAAGCTGGCGCGCAGGGTCCTTAATTTTGAACTTAGAGGTCTCTATTTATATCCAATCCAATTGATATTTGCACACTTGAACATGGAATCCAAAAATAGAAATGTATGATGCATGGGTGCATGGGCGTATACATGCCCATGAAATCACTTCATCTGATCCATAATTGAGTACAAACAAGTCTGAGATCATGTTGGAATGTCATGCATTGGTGTGTGGGATTTTGAAGTTCAATCTTGCCAAATGATGATGAAATGTTCAAGCCATTCACTTCCCATTCAAATATTGTCCAAGAAGAATTAAATTGGACTCTTTGGAAAGGTTAGATCAAGAGGAACAACTTTCATGTTGAACACTTTTTCATTTGAAGCTTGTATCATGATCAATTTGAGGTGGAAGTTGGGAAAATCAAACATGTCAAAAAAAATTCTAAGTGTCAAGCCATATGTTCACTTATTCCACCTTGTCTAACTTTGTATGTGAGCTTCATATGAGAAACGTTCCTTCATAAAAGTTGTATCTATCTCAAATTCTTTCAAAATGGTCACAAATTTGACCTGATTTGGATTTAATATGAAGGAGTTATGCATTTTTGAAGTTGAGGAAAACAACTTGTTCAATGGCATTGGTCCAAAATGACCTATAACGTATCCTCATATCACATGCTCATAAAAGTTGAATTAGATCTTCCTCCAAACATAAAACTTGAATTAGACATCTTGAATTTCATTTTTCAACTTGAATATCTTTCATCTCATAAAAATTTAGCAAGTTATGGCTTTGGGAAGTTGAGCTCCAACTTAGGGTTTAGACAAAATGACTTATAATCTTTCACCATAAAAAATGACTTTCCAAGCAAAACTAGCTCTAGACCTCAATATTAAAGTTGTTTGGAATATAATTTAGATAAATGTTTATCTTGGAATAATTTTCATATGATATAAATTGTAGGATATAGGGTCTAGGCAACCCCAGTTTTTGATCAGATGAATTCCTCTGGTCAACCACCATGAACCAACTTACTAGCTTGCAATTCTATTGACTTTTGGGACTCATGGGAGATCATATATGCATAAGATGGTGAAATTTGAAGTATCGCTTGAAATATTTGATCAATTGTTGAAGAAGTTTGTTGAAGAAGTTACACAAGATACCTAGATGAACAAGGGTTTCCAAGGCAAACCAATTCCAAACTCTTGATGATTTCTTGATCAAAATAACATATGGATATCATGGGGAGCCATATTGAAGGTGAGAAAAACAAGAAAGGGGGGTTTGAATTGTTTTGGAAAATAAGCGCTTTTGCAGAATAAGAACACACAGGATTTTATACTGGTTCGCTTATAACACAAAGCTACTCCAGTCCACCCGGCCAAGATGATTTCACCTTCAAAAAGGACTTAATCCACTAATCTTGAAAGATTATTACAACCAACGTCTAAGAGAAAGATCTCTTAGTCCTCCCAAGTATACAGACTACGTAGAGTCACTTGAGGAACAAAAATCAATTTAAGCAAAAGGAATTTGTAATCTAAAGTGCTTCTAAGATTAAGCAAATATTACAGCAAATAGAGCAAGCAAGTGATTTCACGTATGAGCAACAGCTCGTGAAAGACTAAGAGAGAGAGTAGAGTATTTCTGTCCGTTCAGGTGTATCTCTCAATGAATTATGTCGCCCTTTATATAGTGGTGAAAGGACCGTTATAGTGATGGCAGAATATTTGTCTTTGATGAGAGTTTAATGCCATTACTTTTGTGTTTCTTGCCATAACCAATTTGTCTCCCTGAATAACTTCTTTCCTTTTGAAGTTGTTGCTTCCGTTACTCTTTCTGGATTAGGAGATCCTTCGTCAGAATCTGTGTTAACTCTGTTAATCTGAGATTGTATTGAAGTTACATCAGAGCTTCTGATAGTCCTGGTCTTTTAGATCATCAGAGTTGATTCCAGAGGAAGTTTAGAGCTTCTGGTATACTGCTGTTATGTTTTACTCAGAGTCAGAACTTCTAGAGCGCGCTTCTTCTTCAGATGCTTCTGTTCTTCTGGTACTTTGTATCTGATTTGATTCTGTATCTGATAAAGTAATCAGATTCCTTTGTTCTTGTTCAGAGTCCTGCACACTTAAAGAAATTTCGTTAGGGTGCCATTTTTGGGATCATCCTTTGTTATCATCAAAATCCTGGAATCTATTGTAGAACTAATTTTGTTCTTACACATATATGATACCCATAGCCATTATATAGCATTCTTGATTGAGCTCTTAGCAATGAGGTCTTAAACCCTAGATATGACCTTGATAGATCAAAGGTGAGCATGTACACTACCTACAAAAGAGTTAGACAAAATGAAAAGACATATTTTTGGTATTTTGGTTAGTAAAAAAATAAAAGAAAACAAAGTATGATACAATAAAATGGTGCTTGGTGATCTCTCCCAATACAAATCCAATGAGTGAGGGGTAGGGAGGATGCCAAGATGTGATCCCAATGCTAATGCATATGATGAGAATAGCATGAGGGGTCTTAGGGTCAAAATTGGCGTCTTACAATTAGCAATATCAGACATCATGAATATCAAGGCATCAAATAAAGATGGTTACATCCAAGCAAGCAAATTCCACAGCTAGAAGTCTTCTTTGTCTTCCCATGTATCAGATAAAATACTCCTTGATTAACTCAGAATAAGGCATTCGGCATGAGATCAAAATAACAGTTGCATCAAGACCATCTAGCAGATGAATTCAAGTGGACCACAATACTTGCATCAGATGAAAGCTCAAATTTCAAAAACTTGGTCTCAGAAATGTTAGCATTGGCCACGTCCTTTTGCATAGGTAATGTTGCCTAAATCCTAAATCCAAAAGTTCATATCAAACCCAACAGTCCACACAAATATTTTTAGGGTTTTTGTTGTTTATTAAGTATTTTAAGGTCCTAAGACCACAAACACAAACAAAATACACAAACAAATATATACAATCACAATATATGGATCAAATTAGCAAAGTGAAAATGACATAAACATAAATAAATTAAATTTGATGTAAATGAAAAGTGAATGGTAAATGACTTGAAATTAAATTTCATAAAGTAGATGACTTTAAAGTAAAATCAATATTAATACAAGTTAGTCAAATGTTAGTTAATTAAATGTTAGTGATGTTTTGCTTTTCAACTGATTAAGTCATTCTTTGGAGAACACTCAACCATCTATTCACAAGCATGGATCCTTGAACCAAGACATCTTCCAAAGGAAGGAAAAAAGGCCAAATTTCCATACAATACCATGAAAGATGGGAGACTTACAATCTCACTTACTAAAATGTTATGCCTTTAGGGTCAAATTTAGCTCTATGTTAAGCAATCATAATTGGACTTAAGTAGAAGTCACAACTATCTGAGATTTGGTATAATGAAACAAACTCCTAAAATATACCACACACTAAAATAAAAAAGATCAAAGGATGGACCTATCTCATCCATACTTGTATTGGTTCATCTAACACAAGGTTATTCATGAACCAATTAGCCTTAGGATATTGAGATTTCATTGGTCAATGAAAGGGATGAGATAGAATGGAATTGAAGATGAAGAGGGAGGGGAGATGTGAGTAAGACAAATTGGTCATGTGAGGAATTTTATCATATTAAAATCATTCATTCATTTTGGGAGATGAAATATACATTTCATCAATCCCCTAAATCCAATGATTTTAACTCAACAAAAGTCAAATCGACCTTGACAAAGGCCCAAACACATAGTCAAACATCATAAGTCAATAAAACTGGCTCAACATAATTTCACTACAATTAATCAATTAAAAGTAAAATTAAAAATGTATTGAAATTTAATTTAATTTGATCAAAACCTAAAACCTCTTCAAAACACCAAATAAATGGCCAAGAGATTTATCCTAGGTCAAATAAGGTCAAAGGACCTTAGACAAAAAAATTCATGATTTTTGAAAAGTCATAAGTATTTTTAAACAAATAAAAATATGCACAAAAACATTTAATTCATAAAAAATATAAAAATTAATCAAAAAAATAATTTTAATTCAGAAAATGGAAGAGGAAAATATTTAAAGATTTTTGGTGAAAGTCCCATATTTTTTGGATTAAAAATGAAATTAATATGAATTAATGAAAATAAGTGGATTAAATGAAAAATCAGAAAATACAAAAAAACAAGGGCCATCAGATCTCCCTCATTAATTGAGGTGGTAGATCTGATGGCCAGACGCGCGCGTTCAATAATGCATTGCAGTCAACGCGTTACAAACTTGGTATTTAAAACCAAAGGCTAAGATTAAAACAAATTGAATGGATCTGATGGCTGAGGGGTGTTACAACATACCACCGGAGCTAGGGCTTAGGTCTTCTTCTCCGGTGGACCTCACCGGGCTTGTCCACCATCAACCATCACTAAAATAAAAAACAAGGACATGGATTCAAAGAAAAAATACTCAGAAGCTCGAATCTAGCCGTAATTTTCTCCAATTCCAAGTATATAGAAAGATACAGGGAGTTGAATTTTGAGGATCATGATCTGAGTTGCTTCGATTTAACCTCAAAGCAACTCAATCTTCTTGCCTACATTGGTAGGACTTCAGCCAACCAAAAATCACAAAGAATAGTGAAGAATTGAGGGAGAATCGAAGAGATGAAAATTCTGGAAAATTACCTTCGAGGGAGCTTCAACCTTGCTTGATATTGTCTAATTGTGCTTGGCTTTGTTTTAAAAACTTGTAGGAAGTGATTAAGATCAGAAAATGGCATGCACTCTTGGAGTTTCAATCTCAAAACAAAATGAGATTTGAAGCTCAATTTTCAAATGAAAACCTTCAAGACTCTCCTTTAATGGTGAGGGTTTGGATTGCAGGTTCAAAGCTTGGGCGTCAGATCCTTAATCCTAAGCAATGAGGGTTGTATTTATAGGCCATGAGATTCATTTCCAAACACTTCCAAAAATTGCCAATTTTTTAGTAGTTCACCTTGCATGTTTGCATGGGCGTGTGATAGGCCCATCAAGTGATGTATTCAGGTCCAAAAATGAGTGAGAATTATGCTGAAATCATGTCATGTGGTAATGCACTTGTGTTTGAAATGTGGAAGTGAAAATCATCCAAATGGTACCTCACATTGCACCCATGCGCAAGTCCTTCATTCTTTGGCCAAATGAGATTATCTTGGACATTTTGAAAACTTATTCATTTGAATCTTGGATCATGATGAATTTTGAGTTGGAAGTTTGAGAAATCAAACATATTTGAAAAATTTTTAAGTAGCAAGTCAAATGTTCACTTCTTCCACCTTAAATAACTTTTGCTATGGACTTCAAATGGGAAACATTCATTCATCAAATTTGTAGCTTTTTCAAACCTATTAAATTTGTTCAAAAATTTGACCTCATTTGGATTTGGCATGAAGGAGTTATGCATTTTAGAAGTTGAGGAAAATCACTTTTTCAATGGTGGTGGCCCAAAATGACCTATAATGTTTCCTCATGGCACATGCATTTGCAAGTCGAATTTGAACTTCCTCCAAACATAAAAGTTGAAGTAAACACATTGAATTTGATCATGGAATTTGAATAGATTTCATCTCATAATAAATGAGAAAGTTATGGTCTTGGGAAGTTGACCACCAATCTAGGGTTCAGACAAAATGACCTATAATCTTTCCCCATAAAAAATGACTTTACATAAAAAAACTAGCTCTTGACTTCAACATAAAAGTTGTTTGGAATGTCATTTTGAGTAAATTTTATCTTGGAATCATTTTCATATGAGAAAACGTTTAGGAGATAGGGTCTAGGGAACCCCGGTTTTGACGAGTTGACTTTCTCTGGTCAACCACCATGAACCATCTTGCTAGATTGATATTCTCTTGACTTTTGGGAGTCATGGGGGATAATATACGCTAGGATGATGTAATATGAAATATCCCTTAAAATATTTGATCAAATTATGAAGAAACTTATTGAGGAAGTCACACAAGATACCCAAATGAATTAGGGATTCCAAGACAAACAAGCTTCAAAATCTTGATGAATTCTTGATCAAAATGACATGTGAAGACCATGGGGATACATACTACCTACAAAAGAAACAAAGCTATACATAGACATATTTTTTGGTATTTTGGTTAGTAAATAATGAAAAACAAAGTATGATACAATAAAAATGTGCTTGGTGATATCTCCCAATGCAAACCCAATGGATGAGGGGTAAGGAGAATGCCAAGGTGTGATCCCAATGCTAATGCATATGGTGAGATAGCATGAGGGATCTTAGGGAAAAAATTGGGGTCCTACACCGTTACTGGGTAAGAATAGCCTACCGGGGAAAATAAGATTTACAACTACCGGTTATTGGGCAGAAGACCAAAGAGAGAATACCCGTCACTAGTTAAAGTGAACATATCAAGTATAGACTCAAGGGAAGAATATTCGTCATTGGTTAAGATGAACATATCAAGGATAGACCTCCTGGGTAAAAAAAGGAATTATATCTATCAGTTACTGGATAGAATACCAAAGAGAGAATATATGTCGTCGATTAGGATGAACATATCAAGGATAGACTGGGAGGGGAAAGTAGGATTTACAATTGTAAGACCCTAATTTTGACCCTAAGATCCCTCATGGCATCATGTTGTTGCACAAGTGCATTGCCTCAAGGATCATAGCATGTTTGACTCCTTAACCCTAGGGTTGGGACTTGTTTGAGTGATTTGAGACCACCAAGCGTGCTTGTATTGTATGTTATTACATTTCTTATTTGATTACTAACCAAAAGAACAAAAATATGTCACTAACTTTTTTTGTTTTGAAGCTCAAGTGATCATGTGCTCCACAATGATCCTAGGAGCTTGAATTCAAATCATTGATTGCTTGGTTTGTGTGCTAAATCCAAAGGAAAGGAGCATCTTAAGTCATCTCTATGACTCCAAGAAAAGGAACTCCAAGGGTCATTTTCAAAACTTTGACTTTATTTCAAATTAGAAACCTAGGCCATAGGCCTTTAACTTTTCAAATCCGTTTTCATAAATACTGATTGTAAATAAACTTTAATCCAACTTTGACCTCATTTTGTAAATAAATCTAACTTGTAAATATAACCCATTTTAAGTTGTTTTATGGTTCCAATGGCCATTTGTTAAAACCTATTCAAAACATTAGTCATAGGTTTGAGTTATCATAGTGGTTGATGTAAATCTTACCTCATCCTTAGTGTTGGATTATAAGCCTTCCATGCTTATTATAGGGTTAACCCCTCACTAGCATGTTGAAGCCTTCCTCACATGGTGGATTGTTGGTTTAGGTTGAGTTTTCTCCCTTTGATAACAAAAGACCTTAAGGCTTTTGACTAAAATCAATTCACCAATCTTTGAAATTTTTACCACGAACTACGAGGTTTTGATCCTCCTTTGTGATGGTACGTAGGCAATGGGTTCATCCATTCAAACAACAAAATTTGTAAATATAATCTATTCTCTTCTCATCCCTCCAATCTTTTGCACAAATCTTTTCACAAATACTAACCTACAACACATATTTGCAAAAAGGGCTCCCTTAGAGTACTAAGGATGTTTTGGGTGCGTAAAACTTTCCCATTTCATAAACAACCCCCTTACCTAGATCTCTGACATTTTTTTTAGTCTTTGATTTGAAAAACTCCTTACTTGGCTTTTGTTCGCTTTTTAGCCTTTCCTTTGGACAAATAAAAGTGAGGTGGCGACTCAAATTGTATGTTGACTTTTGGTTTAGTCAATAAACCTAAAGGTAACGAAAACCCCGCAAGAGATATTGAATGTAAAGATCCTGATGAAATTCAAGGTCCCAGACTTTGAAAAATACAAGGGGAATAGCTGTCCGCTCAGCCATTTGGTCATGTATGCTAGAAAAATGTCTACGCATACCGACAATGATCAACTGCTCATCCATTATTTTCAGGACAGCCTGTCTGGCGCTGCCTTGAAATGGCATATGGGTCTTGATTGTGGCTCTGTGCGCACTTTCAATGACCTCGGTGAGGCTTTTGTAAGGCAGTACAAATACAACGTGGACATGGCTCCGAACAGAGATCAACTGAGGGCAATGTCCCAAAAAGATAAAGAAACCTTCAAGGAGTATGACCAGAGGTTGAAAGAGATGACAACTCAGATAGTGCCACCGTTGGAGGAGAAGGAGATGACAAAGATCTTCTTGAAGACTTTGAGCTCTTTCTATTATGAGCGTATGATTGCTAGTGCTCCCTAGGGCTTTACCGAAATGGTAAATATGGGGATGAGGATAGAAGAGGGAGTCCGTGAAGGATGTCTGTCCCATGATGATTCTTCGACAAAGAAATATGGAGGATTTGCCAGAAAGAAGGAAGGGGAGACTCATGTTATTTCTTCCCATAGTAAAAGAAGGCCCTCTGTAAGGAGAAAGGAAGTCTGACCAACCATCAACCAACACCAGGTGGCTCATATAGCACCTGTTTTCAGAGAAGTTCAACAACCACAACAACAATCTCGTCAACAAGAACAGGCTTACCAGCCTCGTAGCAACAATAACAACAACAACACCAACAATTATGAGAGAAAGAGGGTGACTTTTGACCTGATTCATATGACTTACGTTGAACTGTATCCTTCCTTGATTCATAGGAAGTTGATAACTCCAAGTGATCCTCTTGATGTGCCAGCCAATCCTCAATGGTGGTACAAGCCTGAACTTCATGGCGTATATCATTCCGGTGCACCCAGACATGATGTGGAGAACTGCTTTCCATTGAAGACCAAGGTGCAAGACCTTATAAGGAGTGGGATACTATTCTTTGAGGATGTAGGCCCAAATGTTAAGAAGAACCCATTGCCCGAGCATGGGAAGGCAGCTGTCAACATGGTCCAGGGTTACCCTGGCAAGTATAAGGTCCTTTATGTGAATGATATAAGGCAGTCCCTGGTGGGAATGCATAGGCTGTTGTGTGAGCACATTCACTATGAGCACGATCACGATGGGTGCCATGTGTGCACTGTCAATGAAATAGGATGCCACAAGATAAGAAGGGACATCCAAGAGATGCTATACCAAGGGATGATCGAGATACTTCGAAATCGTGATGAGGATGAAGTTTTTGTTATTACCCCCGTGTTCAATATTCCTGATCTTGTTGTCATCAAGTATGATGGCAGCAAAAGGAAGGTGGTGCTAACTCTTGTGATAAAGCCAGCGGGCCCTGTCCCGTATGTGTCAGATAAAGCGGTCCCGTACCGTTACAATGCTGTTATGCATGAAGATGGGAAGGAGGTGCTGTTGCCCTCAACCTATGTTTTAAGCATATCCGATGTTAATGGAGTGACCCGTAGTGGTCGTGTTTTCTCGGCTCAACCGAAATCCCACGAAAACATCGTGAAGAGAGATGTTGTTAGTCCTGCCGGTCCCGTGGGGACTTCTTCTTCAAATCATTCCATTCTTGTTGTGAAGGGTGTTGACCCAGTTGTTGTCAAAACTGATAAAGCTCCTATCCTAGTCGGCCAGTCTGGCATATTGAGAGAGGATGGTGATGAGATGCTGAGGCTCATCAAGAGAGCGAGTACAACGTTGTGGAGCAGTTGCTTCAAACTCCATCAAAGATATTTGTCCTATCTTTATTGATGAATTCAGAGCCACACCGCGAAGCATTGCAAAGGGTGTTGGACGTGGCATATGTGGATCACGATGTCATAATTGAACAGTTTGATAGCATTGTCGCAAATATAACTGCCTACCACAATTTGAGCTTCTGCGATGATGATCTTCCCGAGGATGGAAAAGACCACAATTTGGCCTTACATATCTCTATGAACTGCAAAGATGATGCCCTGTCCAATGTGTTGGTGGACACAGGGTCATCACTTAATGTATTGCCAAAGTCCACTCTCGCCAAACTTTCATATCAGGGGCCTCCCATGAGGCAGAGTGGAGTGGTAGTAAAAGCTTTTGATGGGTCGCACAAGACCGTGATCGGTGAATTAGACCTCCCGATCAAAATTGGACCTAGTGATTTCCAGATCACTTTCCAAGTTATGGACATACATCCGTCGTACAACTGTTTACTTGGTAGACCATGGACTCACGAGGCAGGCGCCGTGACATCCACCTTACACCAAAAGTTGAAGTTCGTCAAGAATAAGAAGTTGGTGGTGATAGGGGGAGAGAAGGCTCTATTGGTCAGCCATTTATCTTCCTTTTCCTACATTGATGCTGAGTATGAGGTTGGAACTCCATTCCAAGCCTTATCTATTGTTGAGCCTTCTAGGAAAGGACTTTCTTCATTTGTCTCCTACAATGATGCGAAGTTGGCCATCGAGCATGGCGCAACTACTAATTTGGGGAAAATGATAAAGATGGAAGATAATAAATCTCGGGCTGGTATAGGGTATTCTTCCGGTGTTTCTAATGATCTTGGGCTGTTTCAGAGTGGAGATTTCATCCACACCGATAGAGATCACGAAGTTGCTGCCATCATTGAAGGAGATGAAGAGGAAGACCTCGGCAACTTTGTCATACCTGACGGGATCTGCAATAATTGGGTCGTTGTTGATGTTCCAACAGTTATCCACAGTAAACGTAATATGTTCATTTCTGTTTAAAAACCCTTCTCCCAAGCCAAAGGGAGAAGTGAAGACATTGTTGGCATAATTGATTAATACAATGATATTCATTCAATAATCGCATGTTAAATGTTTTTTTTTCAAATTATTTTTCATTTTTGCTTTTCGCATGAAATTGGTGATCACCATAAAACCCTAAAAAAGAGAATAAAATCAATCTTTTCATATGCATAATGATTTACCTTGTTTGAATTCTGAAATCTCTTTTATACTCAAAATCATTATACAGGTTGACCAAACCCATTGAACATAATGATCCAACACCATCTCCCAACTTTGAGTTCCCTGTATTTGAGTGTAAGACCCCAATTTTGTCCCTAAGATCCCTCATGACATCATATCATTGCATAGCATAGCCTCAAGGATCTTTGAGCATCTTGGCTTCCTTGCCCTTTGGGTTGGGATCTCCTTGTGAGTGGTTTGAGATCACCAGGCTTGCTTGCACTATATATCATTGCTTTTCTTGTTTTAATCACTAACCAAAAGCACCTAAATATGTCATCTAACATTTTGTTTTGCAGTCTAAGCAAGCATAGGTTCAGCAATTCAAGAGCATCGTTTGTACAAGAGCTGAGGATATTTTCCTTGAGATGAGGACCACATGATATTATATTGAGCTTATATGAGCTAGGTTCCATTTTGGAGCATTTTCCCCAAGTGGTAAAGGCTCAAGTTCATCAGTCATGTCAAGGTCATCTGAAGACCAATAGAATTAACTGTGCAGTCAACTGAGGGCTTTGAGGTGGGAGAAGTGATCTGAGACATCCCATTCATGTTCAAACAAGGCATATTCATCATGTTAAACATCTATCTTGAAGATTTTGAAGTCATTGCAAAAGTTTCCCAAAATGGGAAGTGACCTATAATTTCAAGTTTCCAAAAATGGCAAGTTTTTGGTTCACATTCAACTTAACTTTCCAACATCAAAGAAGCTTCAAATGAATTTTTGGTGAACATGAAAGTTGAAGATATTTCTCTCCTATTTTCAAAAAGTCCTATTTCATGATCATCTGATAATTGGTTGAGAAGTTATGGCCAAATGATCACAAAGTATGCATGGAAGTTCAACATGGCATAACTTTTGATTCAAAACTCCAAATTGGTCCACTCTTTTTGCAAAATGCTTGCCATGACCAAGAGATTCCAAATGAATCATGGCCTTGCAAGAAAGAAGCTCATATGACCACTTGTTCACACATGTGCATTTTGGAGGGAATTTTGATAATTCAAATTTGGTTGATCATGCAAGCCAAATACCAATTCCATCTTGATTATTGAATGATTTTACGTGAAAACAAGGCTCAGCATGGCACTGTCCACGTGTAGCATGTACATGCTAAGCACACTTGCCATTTTTGCAAAACACCTCACATCTCCTTAATCATGTTTAGCCAAGGCAAATTGAGATTAGCAAAGTCATTAACATGTGATATATAAGCTAAATCATAACTGTTTTTCAAGGGAGAAGCATTTCAGATCTGAAAAATTCACATTCCCTCCATTTTTTCTCTCTCTTCAAATCTCTCTATTCTTCACACAAACCTTCAGTTTCTTGGCATAATCATGATTATGGAACATCATTGAGTAGGAATCCACGTTTGGTTTGAAGAATTCTATCAAGAATCAAGCAGATCGAGCACATGAACATGTCCATGGATTTCTGAAATTGAGCTTGATTCAGGTTGTTTCAAGTGGTAATTCTTGCGCAAAACTTCATTAGAGGTTAAAGGAAGTTGATCTGGATCATTTGGAAGCTTGAGGACACGATTTCCATCACTGCCATTTCAAGTAAGTGAAATTTTCGTCCTCTCCTTTTGCCAATTGCTTGCCATGATTGTGTAGATCTAGTTCCCCTGAGCACGCTGATATGATTAGTTTTGAATATGGTTGAGAAATGAACAGGCTATGTGGAATTAAAGTTTTGATGTTCAAAATGTTTTCGCTTGTTCCTTAAAACCTAGCATGATTCAGGCTAAATGAACATGATATTTGGATTCCTTGATGAAAGATCTTTCTATTGGTGTATCGTTTGCTCAAATCTGGAAAAATATTTCTTGAGCTCCGCCGCAGACGGCCGGAGAAGACGGTTGCTTCGCCGTCGGCAAATGCTAGGGTTTGGCCTGACTTTTGATTGAAACGCAGTGTTTCATGTTACTCCTGGCCTGGTGAGCGCGCGTTCGATCCCTGGCTCGTGTATTTCTGAATTTTATTTGAATTATCATTTCCTGCCTGGCGTGCATGCGTTCGATTCCTGCTGATGCGCTTTTCTGAATTTAATTTGGATTCTCATTTTGATCCTTGGTGCGTGTGTTCGAACCTGGCCTTGATCATTTCTGGATTTTATTCAAATAATATGTTTTCCTCCATATTTCATTTTATTTCTTCAACTTCAAAAAATCATTAAAAATAGTAGAAATGTCCAAATTGATCCCAATTTTTTTTCACATTCTTGTTTTGATCTCTAGTTTTTTATAGAATTTACTTCATGATTTGTTTGTTGCTGGTTTATTAATGTGTGATTTTTGATTGAACCTTGTTGCCAAATTGATATGTCATGATAAATGCTTTGTGTAATGCTCATCTTTAATCCAATTGGTTTGAAATTTGGCATGCTTGATCTTCACATGTGATATGATTTTTGAGCTTTGGTTTGGAATTTTTATCATATGCCATCACTGTTTTGGACACATGAAGATATGTTGTGACAATTTGGGTCACATTTTTGGTATTCAATTTGTGCATTTTTGTTTACCTATCATTTAAACTATTCTGAATCTAATTTTTTGCATGATGTATTTTCATAATATGAGTAGCTTGTATAAAAAATCTCAAGGCCATTTCTTGCTTTTCTGTTTTGATTTGGATTTTCTAACTTGATTGTCCATTTTGTGCACCTTTGCTTGCCTTTGCTTTACATTGATCATTTGATGCCTTTGCCATGTGAATTGATGTTGGTCCTTTTGAGGACATCTTATGACATGTTTGAACTTGATTTATGCAAAAGATTGAGTTCTGTTTTCATCATTTGATTTGGTTTTAAAACTAGTCTTTGTACTAGTGTTTTGTACATAAGCTAATTGTGCTTTGTGTTTCAGGTTTGGACATTTAGCATTGATGGTTGGTTTGATCTCACTTTGTGAGGTATAAATTCCTTTGATACTAACTCTTGCTGTTTTGTAGGTTCTAATTGATGCTCATGAGTTCACTTGATTGCTTGAGCATTGTTCATTAAGTTGTGAATATTGGAAAGTTGCACTGTTTGTTTGATGGTTTTCTGTCTGAGATACTAACTGTTTAGCTTTTGTACAGGTACATTAGTTGCTAGCTTTTAGCTCTTGCTTGAGCTTTGGATTATGGTTGATACACCACTTAGGTAGCTACTCTCTTACTCCATGTAGTCTGGAAGTCCTGTCACCTTTTTGGCAGGTATTTGGCTGAAGTCCTCCTTAAGAGGCTCTGTGTGTGATTGTTTAAATTTGTGCCAAAGACCTCTAAATGAGGCATGTTACTTGATAAGTCCTCCTAAGTGAAGAGGCAATTGACAGATAGAAGGGATTAGCAATCAATCCCCTGTTATTCAGTGAGTCTTTCATTATGCTCACACTATGTGCTGATGCTTTTGAATAAACACCCAAGATCTTGTTTAGAGTCTGTCAAGTGGAATAGGATCCCACATTCTGGATCCCCACGCTTTCTTTGTCATAAGCTCACCCAGGCCAGGGTTAAGAGCATGAGGTCTCATCCTCATTTGCATATTTTCATCAGCTTCACCCTAACTCTCAATGTTAGTGGTTAAGAG